>NW_022280105.1:1257961-1359030 GCF_004355925.1 Anarrhichthys ocellatus | reverse complement strand
TATGTATGTATGTATGTATGTATGTATATATATATATATGTGTATATATATATATATATATGTATATATATATGTATATATATATATAATATACTGTATATACACATACGTATATATACACATATATATATATGTGTATATATATGTGTGTATATATATATATATATATATATATATATATATATATATATATATATAGGGAGTGATGAATAACTATAACAATGTAGTTTTCTTTCGATATAATCCTCATGGAGCACATTTGTTTTTGAACACTGTATTTTTGAATATTTTTTGGTTAGCTGATGGTCATTTGGCCCTGGCTATGCTGATGATGCTGGCTCTGAGGACAGAGATAGTTGTAATGAACGTCAGTTGAACTGATAGGATGGACGCTTCAGCTGTGCTGGTGCACCACTGACGTTCTCTTCTACTGTGGGAATATTGGCACAAACAACTGACTATTTGCAGCCTCAATTTAAAATCTGTTGGTCAAACCATTGACAGTACAATGGAGAAAAATGTGAGGTTAAAACAGCAGAAAGAAAAGGAAGATGGATATACGAGGGAGGAAAGAGGGGTCATGTAAGATCCAAGACTCCCGTGACCTGATTCAGGGCATTAAAGATCCAATATTGATCCCATTATGGCTGGGAGACTTTATAGACAGTTCTGCATCAGAGCCATCAAGAACCATATACCTTAATTCATCTGAATCATGGACAGAGGAGGAAGGTTGTGTTTGTGTACCTGGTCGATCATTGGCTGATGTTTCCTCCTCCGCAAAATCAATAAGCCTGTCGAGACTCCTTCATATCTCATCAGAGCCCCGGCTGATCTCATAAACGGACTGGGATTACATCACAATGGAGGGGTCAAGGGGCATCATGCAGGTGCACCAGGAGAAAATCGCCTCAGGAGGAATGCGCCGCCGACCCCTCATCTCCTTCATTCCCCCCTGTACTCGAGATAATATCACACAATCGTCTGAGCACAGAAAATCAATATGCCTGAGCTAAGTTCAAAACCAAAGCTACTCATTAAAAAGAGAGGGGGCAAACATGTTGTTCAGAGTATTGGTCCAACCAGGGCGAGTTAAGCTGCAGGGATTGTTATCATTGTTAAGCAAATAGATCCACAGTGGGAGAGATAGACAGGAGAGAAATAATACCATTTACTCCCTGTGCTATTAGCAAACTGTATCTTCTTGTCGACCGTTTGGGGGAGCCTCCCTCTCGGAGCGACTGAATGCCCACTTCAGCACATGGGGAATTAGCCAACTGTTGATATCAAGGAGGTTGAATTATAAAGCAGAGTAGAGCTTTTCTCTCTGACTGTCCTCTTAACACCTGGCTCACAGCGTGGCTGCATTAGCCTCCAAGGTTTGAGGAATGCAACGTGATGCACTAAAAGTATAAAATAAGCATTCATTAGTGCTAAATGAAGAGGTGTTTCTGGGCTGAATCATTCTGGGGAGAAGAGAGGAACTGCTCACTAGACTTCCCTGAGAACTACATACCATAAGTTCCTTTGTGACATATTGGGTTACATTCAGGAGCTTTAATATAGACAGTGCAGGCAGTGTGGTGGCAATAGGTTCCGTGAGGTGGGGGGGGGCGCTGTAGATGAAGCGGGCCCTACAGCAATGTGTTGGCCAGAGAACGGGCCCTTGTGAGTGGCTCAGATTGCCACCTCAGATATACGCCTATTTTCAAAGAAGACCTTCAGTTCAAGAGAAACAACACACTAAAACTGTTAAGCTGTGAACTACATAATATTAATGTACTGCAATGCTGGCGCTAATATTGACATCTCTTACAAAAAAACTCATAACAAAACGCCAACTACTATTTAAATCAGCCCTAATGTTGCAAGGCTAACTCTGAGATATAGTTGACCATTTGGGACTAATTTATGTCATGAAATAAAAGAATGTTAACACACTTCCAGTCAGACCCCTCTCCTCACCTCTCCCCTCAGCATCCATCCTTTTTCCTTTTTCAGGAACTGTATTACAATCACAGTCTTCAAGCTATCAGGATATTACAATCTGTTGAATCGATGTTATTGGCTGGATATCTGGTGATAGCTGGTGTGCTTTTTTACGTTGTGCTAAGATTGCCTTGATGAAGCATTAAGTTGTTTTATTCTTCTCATTTAGTGGCTGGCTAGTAAGCTAACTCGACCATGTTTTCATGCTATCATTACACTAGTTACAGAAAATGAATGGACCAGTGGAATGGTGGCCAGCAGCAGAGCATAGTCCCAGACTCGTTGTTGTCTGAACACTAAATTGTAGTAAGTGTATATGATAACATATGGCTTACTTCTCTGTTTGGGGATGAGGTTAATCTAATGTTATTCACAGTCATTTAGATAACATACAATACATTTGACAATGTTGAATTGATCGTACCACGTAATTTCCCTTACCCATGTGGTCACATGTATCTTATAAATGTGTGTGACCTTTGCCTTGTATGGGTGCTGATATGGGTCACCGGTTTGTAGCAGCAGAGTGGATGATTTTCTCTGTATTACGTGACCAAGGATCTACAGTAGATCTTTGTAGTGGATTGGAGTGTGCTGTGCTCTCTGCCTTCCAAGAATCTGCTCCCTCCCATTGTGGTTTGCTCATTGACATTTCCAGATGTGAGCAGTTCACAAAGGCTATGACTGAGGAGAGAGGCTGACATTTTGTGTCTCTGCGAGTGCTTGACAATGGCTGAGAAGCACTGACATTTGTGAAAGTGCTGCAAGGAGCACTCCTAAGACTTTCTATTATGAGAAAGAGAGGGAAATTACACATCACACACTTATATCTGTTGCAGTAATCTGTGCTCACAGGATGTCAGATAAAAGTGAAACAGAAAAAGATGAGTGGTAGGGAAGGAGGAAAAACAAAGTACAGGAAGAAGGTAACGGAAATGGGATAGACAGCTGAATAAAGGACAGATGATAGAATAAATACAACAACCTAGTTGCAATTCTCAAGTGGCTCACTGTGTGAAAGCGTCTTTAGTCTTTTCCTTCTAAACCCCCTCAACTGCTGCAGACAGCTCCCTGAAGTATAGAAAGCATTCTGCTGTTGATCTTGTATGAAAAAGGTACAAACTATTCTGCACAAACAGACCATTGAATAACAATGATAACGCTCTGGGAAACAACTTCACAAATGCCTATACAAGATGTGCACAAGCTCACAGAGATAGCACACAAACTGAACAAGGATAGCTGCAGTATAACTCTGATTATTCTACAGTTAAAATCTTTGTTTAACTATCAGAAATGGCTTAAATGTACTCCTCTATTGACAATTAAAAAAACTATGAATATGTGGATATGGGGATGACTCAGACCCTGTTCCTCAAGCAACACCACCAGTGCTGGTCCAGTTGCACCAGTTATGTCCTAGGGAAGCTAAGCTGCTTCTAACCACGTGTACTTTAGAAATAACTGGCTTATGGAAATACTCAGATAAACCTGGATTGCCTTATGTTGGGTTCAGATACAATATCAAACTGATAATGACCCTATCCGACAGGATTGGGACATCTGGAACAAAATATGTTGTCCTGTGTAATATTTCATAACGCAAGACAACTGATTGTGTCTACCTCACTAGCAGGGCTTAATTAACCTCCTGCAGGGGCAAAAATAATGTGTGGGCCCCCATCGAACCCCAAATTATTCCTATTGTGATGTGCACAGTTGTTTCAGTGATTAAACATGAAGACATGAAGCACACAGTTGATCTAGAACTCCTTACTAGCACATAAAGACACTAGAGTCACAGTGTTACCGTATCTTCATCTAGTGAATTCCTACCCAATGAAGGTCTAAAGACCAAAATGTCAGAAATAAAGTCCGTACAAGTGATCAGCAGTGTGCAGGATACCACGATGGAGCCGTTAGAGGTGATGGTGGAGAGGAGTATGCTGCTCAAACTGTTGTGCATCACGGAAAACACAAATCACATCCTCTAAAAGACCTCCTAGCCAAACAGCAGAGTACTTTCATTACAAGACCGATCCGGCTCTGCTGTGACAAGGACCGCTACAGGAGGTCCTTCCTGCCAGCTGCCATCTCCCTGTACAACCAGTCTTCCTCTGTGTCAGGACAGGGGGGTCCGGAGGTGAAGCCTCACACTTGCCCCCAACAGACTAAAGACTAACACAAACACTCTCACCCTGGACTCATACACAGTATAGCAATATGCTACGATTCACAAACTTACTGCCACACAGTAAAAATGGGGTCTTCCAACCTAGCGGATGAGTCCCTAACAGAGACTGTTTTTATTGGCTTTCTCTAGTTTTACAAGGTCTTTTCATGATGCCATAGCTGACATTCATGATCCTGGAACTATGTCAGTAGCCCTCTACATGATAGACCACAAGGTACAATTGGTTTGCCTGAAATGTAAAATCTAAGAAGTCTGTTAGTCAAGTCAGGATCATATACAGTATGTTATTGCTGTCAGCATGGTCAGTCTGACATCAAACTGAAAAGAATGACTGCGTCTTTGAAGAATGACTGCGTCCATGCTGTTCTGAGGATTACTGAAATACAGCCATCAAACACAAAGAAGTAACATTAGAGGATCTCTCCGTGCTATCCATCAAAATATATGGAAATATATATTTATATATAGACATTTACAACAACATTTCTAATATAGCCAAGCTCTGAATCTGATCTCTCCCTGTCAGCTGATAAAAGCACTAATAGCATAGAGTTCAAAAGCAAAGTAGGAAATAGGTAGGTATATTTGACATGGTGTCACACTCATAAATCAAGTAATAGGTACAAGCAGCATTAACTGCAGCCATTTCAGTCTCGTCTCAGCCCGAGATTCCTTGCTGAATACATAGTTTGCCTTCTAAAGCTCCACAATCCGTCACGTTAAGTCCCAAAGGTTGACTGATTTTCAGAACTGACTTCCTCACTAGTTGACAAATCATGCTTGTGCCTAAGAGTCTTTACTGTCAGATTTTGGGTCTGCATGTAGAAGTCTGCATTCTTTCATCAATAGTCCAACAATGTCCTTACATTCTGTAACTGCCTCACTGTATAGTGTTTTCATTGTTAGAAGCAGGGACCACCATTTGTGTGTGCAATCCAAATTGCCTTGCTCCACTTGATGGATGCTCAGGAACGGATACATGCATAGTTATTACACCGTAATCGAGTGTTGCTGTTTGTAATTTGATCTCATTGATAACAGCCTCAGTTTGAATTGGGGTTATGGTTAGAAATAACTGGTTCATACGATGTGTCGTCATGCTTCTTCAAAAGGAACAGGTGGAACTGAAACTGCCACAACCAACAAAACCTACAAAAGCCTGTTACCTACAAAAGCCTGTCAGTTACTCAAAATCCTAAGCTTCACTTTTAAAAGTAAATATCGATATTAAGTTAATATCGATGTCAGTCTGATTATACTGACATGTTAGTTAACATTATTAACTAACATGTCAGTATATAAGTATATAAGACTGACAAGTCCTTGTGTCATTGTTTGCAAACCAGATAGTCTAAATTCTTAGCCATGTTGTCAATAAACAGTGTACTCTGTCAGTATTTTCAGGTTTAGATGACAATGAGGGAAAATTCACCAGGTTGTACTTTTTTTGTATGGCATTTATCAATTTTAACAGCAAAAAGTCCCACATTATTGTAACAGACTTGGAAAAATGTATTTGAGGAGACTGGACAGGATTCACAAGGAAGCCTTTACAGTTTGTATTGTAATTTGTTGACAGATCATGTCATTGAGAAGCATAAAAAAACAAGACATTTTACAGCATCGCACAGCACAATGGAACACAATATTTTATTGAGAACTGGTTGATCACTGCTGCTTCACACATTCCCCTTCATTAGTGTAAGTCAAGATTCAACGCGAGCAATTCATCAATTCAGGACATATTGATAAATATAGTCGATTAGAAATGTATATGAGATGCTTGACAAATTATGACTACTGGTTGAACTGCTTTGCAATGGCTTATTTTATTTAATTTTTGTATTAATTTATTGTGACTTAGGACTATTCAACAGAGAACCAGTATTACATTTTGATCAACAATACATAAGCAATTGATAATGTAGGAAACAGCAGACAAATTTAACATAAATCATTTGCCAAAGCATTTACAATTTGTTCAAAAGAATGAGAAATTGCTGTTATGATGTGCACAAGATGATGTGGAGGTTGAGCAAGTAGTTTTTAGAATTTCAATTCTGATCTGACTGAGAAAAAACGGTAATAGTGTTGCATTGGTTTTACCACAAAAGGTGCCAGAAGTAGTTTTATGAAGAATGCAAAAAGAGAAGTTGAGAGAGAAGCTCAAACCCTGCTTACTGTTTCACCTTCAAAGACCACGAAGTGGCCGTGAATATTGATTGAAGGTTTTAAAGTTAGAGGAATTGACTGAGTCCGTTGTTGAAAAGGTGCGGGGGATGGGCTTTCAGTCACGGTTTAACCATCCGTGAGGCACTTACAGATTGGAGTATACTGGCGCCTAAAAGGCATGCATGCTTTCTCCCTGCCAATACAGGAACCTCCTCCTCCTCGGAGGGCTGTATGTGAAGGAGGAATGCATCATAATGGGGCAACAATTATGCCCTAAATTCTGGAAGGACATAACTGAACTAGCCTTAAAGCAGAGGTCTTCAACAGGGGGTCCGCGAAATTTTTGGTTGATTAGACAATTAAAAAAAATAAAAATAAAAATTCTCTAAACATGAATCTGTCCATTATTTGAAAAGTTCAGTATTGTATGAAAGATAACAGGTATGTTTATGCATGGCAGTGGCACTAATAGGCCATCACACATTTTTCGTTTCCACGTTTAAAATGAAAACATCAATTTGAATAGCTTGTATGCATGATTATCATGCAATTGACAGACAATGGTGATATTGGCATTGGTATCAGTTGACAAGGTATGTTTATAAATGGCAGTGGCACGGCCTCCCTACTCACTGTACCTTGCACATGTTTAAAATAAAAACATGAATATATGAACCTGTGTATTATTTGAATAGCTTAGTATTGAATGCACAATAAAGAGGTATGTTTATACACAGTACTAGGCCCATTTAATATAAAACACAATGTTATACAATATATATAGTCGGGGGTCCCTGCTCCATCTCTCTATCAGTTTGGGGGTCCTTGGCCTGAAAAATGTTGAAGACCCCTGCCTTAAAGGATTCAATATGCTTCAAATGAACTAGGTCTAGTTATTTTAGATGTTCTGAATGGCAACACAAGAGGTTGAATGAACTGTCGTCATTGCCTCTTCTGGCGGCATCCCACCTAAGTTTCCTTGATCTCCCCAGGAATTATGTGCATTTTGCTTGCCTTCTCTTGATGCGATAAACCATACAATTGAGGATAAGAATAGCACACCTTTGGACAGTTTCTCCCTGAGAGCATTATGCTGTTAAACTTTGTACAAGCCAAACGTGACGAAAATAGTTGTGTGAAGAGAGCTTGAGAGAGAAGTTCAATCTCACCTTTGCACACCTGGTCAGTTGCTGCATGAATTGAGTTTGACTGTCAAATTGTCTGTATCCAAAAGTTACATAAACTGTCAGATGTAGCTTTCCCCGGTTCCACTGTCAGAAAAGAGTTGCAGAAGGTGTAAGATGATCCCAAGCACTCTGTTTGAAGCATATTGTGTCCCACCAAGTGCAACACAGCTGGTTGGCTGAGCTTTTAGCCACAAGTCTTCTTATGTTGTCTCATCAATATCACTTCCCCTTTCCCTCATTCATTCATTGCCCATTGCATGTTTTCTTTATCGCCTCCATCTGGTCTCTTCCTGCCCTCCAACGCTGCCTCTCTCCCCCAACCTTGTCTACTGCAGCAGAGCCTCAGCTGTGATAAAGATGGAACATGCTCTCGGAGCTCGTCATGCTACGCTTCCCGTTTCGCAGCACTGATATTCTGACACTGATCACCATCAAACTGTCAACAACAGACAGGGAGTGAGGGCTGAGGGTGGGTGGAGGTGCCGGGGGGAGCTAAGGCATTTTTCCTCATAAATAATTTTCACTCAACAGATGAGCTGAAGCAAGATTTATTATTAATTTCTGTCTTTTTTTTTGAGAGAGAGAAAATTGAGATGGATGATGCCTGGTGTTTGCCGGGCCTGCCAGAGACGTGGGAAAGGCCAGCCTATAGCCTTGCAGGGCCCTCAGTTAAGTCGCAGCCCAGTGAGGCGGGATTAGATGGGGCCTTTATTCACTTGATGGATAAGGATCAGGCTGACATGTTGCTCATGAACTCGCTCAAGGGGTTCAGAGGAGCACAGAAGCCATCTTTGCATTTAACCCTGTCCAGGCAGAAGACCAATCAAATCAAATAGAAGGTGCTCGTCTGTTCTGTGGTCTTTAATTGTGACATCCTAAGTATTGATCTTAATGTCAGTAGTAGCGTTATGGCCAGTTTGAGGAACTGTAACATTCATGTGAAAACAAATAATAATAATATATTTTATTTGTATAGCACTTTAAAAGGTACTCAAAGGCACTTTACATTGTAAAAACAGAAACAAAAGAAGCAATTACAATATAAACAAAATAGATGACATATCAGTAAGGAACAGCACAAAAACACACATAACTAACTTCACAGGTTAAAAGCAGATTTAAATAGATGAGTTTTAAGTGACGTTTTGAAAGTGGACAGAGTAGGGGGGGTAAGGAGGTTGGCGTCGGCGGATCTGAGGTTGCGGTTGGGAGCGTGTCGATGCAGGAGGTCAGAAAGGTATGAAGGGGCGAGGTTGTGGAGGGCTTTGTATGTGATGAGGAGAATCTTGAACTGGATCCTTTGCTGTATGGGGAGCCAGTGGAGGTTTTAAAGGACTGGGTGATGTTATCTCTGGTGCGGGAGTGGGAGAGCAGACGGGCAGCTGAGTTCTGCATGTATTGTAGTTTGTTGATGATTTTGGTGGATGAGCCGTACAGGATGATGTTACAGACCTCTCGACTGGACTACTGGCCGATGATGAGGATTTCAGATTTGTCGCTGTTGAGTTTGAGGAAGTTGGCTTGCATCCAAGTTTTTATATCTGTGAGGCAGTTGGTGATGGTGGAGTGGGTGGTGGGGGTGATTGATTTGGTGGAGATGTAGAGCTGGATGTCGTCAGCATAGCAGTGGAAATGGAAACCATAGTGGCGTATGATGTCGCCAAGGGGGAGCAAGTAGAGGATGAAGAGGAAGGGACCAAGTACTGAACCTTGGGGGACACCTTGAGAGACTTGAATTTATTGATGCTGATGAACTGTTCACGGTTGGAGAGGTATGATATGAACCAGGAGAGGGCTGTGCCAGTAATGTGGAGGGAAGACTCGAGACGGGAAAGGAGGATGGAGTGGTTGATGGTGTCAAAGGCTGCACTGAGGTCGAGTAGTATTAGGATGTTGAGGGAGTGGTCATCAGAGGAGAGGAGGAGGAGGTCGTTGGTGACTTTGATTCGGGCAGTTTCTGCGCTGTGATGACATCTGAATCCAGATTGAAAGGGTTCATACAGTTGTTTCGAGTTGAGGTGGATTTTTAGTTGGTGGGCGTTCCAGTATTTTAGACAGAAAAGGGAGATTGGAGATGGATCTGTAGTTGTTGTGGATGTCAGGGTCAAGGCCAGGCTTTTTGAGAATGGGTGTTCCTGGGCGGGAGGGACAGAGCCAGTAGACAGGGATGAGTTAATGACAGAGAGGATGAGCAGGCGGAGGGCCGGGTGGTTGTAGATGGTCTAGATTTTTGCTTTGTAGAAAATTGAGACCATATACAACCAACTGGTCACTTCCAGCCCCGCCCCCGCACAAATGTCTTATCTTTCAGAGGCAGATTTGTTGAGCTATGGAAGTCCACTGTTGCTGTTGTGATAAAATCAATTTGAATGTGGAACTCTGATATTTATATCAACATTCTGTGTAAATCTGTTTTTGAACTCTGCTGAGCCTCAAAGTCTTTGAGTGTCTTAGCTCAACATGGCCTTTACCCACTGAAGAAGGAGGAGCAGGAGTGCAACAGACAAACCATTTTAGCAAACAAAACAGAATTCATGCTACCAATTGACTGGTTAGCACATGCATCAAATAGGCCACACAGTCTTCTAGTGACTCACTTCATTGACAAATCTATCGACTATTTGACAGATTAGTTGATCACCCAAACAATTCATTTTAATGTTACTAAGGCTCATTTTATTTTAACAAACTATAGGCTATGTCATGAACAAAACTAAATATGCTACTCCTGAAAGCTTAAATAAAGATATTGTCCTCAAATCTAAGCACACTTAGCCATGTTGGTTTGTCCAACTTTGTTCCACAGAAAGATATCTTGGCAACTTCTGTCCATATTGACCTGACATTTGCTGCTCACTGGGCATATTCAAGCTCTCCCAAAAAATGAAATCATTTTATTATTTTTGTGCAGTGGACAGGTGATCCTGACTTTTTAGTCATACTAGTGCGGTGGCTGTTTGGTCCACCACTAATATTTCAATGAGTTGCCATGAAATTTGATACAGACATCCATGGGTGACCATGTGAGGGTTAATGCGAATGACTAACAATGACTTTGAAAACATGCTTTATTTTCATCAGATGATGTTAACATTCAACATTATGTTCCTGATACAAACAGAGCAGTTTGCTGTAGGGATGTTAATAATTAACCATTTAAAAATGCTATCAGTTAAATAGTTAAAGGAATATTAAATATAAATAAATAAAAGCTGGACAACACTGGGAATTTGGGGTTAAGTGTCTTGACACATCGACACTAGCAGAACCGGGGATCAAACCGCTGATCCTTTGATTGAAGGATGACGCTGCTCTACCACTGAGCCACAGTTGAGCTGCAGTCCTTTTCAGCTCCGTATCCACCTGCTTGTAATCCCTCTAGTAACTATTTACCATTCAAACGTTCTGTTTTACTGAGGAACACTTCAGTACAGAAGCTAAAGATGCTCTAACTTCTGTTTCATTGAGACTTTAAGACTGACTGATTTTTTGTTTTTTTATGTTTTTGGGTCCTGTAGTGATTCATTATGTCTCTATCGTACCACATACTGTATCGTACCTTCTTGTATAACATGAAATGCTCCTGAAAAGGAAGTACAGATTTCTGCTAATGTCAATATCCCCCTGCCAAGCTCTGACTTTTATGTATGGTTGTAATGATTACACTGACTTCAATGCTACGACCAGTGTCATAATTAATCATTCATAACTTCTGAGGGGGTTCAATCGATTGGGGAGAATGTGATGGGAAAAGGGTTTGATGCATGGCCTGATTAAAACATGGCTGTTTGCTTACAAGGACATATGTCCATACAGACAGGAAAGGGACTTAATGGATTCGTCTGAAATGTGTTTGTTGTGTCTTGATCCACCAGGGAATCAATATTCTGTGGTTCAGGGCACCTGTCAGTCACTGTGCTCACTGGATACGAGGGTAATATTACATTCTGCAGACCCTTATTGGTGCTACAGACTCATTACAGCTTTCATAGATACAAGAGCCTTGTTAATACACTTGTTATTATAACACTCTAGAACTTGACAATTCTGTTATCTTCCCTGAAAAGTCTTATTTTAAGATTAAGATAGACATTTGGTTTCAGGTTGTTGTAAAATCCTCAGTGCTAACATCAAGCCCCCGTTTAGAATAAAGTGAAACATAAATATGATGAAAGCACAAAGCAAACATGACGGTATTTGCAGGTGTCAATGACAGCAGGAAGCCATGCGTCTCAATATACCTGTTTTCAGGACAGAATGACAAGATTTTCACAATCACATAAAGGTTGAAAAGATGGTCTGACAACACATCAATAACAGTTTTACATCAAGCCAGCAGATGCTAACATCAAAGAAAATGTCTCCCAACCTTATTTTTGTTGATATGGGAAAGAGTACAGCTGTACCACCAATGTGCATGTGTAGCATTAATGTAAGAGTAAGTCACAGTTAGACACATGTGGGCTGAATTATATCACATGCTGACATATGTTGTATTCTGCCTGATGAACATGTGTGACCTCTGTACGTCGGTAGGCCGGTGCTAGCAATTGTTTTTGTTATTGTTACTGCTGTTATCTCGAGATCACAAGTCAATTATTTTGTTATCTTGAGAAAACAAACTTTGTTATCTCGAGATAACGAGATAATCCAATCATTATCTTGAGAAGACATAAAGGTTGTTTCCTATTATTACTTGTGATGCTTATCAGAGCTCAGGAGCACAATGCCAGCATGCATTGATGACTCCAAGGTCAAGTCAGCTGACGCTAAAGTTGAAGTGTATAGAATATACTGACACTCAGGGTAAATGCATCAATAAGTCCAGATCAAGCTGACCATAGCGACAGACTTAACAAAGTTAGTGAATGAATACAAGTTGGACTACGTCTGGTTTTCAAAGAAAGCTGTTAACAAAGCAAAATACGTACATGAAAACAGGATTCATTGGATTATGCTTGTTTTCATCTGTATCTAGTCAGAGATGTCCTCAACTCAAATGTATCAGTCATTGTTATTTAGTTTTGTTTTTTTCTAGCAACCCAAAAATCAAGGATTAAAGACATTTCTCACGCAATTTACTGGTATTTTAATTTCAATTAATTGGCGATACAGAGAACATGTTTTATACTCCCTGTAAATATAATCCAATTAATCTTATTGGCATAGTAATGGACCCAAGGTGTTGTCAGAAGCATAGTGCTCACCCTCTGGTTCCCCCTCAGCTAAACACTTTTAGCTCTGTCAGCACTGTTGTTGTTGGCTAACAACTGTTAGCTACTAGCCATTGGCTCAGCCGTCGACATTTTTAGAGCCGTATGTGGAGCCAATAGATATGCTCCAAATGTTGTATTGAGCATCTTTAAATAAAGGTAACATAACCACAAATAACAAATTCTCCATTACAAGCTAAAGTCCTACATTTAAAAGATTGTAAAAATATTTATCTGCAAAGTGACTGCATGTATCAAAAAAATATGAATAGAAATGAGTGTAAAACACAGCGGCTTGCTCTGAAATATAATGACGTAAAGGTGCTGCAACAAATAGAACAATACAAATCTCTGAAGATATAGTTTTCAAAGATTCATGAGACACTGTAACATGTTATTTTACTTAGCCAAATTGTGTTGAATTAATTGTCACAAGAGCACTAAGTGTTTTGAACATTTGTGTCCTGACTGTATTGATTATTGTATATTGTTTCTATTATAGAAGAATCAAAAGCAACTTGTCATTCATAGTGATTTTTGAGCAGCTGTTTTTCTCCACTTGGCGTCAGGCCTAACAACACCCCTTAGCATTTTTCAAATCAGAATCAGAATCAGCTTTATTGGCCATGTATGCGTGCGCATACATGGAATTTGACTCCGGTTACACATTACTCTCATCGTACATACACACATATGAAATATATACAATAAACAAGAGAAATATAAGAAAAACAAGGACATTTAACAGCTATATACAATATAAGTATAAATATATCCCACACAAAAGTGTGTATGTATATATATATATATAAAATACAGTAGTGCAAACAGAGGTAGTGCAATATGACTGATTTATTGTTCATGAGAGTGACGGCCAGTGGAAAGAAGCTGTTCCTGTGTCTGGTGGTTTTGGCGTACAGAGCCCTGTAGCGCCTACCAGAGGGGAGGAGTTGAACAGCTTGTGTCCAGGTTGTGATGGGTCTGCAGTGATCTTTCCTGCCCATTTCCTGACTCTGGAGGTGAACAAGTCCAGGATGGAGGGCAGGCTGGAACCAATGATCCTCTCTGCAGACCTGACAATCCGTTGGAGTCTGTTCCTGTCCTGTTTGGTGGCTGATCCAAACCACACAGTGACAGAAGAACAGAGAACAGACTGGATGATGGTGGAGTAGAACAGAATCAGCAGCTCCTGAGGCAGGTTGAACTTCCTGAGCTGGCGCCGGAAGTACAACCTCTGCTGGGCATTTTTCCGGATGGTGTCGATGTTGGGAGCCCACTTCAGGTCCCGGGAGATTGTGGATCCCAGAAACCTGAAGGACTCCACAGCAGACACAGTGTTGTTGAGTATGGTGATGCGGGCCAGTGTTGGGGGGCTCCTCCTGAAGTCCACTGTCATCTCCACAGTTTTGAGCTTGTTCAGCTCCAGGTTGTTCTGACCACACCAGAGGACCAGCTGTTCAACCTCCCGCCTGTACACTCAGGGCTGAGACACTCGGCCCTGAGTGGCTTATTGCTAAAGTACCTCTCTGATCAATCATGGAGACAATGTTTCAAAATATGTTTTATTTTCAGAGAGTTCTCTGTCTGTTGGGAATGTTACGCTTCAACAAATCCTTGGGATAAGTAGAGAAGGTGGCGACGGCTGCGAGTTCTGTGGTCACTGTGTGTCCACTGTCATTTGATCAGATTGATGAAGTGCTGATGGATTTCTCTCTTGACTGATCACGGCTCTCTGGCTCCCGGCACGGCAGCATAAAGGACTGTTACCGTAGGCGGTTTATTCACTCACATATACACACAAGACTGCACTGACACCGACAGCTTCGTAAGAGCTTATTTACAGTGGCAAGAAAAAGAGAGTGAACTGTTTGGAATTAATTGCATTCATTAATGAATTTGGCCTAAAATATAGCCTGATCTTCATCTAAGTTAGCCTTTTACCGAATGACATAAATTAGGGATGCACCGATACCACTTTTTAAAAAGACCAAGTACTTACATCTGAGTACTTGCCGATTGAGTACTCAGTTCTAACAATGACTTTGAAAACATGTTTTATTTCGTCAGATGATTTAACGTTCAATATTGTGTTTCTGATACAAACAGAGCATAGTTTGCAGTAGGGATGTTTATAATTAACCATTTAACAATGCTATTAGTTAAATAGTTAACGGAATATTAGAAATATAAAAGCTGGACAAAATCACAAAATCACTTATAGGACAAAAAGCGCTGGTCTACCTTAAAGGCCAGCTCACCTTAAGTGTGCCTGCCCTTGTATCTTGGCAGCTTGTTAGGCTAAAATGTTGAGACGTTAACGACACGTTGCCGTATTGGTATTGGGTGCAGGTGTTTTGAAGCAGTTTTACGAGTAATAATAATCATAATACATTTTAGATTTTATATCACTTTACATGGTAAAATCAGAAATGAATGAAAGCAATTACAATATAAGCAAAATAGATAACATAACCGGAAGGAACAGCACAAAAACATACATAACTAACTTCACAGGTTAAAAGCAGATTTAAATAGGTGAGTTTTAAGTGCAGTTTTGAAAGTGGTGAGTGACGGAGAATGTCTGAATTGCTGGGAGAGAGTTCCAGAAGAACGGGGCAGCAATGGAGAAGGCCCTGTAGGGGTCACGTGATGCAGCGAAGCTAGGTAGACGCTGTCCCAGAGGTTCTTCAAACAAATCCATTTTAAAACCTTTTAAAACACCCAAACTCAGTCCCAACCTGGTCGGACAGCTTTATTATGGTCCGAAGAACCAGAAACAAACAACTAAACTCAGCTGGTGAGCAAACTCTGACATATATTGATAAAACAACTCCCAAGAATAGCGACGAAGAAGTTCATGTCATGGCGGCGGCGGCACAAGAGCACCTGGGCGGTGTTAAAGACTCCCTCATTATTCAAGAGATACGAAACGTAATCAAGCTCTCTCCAGTAAACTCGACTCTAAAACCGGAGAAATTAACCAATCTATCTCTGGACTGAAGACGATGCTGGATACACTGAGCACCCGCAGAACCGAAGCGGAAGACCGCATTAGCAGAGATTACAGACATGTGTGGACGCAGGAACAGTGGTGCCATCAATGCAGAGGGAGAAGTTGTGGTGGGACTGTTTTTTGCACGATGCACCACACCCGGCCGACTCCAGCTGTCGCCTCAGAGCCGCAGCTATCCCCGGACCCGGCCGCTGTCGCCTCAGAGCCGGAGTTATCCCCGGACCCGGCCGCTGTCACTTCAGAGCATCAGCGATCCCCAGTTCCGGCCGCCGCCGTCTCCAAGCCGCAGCCGCTCCCAGTCCCTGCCGCCGCCGTCTCCGAGCCACTCCCATTCCCTGCCGCCGCCGTCTCCGAGCCACTCCCTGTCGCTGCCGAATGCCAGCGATCTCCAGTTACTGCCGCTGCCACCTCCGTGATGCAGCGACCTCCAGTCCCTTACCCCACTGGGCCATCACTTCATCCCCCTGAGCCCTTCTGCCCATCCGCCTGAGCGCCTGGGTCCAGAGCAACTCCGGCAGTCAGGTCGCCCACCCAACATCCTGTGTCCAGATCCCTCCTTCCCGTCCGACCGCCCTCCTGCCCGTCCCCCAGAGCCCTGTGGCGGGTTGGATCCAGCCGTCCCTCCTCCGGACCCCCTCCACCCACCCTATTCGATGTTGAGATGTCCCTCCTCCGGACCCCCTCCACCCAGCCTGTTTGGTGTTTTTTGAACTTTGGACGTCTGGAATCTGTCCCTTGAGAGGGGGGGGCACTGTGACGGTTTAGACTTTGCCCCCTGTGTTCTTGTGTCTCTGTCTCTGTTTCCCCTGATTGCACTCATCCTACTCACCTGCCCAGTCCAACCAGCTGCCTTCAATCTTCTCATCACCCCACACATATATACTCCCCTGCTTTCCCTGTTCTGGTTGTCAGATCGTCCTTGTTCGTTCCCCTGTCTGTTCCCGTATTTTGTCTCCCTCGTGTTTGCTCGGTGCTCCAGCGTTTGCTCCTGGTTTGTACATTTGCCTATTTTTGTGATTTTGGATTTTTGCCCGCTCCTTTGGAGTCGCTTTCAGTTTTTGTTTAGGACTTTTTTAAGTAAAAAACCTTATTTTCAACTTCACCTCGTCTCCAGTGTCTGTGTCTGCGCTTGAGTCTCAGATCTGCCCCTCGGATGTGACACTGGGTAATAAAATAGCATATGCAACACAGCACTGCTGGTGGCTGGAAGCGTCAGCTTCCAAGTGTCGGGCGAACAAAGGTAACAGGGCGACTTTTTCAAGCCAGACGTCAAGCAAAGGCTTCTCGAGCGTGTACTTGCGGGTCAGTAATCTGTTTATATTGACTACCATGTGGTTACATCCTATTTCTGTCCGTTCCTCTGTCCCAGGGGTCGGCAACCTTTACTATCCGAAGAGCCACTTTGCCCTATTTTTCACCAAATAAAATTTGTCTGGAGCCGCAAAACCTATTTGATATCACAGCTTATAAAGTTTTATACATAGTTATATTACATATACAAAAACTATAGTTTGTTGTACTGTATTTATGAAGAAGAATAAAGACAATTATTGACATGTTGTTGCTATTTTACCTGTTATAACAATATCAAACTCTTATGAAGAGGAGAAAAAAACTTGCTCAGTTTGCTGCAGCAGTTGAGAAATCATCTCCAGCGTGATACTTTTCAGCAAATGCTGTGTGTTTGTTCTGGAAGTGTCTTTCAACATTACATTTTTTGCACATATCAAGCATACAGTAAGCCAGCATCGATGGCAGTGAAAGCTAATTAATACGTCTCAATAACTCAATAACAATAACTCTATTTCCCTCTGTGACTTTTCTTTTTTGGATTTATCCATTGATAGTTTACCGAGGGCGGGGGTCTGCAAATCATGATTAGCCACCTGCAGGGAAAAGCGCTTGACAGGTGTAATAGGATGTGATGCACATTTTAGTTGACAAAATATTAAAACATTTTTATTTACGGTCAGGTGTTGCTGACCTTGTTGTCTTTACTAGCAGCTGTTGTTCAGTTAAAGTCTGCATTATTACGGAGGAAGCAGCTGTTATGCGATTAGTGAGCAGCGTTTCCAGCGGCGTTATCAGACCTACAGAGCGGCCGTCTGAAGTCATGTATTAGATTTAAAGAAAATAAAGTTTAAAAAAATGCAGAAAAAATGCACAGTGTATATACAATAAAATAGAATGGTATTAAATTAACTAAGTAGGTAAACTAAACTAAACAGTAGTGCAAAAGATTGCCAAAAGCAGCAACAACAGTGTAGCAGTGTGTAGTTATGTGGAGGATGATCTGGCCAGAGGTGATTTGTTATAGAGTGTTATTGCAGTGGGCAGGAATGTTCTCCTGTATCTGTCCTTGTGACAGCGGAGCTGGATCAGTCTGTCCCTGCAGTAGGTGATGGAGAGGGTGGTCCAGGTTATCCAATATGGATAATAATTCTTCAGTCTCCTCCTCTCCACCACCTTTTCCACATTGTTTTGTTTGCAGCCAATGATGGAGCCGGCCTTCTTAATCAGTTTATTAAGTCTGTTGGTGTCTCCGGCTCCAATGCTGCTCCCCCAGCAGACTACGGAGAAGTACAGTGCACTGGCCACAACAGACCGATGGAACATCTCCAACATCTTGCTGCACACGTTGAAGGATCTAAGTCTCCTCAAGAAAAAGAGTTGACTCATCCCCTTCTTGTACACAGCGTTGATGTTGGTCTTCCAGTTCAGTCTGTTGTCGATGGAGACACCCAGGAACTTGTACTCCTCCACCATGTCCACATCCTCTCCCAGAACTCTCAGCGGTTGTGGAGCCGTCGTCTTCCTCCTGAAGTCGACCACCATCTCTCTGGTCTTGGCCACGTTCAGAAGCAGGTGATTTCTACCGGCCCACTCCACAATGTCATCCACTACTGCCCTGTACTCCTCCTCCTGTCCGTCCCTTATACACCCGACATGAGGCTGGTATGCAAATTACAGAGGGTCCAGTGAGGATTTCACCTGCAGTCGGAGGTGGGCCAAGACCATCCTCTCCAGCACCGGTAGTCGTTGAGGCCAGATGGAGTCGTCTTCTTAGGTACAGGAACCAGGCATGACGTCTTCCACAGCACCGGGACTTCTTCCTGCTTCAGGCTCAGGTTGTAGTGGTGTTGCAGGACATCAGACAGCTGGATGGCGCAGGTCTTCAGGACCCTGGGGCTAATGCCGTCAGGTCCAGCAGCCTTGCCTTGGTGGAGTCTCTCCAGCTGTCTCCTAACCTGACCAGTTGTCACAGAGAGGGGGGGAGGATGGTCATGGTGTCAGTGGTGGAAGAGCCCTTTGAAGTGGAGGGCTCTGAGTCCATGCGGCTCACCAGGGGGGAGGCAGCCGAAGTGTTTGTGAGGTGTGGTGTGTGGAGGAGACAGATTAGGGCTGTGAACTAAACCTATTGAAGAAACAGTTTAGCTCGTTTGCCCTCTCTTGGAAGCCCCCTGGTTGTCTCCCTCCAACCTTGAAGCCAGTTATCAGCTTCATCCTGGTCCACACCTCCCTCACGTTGTTCTGCTGGAGTTTGGCCTCCAGCTTCCTCCTGTAGGAGTCCTTCCACTCCCTGAGCTTCAGCTTCAGGTCGCGCTGGACTCTCCTGAGCTCGTCCCTATCCCCAGACCTGAAAGCTGCTTTCTTCTCATTAAGAAGATCTTTCAGGTCACTGGTGATCCATGGCTTGTTGTTGGAGAAGCAGCGCACAGTCCGGGATGGTATGGTGTCGTGCTCACAGAATTTAATATATTCTGTGATACAGTCCGTCATGCTGTTGATGTCCTCCCCATGTGGTCCACACAGCACATCCCAATCCGTTGACTCAAAGCAGTCCTGCAGAGCGGCATTAGCCTCCTGAGACCACCTCCTCACAGTCCTGGTGGTCACAGGCAGCATCTGCACCAGAGGAACAAACTTGGTTGTTAACAGGATCAGGTTGTGATCAGACCTGCCAAGCTGGGGAAGGGCAGTGGCACTGTATGCATCCTTTGCATTAGCATACAGAAGGTCAGCTGATGGAGGGACGTACACAGCCACAACAATGTGGCAACTCCCTCTGCAAATAATATTGCCGCATCCCCACGGCTAACAGTTCAATGTCTGGGCTACAGAAGCGTTCCTTCACACACACATGGTCGGGATTGCACCACGTCTCGTTCACAAACATTGCAATCCCGCCACCTCTCTTCTTTCCGCTCTGTATAACGTCTCTGTCCGCCCGAACAGTCCTGAAGCCGGGCACCGACGCACTGTGGTCTGGGAAATCCGCGTGCAACCAAGTCTCCGTGAAACACATGACGCTACACTCACGGAAGTCCCTCTCAGTCTTTACCAGCGTGCCGAGCTCGTCCGTCTTATTTGCCAAAGGCCTCACGTTCCCCATTAGAATAGCCGGTACTTCCTCCTCTCCGCAGTTCCTCCGGGATCTCCGGCCTGGCGCTGGGCAGCAGCGGCAGCTCACTCAGCACGATCAGCTGATCACGGGAGTAAACAATGGCCACAATCATTGTGTGTGCCTCTCCGTTACAAAGAGGGTGAAAAGTAACAGAAAAGTTGAGAAAAAGTTATGGTCCGTTGTCTAACCGTAACTTACACCAAACGTTCAGGAAAAAAACAAAAAGAAGAGAGGAAAGAGTGAAAAAAGACTAAAAATGAAAACATGCTGGCACGGCACCTTCTTGCAAGATGGTTGGTATAAGCAGTCATTGCAATACTTTCATAGTGAATGTTTTACAGTTGCGTTCATTGTCAAAGCACAACGTCTCCCTGAGTCCTGTGTTCACTGCGCACATTCATTGTAGGCCTTCAGAGTTATTATGTCCTGCTCCGGTAAACATAACACAGGGCCTTACCTGCCAGGCTTGGACATTGTTTCTCTAGAAAAAATATCTATTGGGGAAATGCAGTCAACCAACTATTTTAATATCACAGTAAATAGGCTTTTTTGCATTATGAAAACGTTCATGATTAAAACTAATCCCAGTCCTAACACAAGACTAACTCTAATTAAGATGAGAACAAGCTTTGGAAGATTTTCTCTCTTTCGTTTTATCCTCATCTCCCTTATTCTGCTTAATTTCCATATCTCCGTGTCCATGGAGACAAGCAAGCAACTTTCTCATTAGACCTCATGTGTATTCATATTCAAACTTACCTACTTAGACAGTCACCTCTCCAACACCGATTCACCTCTCTGCAGTGATTCATCTCCGTTTTTACAGGCCAGATTCCTTTCAATTGAACCGCTGAGCTTCTCAGCAGGAATACAGCGTTTCTTGTCTGTGAACGGACCCATTCTAAATGCTCAGCTTTCCAATTATAGTACATCCCGCTTAACTGATGCTTATTAATTCCTTCAAACTCATTATGGCAAGCAAAATAGGGCTCTCCCATGAGATGAATACTAATGAAATAAGAAACTTCTCGACAGTGCTGCTGCTGTCAGAGGTCTTTCTGTTCAGATGTTTGCTTTAAGCTCCAGTACAAAATAAATTCCCCTGGGGAAAAAAAAGCATTTCTAAAGAATCCATTGGTGAAATCACTATCAGGAAGCATCGATCAGAATCAGCCTGTCCTGTGGTAATCGCTTGTGGCAGGAAGGACCTGCAGTACTCGTGCAATGGTGTGTATGGATTACGTCTAGACATCAAGAGGGTTCTTCAGTGCTTGTAGTTGGAGTAAATAAAGCTCCCCTGACTGACACTCAGCAAGCAGGGCCAGGCCATAGGGCTAACCCAAACAAAATACTTCAATCTCTCACCGTTGCTCTCCACTGCTCCCCAAGGGCTTGATTGATTGATTCGCCGGCCAATCAGAGTACATTGATCTCAGAACTCGACCCCCCCCCCCCCCACACACACACACACACACACACTCTTAACTCCCCAGGCCTCCTCTCAGTCCATTCATCTGCTGGCTGTCAGAAGTATTCACTTGGAGGGCTGTAGCTGTGGAGACCCGCACTCTTAAGCACACCTCTCTGTGGCTTTCCCGAAGAAAGTGCTTTACAGTGCCTCATATTGTTATTCAGGCCTCCCTTGATCCAGTTGCTATCGCTATCATGAAGCTCATTCCTATAGAGAGTCATGATACTAAAAGCTTGCGTAGTTCCATCCATCCATTGTTCCATCCATTATCTTCTGCTTATTTGGGGCTGGGTCGAGGGAGCAGCAGGCATAGCAGGGTATTCCAGACATCCTTGTCCCCAGCAACATTTTCCAGCTTCTCCTGGGGGACCCCAAGATGTCCCCAGGCCAGAAGAGATATAAAATCTCTTCTCTTCTGGGTCTACCCCAGGGCCTCATAACAGTTGGACATGCCCTAAAAACCTTTAAAAGGAGAGGTCCAGGAGGCATCCTGATCAGATGCCCCTTCCCCGTCCGAGCTCCCGCCGGATGTCTGAGCGCCTCACAATATCTCTCATACTTTAGTCACGACCCAAAGCTTAAGACCATAAGTGAGGGTCTGAACGTAGATGGACTGTTAAATCGAGAGCTATGCCTACTGGCTCTGCACCCTACTCACTGGTCCGGTACAATGGCCACATCACTATTGACGTTGCACCCGCTCCATTTTACCTTCACTTGTGAACACGAGTGGGGCAGTGACACATTCACAACCTGTCAGGCACAATCCACCGTTTTCTGGCAGAGAACCATGGACTCCAACTTGGAGGTAGTGATTCTCTCTGCGACTGCCTCACACAGGATGAAAAAAAGGCAAAGATAAAAACCCTTGTACATGAAAATACAAGGAGAGCAGTGTAGAGAAACTCAAGCATTTTGATAAAGAATAGGCTCTGTATAACTTCAGATGCTGGCTTGTTATCATCATTTGTATTGTCAATTTTATCATCAAAAGTAATTCAGGTAATTTCTGGCTGTCCATTAAGAAACCAAATTCATTTAAAACACGCAAAACATTCATTAGAAATGGAGAAAGAAAAAGAATGGTTATGAGAAATGTAATTCATTGAATAAACATTTTTGACTGAAGTCTTTGCTCAGAATGTACCATCAACAAAGTTCTCTTATATATCTTTTTGTATTTCATTTAGTTTATGCTAATCTGTTATTGGCCACAACAAATATAAAGGATGATTTCCACCCTTTGGCTTGTTAAAAACCAAAATAGTTACATTGCGTTGGTGAAATGATGATTTCTAAACTTCATCTTAAGTCCTCTACCACTGTATGTACGCGAGTGATGAACTGGCAGTAATGCAATGGATGCATACAGTGAAAAAGTAGAAAATAAATGATAATGTTTGAAAGACTAAATTACATTCTAATTGGACAGTCCTTTCTTTCTGAATTACGTTTCCATTTTTTCTCGTGCAGTGCTTAGCTACTTATGTTGGCCAACGCAACAGTTGGATTGTTGTAGCAGCCCTGGTGCACTGTAAGCTGAAGGCAAGAATGGATTTGTTGATTTGTGGAGGGTGGCAGCGGCCTCTTTTTGTTATTCATCTATATGTATAGTATCCCCTGTAAACTGAATCTGTGGTCTTTTGTTTAATAAATAATAAAGGAGTGTGAAGTAACATGATGCCATGGGTTGGTTTTTCCTCCTGTTCTCCCCAGGATCAGAACCCAGATTAAACATTTGTGGATTCATTAGTCAACCATTTCATCGTGTTCTACCCATTTGCAACACTGAAATGTGAATTTACTACGTTTCTGACTCTCCAATGCGATGGCTCAGACTATTTGGTGTGTGAGAGCATCCACTACTGGGAAAATGTCTGAATTGTATGATTCTTCAGCGCACAACTTACTTCCATAACCCCATAGGTGCCATATGCAGAGAAATTATTAAGACACATTTTGGCATTAGATGTTGAAGCCTCTGTACACCCAAACAGATGGATTTGGTTTATTCTGGTTTATTAGACCTCTGCAGGTTGAAGGAGGGTCTGAGCTTTGATGGGAATTTCTTAGGTCACTAATCTTTATCTGGCAATAACAATGATAAAGGTGTAATTTAATCTGCTGTTGGGAATAACATAGCCTCGAATAGGGGGCAACAATATGTTGGGAACATAAAGGAGTGTGTTTGGGTTATCAGTATCTAAGAAACTAAATTCTTGACATCAATAGAATTATTAATGTCAGTAACAATTATTAATGATTATTAATAATAACGGGGCACCACCCTGAGAACAGGGACCAATAACCAAACGATAAACTAAGTCTCATAATTAGTGTTCACTCACAATGTCAATAGTCTGAGTACTATTACACATTCAGAGTGAAAGTGAAGGTTTAAGTTCGAGCACAGACCACATATACAGCTATCATCACAATACATGCACAAAGTAATCAGACAGCTGTTCTTTAAAATATAACAGAGTTTATTACGTTCTAATACTAATGATCTAGTCGACTAATATCTAAACTAACAACTATACATTCATGAGCACGCTATCTAAAATCAACAGACTATTGAAAAGAGGAGGGGGGAGTGTGTGTGTATGTGTGCGAAAGGGGGAGGAGCGAGGGAACAGCTCAGCGACGTATGACGTAGTGACATCTCTCATGTGTGAGACTCAAAAATGGCGGATAGCCAACAGGAGACCTGGCGTCTATACGTGCCGGTAGCCGTTTAGCACGTAGCTAGATTAGCTCAAAGCTATATGTGTGTGTGTGTGTGTGTGTTAGTAAAAGAGAAGGGAAAGGAACAAAACAAAATGAAATAAAACAAAAGATTAAGATCCTTCGCGCCGCGCTGGAGTATGGAAGATTGCTCTCTCAGCCAGGGGAGCAAGAACCGTGACTCTTTGTCTCAGCCGGCGGTTCTGACCTCCTGAACTGATGAGAAGCAACTTCGACCTCACTGAGGCTGTCTCGACACGAATCACGGTAGCATGAAATGCACGCTAACTTCTACACAACACTAGCAATTTCAGGGATCGCCAGTGTCGGTGATCATAAAACATACACCACGTTATAAAAATGAAAAGTACTTTAAGCACACAAACAAGATAAAATAAACACAAATTAACTCTCTCTAACTCTGCCCAGAATCTATTTCGCCTTACGGTACAATCAATCACGATGCAATCGTGTTGGTTGAGGGGGGTTCTTCTGAGCTTCCGTGGGCTTGGGCAGCGCGGCTGCGGGTTGCGGGAGGTGTACTCTCGGTAGGAGAGACTCGCTGTCGTCTGGATAAGGGATTTTCGCGTCCTTTAAGGCCGGAGCAAACGAGGTGCTTGGTGGAGAGTGGAAGTTCTCTCTCTCTCTTTCTGAAGAAGTCTTGCTTCTTCACTTCTGCAGGAATAAAAGGGTTCGCTTCGTGGATACGAACAAAGATAAAATAGACAGTTTGGTGAATTCGGCCAACGAATATAAACTGTTCGACCTAGGATTTGGTTGAAAAGGGAAACAACGTTGGTGTGCTCCCTAGCTCGACGGAGGTCGAAGGGGAAAAAGCATTGAGGTGGGGGTTGCAGGTAGTTTTGTAGAACAGTGGCTGAACCACAGGGGTCCTGGGGTGTCTTGGCTCTCGGCCAATTAGATTGCAGCGGTGCTTTCAGGTGACTTCAGGAATACAGTTTTTGGGGGGAGGAAACTCACACCCTAATGTGAATTTCTTCAGAGCTGGGGGTTTGGTGCTCAAACTACAATCAGGATGAAACCTTTGCTTGCAAAAGGGAAGGCCTGACTCTCTCTGTTCCACAGCACATGTCGAAGCCATATAGTCAGATCCCAACACTGCCAAACAGGTTTAATGAAGCTAACAGGAGACTCAGGAAGACGTTACTCAATTAGTGTATGCACCTCCACATAGTTGTGTTGACATGTCGGGGGCTGGCTTGTTAGGTGTCTTACCAGGACCTGGACAGGGCTGGTCAGATAGAGGGTGACAGGATTTGAATTGACTCGTGAGTCGAGTCTTGACATATAAATAGGCAGGATAAACCGATAGACCCAATGACAAAGTATTGTAAACATCACAGTTTGCGTTGCTTCTAGAGGCTGGAGCCAAAATGCATAGGGATTTAAATTAATTCATTCATTAATATTTAAATATCCCTATTTTTACAACTATTACTATAACTATTTATAATTAGTCTTTGCGGCATGCATGGACCGATTGCTTGGTTCCCGGCATTGCTGCGTAGAGTGTTGTCGGGACGTATCTGTTTGTTGTGCTAGGTCGTTCAGAATGCATGGCTCTTCGGAGCGGGATGATTGCTTGGCTCCCGGTCCCCGATGTGCTGCAGAGAAAGAGTTTGGTTGTAATGTTAGTACATCCAGCTGATCTGCAGTTAATGAGCCACAGCCTGTAAAGCCACACTGATGTGGAAGTCTGCAGTGCCCTGAAGCTCTGCCCCCTCTGCTATACGCAGCAACTACAATAAAAGCTTTGTAATGATTTGCACTGTAACGAAACAATGTACTGTTAAAGCACATTTTTCTAATCAAAACAATTCAACCTTGATACTTTGATCAACTAATCAGTTGTTTCTCTTCCTTTGACAGGGGGGATATTCGAGTCCATTGAAAGCGGTCCATCAGGTGCTGAGGAACTAGCCTTTAAATTTGCTTTAAACACAATCAACAGGAACAGAACCCTACTGCCAAACACCACGCTCACCTACGACATCCAAAGGATAAACATCTATGACAGCTTTGAGGCCTCCAGGAAAGGTATTTCTGTGTTTGTGATCAGAAGATCTGCCTCTGGTGTTGGCATGCTCTCGGCTGCTGCGTGTGTTTGTGTATATATTGAGCGAGTGAATGTGTGTGTGCACATACGCTATGCCATAGCTGCTTTGCATTGTAAATGTATTCCCCGTTCGAGGCTTGTGAGCTGCAGTGGCTTAGATTGTGACAATTATAACCAGGCGAGGGAGAAATGGCTGAGCACTTCAAATGTAAACAGGAGAATTGATTGGTTCCAGGTAATGACTCAGCGGCAGTAATTCAAAGACCGGTTTGGCCCCCAGAGACAACCAATAAACTGCTATAATCTATCAGTTTTGTGTGTGCATCAGGCTGACATTTCAAGTCTCTTATCAATTACGGGCCATTATATCCTGCATCAGTGATTTAGCCAACTCCCTTAAAAAGGTGATTAGAGTGCACAGTCGAGCTAATACAAAGACAGTGCACTTATTTGGATGTCCCCTGAACACAATTTCATGACAGCAAGCTCAAGTTGGTCACACTTTTTGCCTCACTGCTTCAGCTTTCTATGTAAATGCAATGTAGCAGAGGTTGTTTAATCAATATATATATACGTATATATGCAAACATTCCTCAAACAGGAGGAATGTTGGAGGACTATGCTTTAGTTGGGGACTATTTTCAGTGGCAGATCAGCAAACGGGATTCCAGGGCATACACATCCAAACTATTTCCTGTTTCCTGACTAATATAATAACTGGAAAACTAGCTCGTTTTTAGGCACTTTCTTGATAATTTTCTAGGCCAAGACGTACAAATATACGTATCATCAAAGAAAAACTTAAGTCCGCTACATAAGTCTATTACATCCTCCCTCCTGGATGGAGTTCATGAAGTTGGCAGGGAAGCAAATTCAGCAGCATAACGGTAACGGCCCACTAAATTAATTTAGTAGACCGGTCTCGTTCTTAAAAAGTTACATTTTCATTAAATTTTCCTTTTGCGTATTAAGCCATGTAGGCAGCTGGGATTAAACTATATTTAACTGACTGTATTGTCTGAGAAGCACATTGCACAATGTTTGAAATGCAGAAGTAAAATTACATTTTTGTTAACAATGAATGATCATTGACTTTATTATTATCTAGCTTTAACTGGATATTACAGAAGGATCACAACTGAAGCCTCCAAACACTTAGAGAACATGGAATCTTTCTCAGCTTAATTCAATTACAATTACATTTCATTTGAATTACTTCCTTTACAATGAAAAAATGTCACATATCACTTCCATAAGGTTGTTCTTAGTAGACAGATCACAGCCAATTTCATATTCCTGGCAGCGAAGCTATAGCGATAGTAAAGTTCAAGGTGTATCAAAGTTTGTTATCTTCTTTGTAATGTTGATTTACTGAAATGGCGTTCATTTGCCTTAA
Source organism: Anarrhichthys ocellatus (assembly GCF_004355925.1). Lineage (NCBI taxonomy): Eukaryota > Metazoa > Chordata > Actinopteri > Perciformes > Anarhichadidae > Anarrhichthys > Anarrhichthys ocellatus. The sequence goes on along the minus strand of NW_022280105.1, from coordinate 1,331,186 downwards.
TGATTATTGATACCAATAACTAATACTAATACACTAAAGCAGTCAGGCTGGGAGCCCATAGCTTTATAACCACCAGGGGGCGACTCCTGTGGTTGTATAGAAGTCTATGAGAAAATGACTCTACTTCTCTCTTGATTTATTACCTCAGTAAACATTGTAAACATGAGTTTATGGTCTCAATCTCTTGTTTCAAGTCTTCTTCAATACAGCATGATGTTCATTTAGTACATTATGGTCCATTTAGAGTCACAGACCATAAAGCAGAGTGCATGGTGATGAAGGAACATGTCAGCTGGTGCAACAGTGCGACTTATTGATGTGTTCTTGGACAACAATGGAGCTTTAAGGCACAAAGGATGAAGATTTACAGTATCAGGCTTAATGCATGCTTTACTTGTTGCCACAATACACTCATTTTTTGTTTGGCTCTGCACATGGGATTTGTTGACAAAAAGAAAAATATGGAATATCAACAGACTTACAGTCTTAAAAAAAGATGAATAAAAACTAATAAATGCTGTTAGCATATTCTATATCCTTAACGCTGAGTTGTTGCATACAGACATAATTCACAAAAGCCTTATTTACATCAGACAGTATCTCCTATAGTTTGGTGGGGATCATGGCACTGGTTGTCAGCTTCACAGTAGGAAAAAGCTAACTTGTCAAATATTCCTCCTCTTTAGCCTGCGACCAGCTCTCTCTGGGGGTGGCGGCCATCTTTGGTCCCTCTCACAGTTCCTCGGCCAATGCGGTCCAGTCCATTTGCAATGCCCTGGGGGTGCCACATATCCAGACTAAGTGGAAGCACCAAGTATCGGACAACAGAGACATCTTCTATGTTAGCCTCTATCCAGACTTCTCTTCCCTCAGTCGGGCCATCCTAGACCTGGTCCACTTCTTCAAGTGGAAGACGGTCACTGTGGTTTATGATGACAGCACTGGTAAGACCACAAATATTCTTCTACTTTTACAACTGTTTTTTTCATTCCATCCATCTAACTTGTCCATTAGTTTTTAATAACCAATAATTCATCATCATTATTGTCACTAGGGTGGATGAATTTCCTGGATGCACTGCATCTTGAGAAAACAAAAGCAAAGGTTTACCAATCTGTCACACGATACCAGTATTGCGTGTAGAAGCAAACTGAAAATAGAGAACATACAAGTTACAGACATACAGTAGTATACATATGACAACCAAAAACGCTACACCATATTTCAACAAGGACAAGACCTTTGCCTTTTCCTTTTGGAATGATGAATAACTTTCAAACAAACAGAAGTCAGAAACTGACCCTAGAGAATACATTTGGAAGTTCCTGGAAAATTTAGTACGTGATAAAAATCATTTTTTAACAAATCAAATGATAAAAATCATGGTAGGCCACACATACTGTAAACACTGTTTTGACCTGATGATGGGGCAAGATGGAAGGTCAGACGGTCACTAAAGCTCACATCTCAATTCATCCTTATTGGGAATCAATAATTCATGGCAATGCACTCGACAGTAAAACAGTTAATGTCAACCTCATAGTGGCGCTGGAGGGAAAGTTAGGGGATTACCAAAGTCTGGACTCATCATCCTCTGGGAACCATGAATGTCTGTACAAAATGCTTTGCTAAAGCATCCAATAACTGTATGGATATTTAGTCTGGATGAAATTGATTGACCAACCTTATTGATTATCAACCTCGATTCTCTCGATGTCACAAGATAACACAAGAATCACGGAATCACATATCACATCAAAATCCATCTTGTCAGGCCTGAAGTAATGTGTTTGTGTCCAGAAGGCCAGAGCATGGACCAATCAGCATCCTGTGAGGAGCTACTGGCAGCTATGAGTGTGACTTCCGTGTGTGTGGGAGGCGAAGATGCTGCAATAGCATCAGTTATATCAGAGCAGAAGAGTACCTCTTCATGGAAAGAAGAGCAAAAAACGGCACTGAAAGCTTTTCTCCATGGAATAGATGTCCCCCTCCCCCCCGACAGATGGTTCATTCAATCTCTTGCTGAATTATTTTAAAAGTGCCTGCCTTTTTTCAAACAGTTTCCAATGACAGCTTCTCAGACGGTTCTGTGTAACAAACTATCTGGCGGATCAAGATAGGACCAACCTTCAGGCTGACAAATTGACATTCCCATATTTTGAACCACGACACTAGCATGGCTAAAGACAGCCTTATTTAAAGGCTACATGCCGAACTGAAAGACGTTTCCCACATTTCTGGGCCATTCTTTCATTTCAAATAGCAGAAAACATGGAACACAAGATCATACATTTGCAGCACCATTATTTGTCAGCTGTGTTACTTATGTTGACATGCACATCCATTGTTATTGAATTGGTGAATACTGTTGTTTCCTCCATATGCTTCTGTCTTCTTCGATTTTTTTTATATTTTAAGATGGAATTGATATTTGATATACAACCTTAACTAATGTGGATGAGCAGACTTAGGTTTTTGCCCGGGTATAGCCGAGTATTGTTACCCCATTGTAGATAATTCATGGAAGTCAGAGAGCTTGCAAGGTTGCAGAAGACAGGCTTTCCCTGTTACTCGGGGAAGCAGATCTTGCTATTATTGCAATCAACAAATAAGCTAGCATGCTTGGTACATGTACCATATGCTTGGGGTCAGGGTGTGTGCCAGCCTGAAGACAGGCTGCCAGGCCTCCCAGAGCGCCATCCAACTGACACACTGGGACCAACTTGGCCTAGATCACAGTACTGCAGTGTGTGTTCACTGTGTTTAGCATTCAGGCCAGCTAAACTCTGCTTTTTGAAGTCATATGCTAATTACATCTGCTAGATTACAAACAAATCCAAATGTCAAATGTTGCAGAACACAAAGTCATTCCTTTTCCTACTAAAGGCCGGGACCTCAGTTTCCTCAATGTTAGCTACAGCCCGATGATCTTACAACATTGTTACAGAATGAACTGCTCAGCAGTATATAGACTGGCTTAACATCGCCATCAACCACAATAATAACCTTTCCCATTTACATAACGTTACTGTGAGGAACCTTTAACTCTGAATTGAATACTGATGCCTCTATATGACCTACATATGTAAACAAGACCACCAGAGAGAAGATTGGCTATTACTATCAGTTATTCCTAAGGCCTGTCATCGGTGGCATTGGGTCAGATTCCGGCAAAATCAGATGAAATCATGCAAGTTCACCAGAAACTCTTTCTACTAAAACTCCAGCGGCGTCTTAGCCTTCGACCTGCAGTTGGAGCTCCGGTGGAGAGCTTTACATCGGGCAGCAGCATCTCCTCCTCAGCCAGAAGCAGAGCTGCGCCTCTCACTCCACCGGTCCCCCCTGGTGAGAGTCAACACCGACACCAAGCTGATGGAGACGCAGGCCGTATTAATGGGCCCGTTGGAGGGAAGGGAGGCACGGGAGAACCAGAACCATGAGCGGGGCAGACTGTCAGACCCTGCTGCAATAAAAAAAGGGACTCTGCTGCTCGCTTTTGTCGACAGTCATCGCTGAAATGAAAGTTTCTCATAGTAGCTTTAAGTACATTTTGCCAATAATGTTTCTGAAGGTCAACTTTCTAACTCCACACCCTCAGATTGTTTTTTCATTTTCAAAAGTGGAGCCTTCAGCCCCAACTGATGCTAACTCAAGTGACATAACTTTAGAGAATTTATCAGGGTTCACACAACTCCACCTGGAGACACCAGAGACTTCATACAACCCATCCCTTCTATTCACATATGCTGTAGTATGTCCCAACACAGTAGAAAGACTGTGATGTGGAAAATCGGGGAAAAAAAGGTACAATTTTGAATGCAGGAACATTGGTTTGGTTTATATTTGTATTTTGTTGTTGTGATACTTTACTTAAGTATAAGCTCTGAATACTTCTTCTTCCACAGCATCTCTACCTATACATTTACTGACATACAGAAGAACAGAAAGACTTTGCTGGTGAAAGTAATAGGCTGAAATGTGTGAGATTGATCAATACAGTGGTTCTTAATGAGAGGTCACTTTAAATGTTACCAGAACCCACATTTAAAGAAAAGACTGAAAACCAAACCTGCAAGCTTTAAAAATGTCTACACAGTTGAATTTGAAATTTGTAAGAATGTGTGTGTAGGTGTGTACGTGTGTGTGTGTAAGTAAGTCTTTGCCCTGCAGGTCTTGTTGGCAGCTTTAGGGAGGAATTGATTGTTGCTGATCCTGCCACCTCTGTTAATTAAGTTGTAAAGTGGACATAGCTGGTTCACTATGGGGTTAATAGTGGCTTGATTTTCTGTCTCGTGATAGGAAATGAGATCCTGGCTTGACCTGCAACCAGCTTCACCTTCTCGTTGTCGGCATTTACACAGATGACCTGATAGCGCGGACAGATAGCATTGATGGTGGACACTGAGGGCAAACAGAAATCTGGACTGATTGGAGTTCTTGAAGAAGTTCAGGCCAGATTCTATTTCATTTGGATCTGTTCTTCTCTTGTTTCAGTACAAGAGGCACATTTCCTGATGTGCTGAGCAAAGTCAGCGCAGCAGAACATTTATATTATCATATAATTCTCATGGGTTCTCCCCCCCACCCCACCCGCTGTTCTAAATTGTGTCTGCTTTTCAGGAATGTGATATAAAAGGGGGTAGGAAACTACCTCTCTCTTTGTGCTGTTTCTCCACCAAGCAGGGAGCAAACAAGCAAATCAATAACCATAATGGGACTCCTCTAACGGCTCAACTTTATAATGGCAAAACTGAGATGGCAGCAGCATGTGTTATAGCTCTCCCAGCCAGCCATAACATCCATACAACTACCTGGAACACCGCTGTTGCTGCTGCTGCATAGTTTGATTAGGCCATAAGGGAGTAAAGGCTAGTATACAATAAAGCATGGCTCAGAAAGAACTGCTTCTTTCTGCTATTCACATTATGGAGTCTACACATACCTCCATTTGTCAGTAACCACACAATACAGTCTCGGCTTTCAGCTTCTCAATCAAGAAGATTTGCTCCCTTTCTTTGTCATTGATGACAATGAATAGGAACTATAGAAATAGAAAAATGTATTTGTTCATCATTTTAGAACATTTTATAGACATAGATAGGGGCCAGTCAACATTTTATGTTGACTGGCCCCCTCATCACATGTTTTATTTCAGATCATTTCCTTCATGGTATTACTTAATAGTGTCTGTTGTGACTCAAATAGTATCTCAATATAATCTGATATTTTGGGATTACATTTTATTAACTTCATTACAATTTGAATGTACAATGTACATATATAATTTGTATGAGCTTACTTGTGTGCAAAGCTGACATTCAGTCCTCAGAGTGGCACTAAAGGAAAGGCTCTAAAATGTTCTAGAATGAAAATGATTCATCTTCTGGGGAGCATGAAGGGGTTTTTCCTTTTCTGATGCGAGGGTCCAAGGACAGAGGATTTTGCCTGTTGTACACATTGTGAAGCCCTCTGAGGCAAATATAAATCAAATTGGAACAAATTGAACTGAGGCCCTCCCTGAGGTGGCGGAGGAAAGAAAAGAGACTGTATTATACCGGCCAATCACATCTCCATTCACTGGCACTCAGCTCCAAGTCCTTTTTAATTGTTCTGCAGTGTTTTACTCCATACTGTTTTTCAGCCTTGAAAACGTCTTTTGAAGCTCTGACTGCAAAGTAAAAAACAAAATCGAATTTTTACCGCATGCTTTCTTCCATTAAATGATAACTTAAGGAGTCCTGAATCTGGACATGGTGGGGCTGTGGTGCTTGAAGAAAGGTCAGCTTGACACCATGGTCACTACGAGTAATATGGATGACTGCATGGTGAAACCAAAGCGGTCATTTGAGAGATTCACGAAAATGATTCAGAGCCATGTCTGACAAGCTGAGTAATTAGAAGGAGGGCGTGTCTGTTCTTTGTATATCCTGGTGGGATGTCAATGGAAATTAGAAGGCTTGAAGCATTACCATGGACAATAGTAAGACAAGCATTAGTAGTGTTTTTATTGAAGTAGTAGCAAAAATATCTTTACTAGTTATAGCAGTAGTTGAATGCAGCAGTAGTTCAGTCAAAGACACTTACACAAAAACAAAAGTCCTGCTTACTGCTTATCAGCAGAGGAGCATGAGACCCCATAACAACGGAGACACTGCCATCCGCCATCATCAATCTACGCAACAAGCATGTTGCAATTCCCGGTCAATGCTAGCAAAGCTGGGATGAGCTCAAACAACACCCTGGCTAGCATCAGATATACTACCAGTATCATGACTCAAGGGAAACATTTTAAATGATAACATAGATTAACCTAAAGACCACGGTCGTACTTTCAGATTAGTATATGGTAAAACACTAATAGTATCACAATACAAAGGGTATATTCTAAAATGAAAGAGCTAACCTTTATTACATCAGATAAACATGTTAATCTGATGTTTTCTCTCTGAGCTAACTTAGATGAGAAGGGCTTTGCGAGCATTGACTGGGAATTGCAACATGCTATTCTAATAAAGGTTAGGTCTTTTCGATTAGAATATTCCCTTTGTATCGTGATGCTAGTAATGTTTTACCTATGTTAATCTAATACTAACAGTATCCTGATGATTAAGTAAATGTACCTAACCTATGAGAGGCAAAACGCATGTTGCAATTCCCCTTGAATGCTAACAAAGTCAATCCCATCTAAAATATAACCCAATAATATTGATTCCTCTCTGATATGTCAAGATACTAGTAGTAAGTTGACACACTGTAAGTATTCTAAACTAAAATGTACCTAGACTACTTAGAGAAACACATGTTGCTTAATGTAAGCTTGTACTCTCTCCCATAAAAAATATAACCAATTCAGCAAAAAAGCAAGATTTCATCTATGGATTCCAATAAACCAGGTTTGGATAAAGTATTATGGGATGTTCAGCCGATACCGTACCAAGAATTCATGCTCATCACAAAATGAATACCTCGAATGGAAAGAATGGCAAAGTACAATAACGTGGATCTAGTTAGTAATGGAAAACATTATTTATGTATAATCCTGAATTTGTCAAGATTAGTACATTAATAACAAATGGAATCAACAAGGAGATACTCATTCAAATATGATTAAATATATAAATCAGAAAAAATTATATAAACGTGTTTTAAATAAATGCCTTTATCCCTTTGCTGTGGGAAATAAAGGCCATGGTCACTATCTGATAATTAACAATATCTACAGCATATAGAGCCATGTGAGCATGTCTGTTCTTGTAAAGAGAGTATATTGTGTCACAGAGAGTCCTCTGTGTACTTCAGAGTCAGTCCCAGGACCCCTCCAGTAATCTGTTTCAATTTGATGTGTGTGTGTGTGTCCACACCAGCAGTCACAGTCCCATCATATGCTCCACCACCACTCAACAGCCTGTTTAGAGAAGGGCTCACTGTCTCTTCACAATGCTAATCCCACTTTTGCTGTGCTGGAATGCTAATGGAAGCTACAATGATTCCCGTGCTCTGATCCCTAGTTTTTGTCTTATGTTTTTGTTATTTAGAGAAAGTGGTTAATTGGTATTTTCAAATCAGCCTTTTTTTCAGCTGTTTCTAATTAGAAATGTATTTGATGACTAACAAAGTCAATGACAATTGTACCAGTATAGAACAAAAGGGCATTAGCCAGTTTAGAATTAAAAGTATACCTTGATGAGTTACCACAGTATTGCAAGAACATTGACCCATTTCTGCTACAAGTATGACTGATTTAGTCAAACATGACGAGCAAGCCAATTACAGACTTCTAGAGAAGTGGTGGCTAAAAGAGAACATTAGCACCTGGGGCCTGAAATTGAAAATGATAAAGTTAAAATCAGAATCGTAAATTGCAAAAGAAAATTGAATTGACCTGCAAAATATGAAGTATCCAGTGTTAAAGTCCTCCTCCTTTCCATTTCATTTTTTTTCAAGTTTCTTTGTAAATGGGGAGGCATGGCCCCCGTAATGTCAACCAACGTGAAAAACGTTAACCGTGTCATATTTACATGTACAAAGAACAATTACCAAATTCATGTTTCAACTAGGGCTGCAACAACGAATCGATAAAAATCGATTATTAAAAGAGTTGGCAACGAATTTCATTATCGATTCGTTGTGTCGCGCGATTATTACGCCACTCAATAAGTCACGGAGATGTTTGAGTATAAAAAAAAAAAAGTTGATTTGAGCGCCATTCGCGCTGCCGGTCTCGCCGGGGACTATTTGTGTTCATTCGCGCTGGACGCACCGGAGAGGGGGCGGGGCTTATCGCCCTGAAAGCCGTTCAACTGTCCGCCATTAACCATGGAAAAAATAACCTATTTCTGCTTAGTACGTGTTGTGGAAGTCACAGATATCCCGGGAAACTAAACGCCGTCATGTCTGGTTCATAATATTGTCCAGAGGAGCTCCGTGGATTTTATCGAGCTGTATTCACTGTGTCTAGCAAGCCACACATCGGCTGTTTACTACAGCTGTATGAACACAAAATAAACTGATCTGGCTGTGATTTAACTGCAATAAACCGACAAAAAGGGACTCCGAAATAACTACGTAATGATGCCGATTTGTAGGCTACTTGTCTTCTCAATGGAGCTCGGATGGATCGGTGCTAGGCTAAGCTAACATTGTAGCAGCTCAGACTAACATCATCTAGACGTAAATACGGCAGCGTCTATTCATTGTTTGTACCATATGGTTTACACACACACATTTATACACATAGTTTGGTCCGGTCTCTGTTGATATGAGGTATCGTAGAGCTCTGGGTGAACACAGACGGCTATACTATTTATTTCCTGATTCAGCAACGTAAACATGTTGGAGTCCTTGATGAGGGGGAAGGGAGTCAACAGCAGGGTTAGTCACTACAGAATCCTACTTTTGTTCCGTCTTGAAGTGAGGAACGTAACGTCCCTCCAGTAGCTCTTCTGGTGCTGGTGTTTACTCGTTATCCAGCTTGACAAGCATGACAAGTTAGCGTTAGCTCGTTAATAACAGTAGTAAAGCAGGGGTGGTATAGTTTGCAAGACTAAAGACACGTTTTTATTCACTTGCCTTTTTTGGCCCATTAATATCCGATTCATCAAATAATCGAAAAAATAATCGCCAGATTAATCGATTATTAAAATAATCGTTAGTTGCAGCCCTAGTTTCAACCACCTTTTATTGAGCATCGAATCTACACAAAGACGCATTAAAAACACTTAATTGTACAGCACACACCTGCTGTAAGCCCTATATTATGTGTGAACTTGTTGTGTTCACTTTCAAACAATAGCCCTGTCTTTATAGACACGATGAGTTATCCTGCTTTGTTGTTATCCATCTTTGTGTGTTTTAATGGTGATTCAAGCAACGTGTTTACCATCAAGTTTGGTTCTTTGGGAAAAGGCTGTAATATGCTTGTAAATATTGGCTCTGATGCTGAAGGTGTTGACCCTTGATGTCAGTAAGGTCAGTGACAAGGTTTTACTTGACTGAAAGGTACTATGAGTTGTACTTCTTGCTATTTATTCATTATGGTGCAGTTAATAGACACATTAACTAAAGGTATTTGCTCCCATTTCCAAATTAATTACGTTGAACTCGATTTGTGAAGGGAAGCGTTAATAGAGTAGTGGTTCAGGCATTGGACTTTTTTCAGCTGAAATGATTAAGAGCAAGGAGAACTATGTTAATAATAACAAAGACAATTTTCATTGGTGTGACTGGCCCACATTTACACCCGCAGGTTTATTTATAGCGGGGGAAAGCAGCATGCATGATCTGCCTTCACATTCCTGAACAACTGGTAGAACCTTTGACTGCAGGCCTGCTTTAATCTTTCACCAAACAGGTTACATGCATGTAATTGAACATAAATAAGTCACCTGATGTGGCGGGGGTCACATTAACCTTGACCCCGGGAGTCTGCAGCTCAGTGACTGATCAGTCATTACTCCCATCACGCAGCGCTGCAGATCGGCCGTCTGGGGGAATCACTTTAACCTTAAAGGTCTGTGCGACGGGTAATGATTGAAAAGGAACTCTTCTTCCTTGTCGCGATGCACTCGGAGGGGAGCGCTTGAGGGTTGTTTCCTTACAAGGATATTTATCACAGGCAGGCCGATCTGTTTTACGCTCAGGAGACTCCCAGACGGCCCCCTAATAAATGCTTAGACGGGATGAAATATTCATGCAGAGTTAAATATGGATCCTAGAGCAGTCACCGAACATTAAACACCGTCAATACTGATCAGCACTGACACCCCTCTATTCCCCAGTCCAGTATTTTACCCCTCTAGATTTCTAGACTGTGCCTGTAGAGTTTGGAAAGGTAAGAAGGAAGAATCAGCATGCAGAATGGAAGGAGAGATGTCTTGGTAGTGAGAGGGAGCGCCAGAGAGCTCCAACATGTGTTTATGATGAGCGAGTGCAGCAGTCAGATGTGTCGGGCTGCTTTTATCGATGTTAACTAACTAACCGTAAAACAGCAATTGCTGCTCCAGCAGTGAATGCTGTTTTTCTCCTAAGACAGCTCACGCAACTTCAAGCGCTCATATGAGATAGGACTCAAGTCAAATAAAACACACACTTCTCATACACTTGTTTACATTCAAATTAAGCTAGTTAAAAGTGCTGATCGTTCTTGGTCCCAGGAAGTGGCATCCATTTTGGAGGACCTCTACTCGTGCTACTTGGACTCACTGAGAATTTGTCAGGCATTGTGGCCAGCCCAGTGGAATCATGGGAGGGACTAAATGGATCAGCATGGGTCCATCTGTCCATGCGTCTCTCCATCTGTCATGTACAGTAAATCAGATGCTGCTCACTGAGATTTAGAGAAGCACTTGTGCCAGTCCTTTGTTCAAAATTCTTAAACTCTATTGGCCTGACTTGGATCAGATATTTCAAGTTGTAAGTCTCAAGTCCAAGTGTTGTTGGTGTTGAAGTCTAAACTGAGTCTTTTTTCATCGCTTTGACTGTAGTCATCAAATTCATGTGAGTTGAGTGAGATGTTTCCTCATCCAGCACAGAGAGAAGGCATGAATGAAGGGTTCCGATAAACAAGCAGCCAAATGTGTAAGTTAATAGTCAAATAAGAACAGGACCATAGCTTATTATGGACAGTGAGGTAATTTCCTTTGTATTGTTTCTGACAATTACATTACACAATCACTCGGTATCTGCTAATGCAAAAATATATTATATTTATGAAGGCTGTAAGAGACAGTTGAATGATCTGTAATAAGCAGAATATAAATTAACAACCAGCTACAACAAAAATATGGAATTGGTTTTTTGAACTTTTATTTACCAAGGAATATTTCTAGCACATAACTTCAACCATACACATATTCTTACAGAACACAACAGAACAAAGACACATTTTAATACTGCACATCATTAATCATTCATTCATTAGCATTCTTTTTTTTGTAAAATAAAAAGGATTGATCAGTTACTGAGAAAAGAAATATGTATACACGTGTATCACAAAAGTCTTTTCAGATGTCTGTTTGTCTGATATGTGTTTATTAGTGAACACTGAAAAATTCACATTGATAGATGCGTCAGATCAGTAAATAATGTATTTCCTCAAGAAAGTTGTGGGTATTCATTTTTTTTTCCTTTTCACTGGCTAGCTGGCTAATTTCCCTTTATGATAAGCTAAGATAGCTTCGTCCTGACTCCATCTCCGTAATGTCAACAGTCATGTCTTGATATAAATCCTAAACTTCACTCTTGAAAATAAAATAAATTGGTCGGTTTCCCGAAAATGTTCCTTTTGAGGAGGAATTACAAAAAGGCAGGTAGACCTCCTCACACAACCTCTTTTCATAACAAGCATCCATTCTATTTTTTTTGTCCACTTATACACTTGGCGCACTAATTGGCGCATATCATACATTTTGGCCATGTTGCAGATATCTACACTGGTTAAATGGAACACTGCCAGTGTCTCACAGGTCAACACTCTGGGGATGTCATCATCAGTGAGCGAAACAGTGTTTGATTTAATGAAAAGCAGCGACTGGCTGCTGAAGCTTCAGCAGACTGCAGGCTGGTATCCCACAGTGCAATGCACTCATCTGGAAGCAGGAAGTAAACAAATAATGCCACAGGCCGAACAGCTGGGGACGCCGGGCCGTGGGCAGAGACACAGGACCAATATGCCTGTTTGTTGATGTAAGGAGTGACTGGTATCTAAATTTGCATCTGGGCCAGACAGTGTGAATATAGTTTGATTAATTACCTTTGATCACTTTTAGTTTTTAAATAGGAGTCAGAGTAGCATGGAAGTAACTCAACACATTTGTTTTTCACTGTATACTTATCTACTTATTCGACTTAAATTTTAGCACTGAAAAGATTATCTTATCCAATATGTAGTGGGGAAAAAAACAATATAGTAAAACTCTGTGATGGTTTTTAAAATATTCACTTTACAAAAAAATCAAAGAAACTAGTCTGCAATTTTGAATTTTGTGTAAATATTCTGTTCATTTTTGACCATTTCTAGGCGCTATACTTTAACAAACTCCTAGGAAATTTTGCAGATCCACTTCAAACTTGGTCAGTACAATCTAAAGACCTTTGTGATTAAAAATTATCAACAGCTTTACATTTGATTGCATGGTGTAGCCATGGTGGCCATTCAACATGACTCCCCATGAAACCGCAAGCTGATGTATCTCCACTGGACTTGCTCAAATCTGTCCCAAACTTGCCATGCTTGATAACAGTCATGGCCTGAAGATGTCTACAAGCCAGTTTTCCATCTAAGTCAAAGCACCACCTAATGGCGAAAGGAAATCAGCGTTATTTGACAAACAATATCCAATTCACATGACATTTACATGATGTTGTCTCCACTTGATATAGAGCAACATCATGCATGTTAACACGCATAGTTTAGCACCACACAGTGGTTACAGGAAGTGGTGGACTATTTGCAAAGCATAACTTCCAGGGTCAAATACTCCAAGCAGAAAAAAAACGTCGAACTCGTGGTCGTGTTGTCCGATGGTCGCAGACATTCTCGGCCGCGTAAGATGAGGTCTCGCAAGTACCCCCGACGTACGCAAAGGTGCGAGGGCCCGTTCATCGCTGCTTGCAGCTTTAATTAGAGTTATAATCCTACCAGTTTATTTTATATACACTTTAAAATGCACTAGATTGGCATGGGAGGAGTTCGGGGAGGCCATGGAGAAGGACTTTCGGTTGGCCTCAAGGAGGTTCTGGCAAATCATCCGACGGCTCAGGAAGGGAAAGCAAGGCTTACCCCAGGCTGTTCTCAGCGGGGGGGAACTGCTAACCCGGACGGGGGACATCGTCAGGCGGTGGAAAGAGCACTTTGAGGAACTCCTAAACCCGACCAACATGTCCTCTGCAGAGAGGAGGCAGCGCCTGAGGACCTAGGGGGAGGCTCACCCATATCCCTGGCAGAGGTCGCTGAGGTAGTTAAAAAGCTCCTCGGTGGCAAGGCGCCGGGGGTGGATGAGATCTGCCCTGAGATGCTGAAAGCGCTGGACATGGTTGGGCTGTCCTGGCTGACACGCCTCTTCAATGTTGCATGGGGGTCGGGATCAGTGCCCATGGACTGGCAGACCGGGGTGGTGGTTCCCATCTTCAAAAAGGGGGACCGGAGAGTGTGCTCGAATTACCGGGGTATCACACTACTCAGCCTCCCAGGGAAGGCTTATGCCAGGGTGCTGGAAAGGAGGCTCCGACCGTTTGTCGAACCTCAGATCCAAGAGGAGCAATGCGGATTCCGTCCCGGCCGTGGAACAGTGGACCAGCTCTTTACCCTCGCAAGACTACTGGAGGGGTTCTGAGAGATTGCCCAACCAGTCAACTTGTGCTTTGTGGACTTGGAGAAGGCTTTCGACCGGGTCCGTCGGGGGTTCTTGTGGGGGGTGCTGTGGGAGTATGCGGTGGATCGGGGGATCCGGTCTCTGTACGACTGCAGTAGGAGCTGTGTCCGCATTCTCGGCAATAAGTCAGACACGTTCCCGGTGGGTGTTGGCCTCCGCCAGGGCTGCCCTTTGTCACCGGTCCTGTTCGTGACTTTCATGGACAGGATATCTAGGCGCAGCCTGGGGGCGGAGAACGTCAGGTTCGGGGGTCTCGGGATCACCTCTCTGCTGTTTGCAGATGACGTGGTCCTGTTAGCCTCCTCGGATCATGACCTCCAGCATTCACTGGGGCGGTTTGCAGCCGAGTGTGAAGCGGCGGGGATGAGAGTTAGCACCTCCAAATCTGAGGCCATGGTTCTCTGCCGGAAACCGGTGGATTGCTCCCTCCAGGTGGGGACGGAGTGCCTACCTCAAGCGAAGGAGTTCAAGTATCTCGGGGTCTTGTTCGCGAGTGAGGGTAAGATGTAGCGGGAGATCGACAGGCGGATCGGTGTGGCTGCAGCAGTAAAGCAGGCGCTGCACCGGACCATCTTGGTGAAGAGGGAGCTGAGCCAGAAGGCAAAGCTCTCAATTTACCACTCGGTCTACGTTCCTACCCTCACCTATGGTCACGAACTCTGGGTCGTGACCGAAAGGACAAGGTCGCGGCTACAAGCGGCCGAAATGAGCTTCCTCCGTAGGGTGGCCGGGCTCAGCCTTAGAGATAGGGTAAGGAGCTCGGTCATCAGGAGGGAGCTTGGAGTCGAGCCGCTACTCCTTCGCGTCGAAAGGAGTCAGCTGAGGTGGTTCAGGCATCTAATTAGGATGCCTCCTGGACGCCTCCCACTGGAGGTTTTCCAGGCACGTCCAACTGGGAAGAGACCCCGAGAGAGACCCAGAACACGCTGGAGAGATTACATCTCCCAGCTGGCCTGGGAACGCCTCGGGATCCCCCAGAATGAGCTGGAACATGTTGCCGGTGAGAGGGAAGTCTGGGTCAGCCTGCTTGGCCTGCTGCCACCGCGACCCGACCCCGGATAAGCGGAGGAAAATGGATGGATGGATGGATAGATTGTGTGAGGTAAATCTCTTTTCCTTTTAGAGGGTGGGTGTCACTTGTCTATTTTCATCGACTCTGCCAGCATCCACAGAATGTCCTGCCGCATGCTCATACAGACTAACATACCAATCCGGGTCACCGGCCTGCAATCTGTATTCTGTGCCATCACATTTTGCAGTTTTTAAGAAATGATTAAAAGCATGACAGATATTAACTATTATATAGTGCTGGGCAACGATTACAATTTTTAATTGCGATTAATCGCATGTTTTTTTGCGAATAATCGCATTGTTATAAGCAAAATTCAAAATTGAATTCAAAAGTAGCGTATTGCGCACTTTTATTTTAAAAGTACTGCTAATATTTGGTTTGCAAACACTTTAAACAAATCAGGTTCTTTTTAACAGCAGTATTCCCTTTACACAGTAGCAGTTAAAATACAGTTATAATGATTCTGATAATAGATATTCAGCCGGTGTTCACAAATTTATCTTCATGTGTGTAAGACATGCAATTTGAAATATACACCTTGAAAACTGCAAACCTATCTACGTCATGTTTTTATTAGTGCTGGGCAACGATTCAAATTTTTATCGCATGGATTTTTTGCGATTAATCGCATTGTTATGGCAAAGTTCAATAATGAATTCAAAAGTAGTGTATTGCGCACTTTTATTTTAAAAGTACTGCTATATGAACAAAAGGTCAATAACATTTGGTTTGTAAACACTTTAAACAAATAAGGTTCTCTTTACACAGTAGCAGTTCTATCTCTTCACTATCTGTGCTCAGTGTGTGACTGTATGTGAAACGTTCGACTGCTGTGCAACAGGAATAAAATGTTTCAGCACGTTTCAGCAAAAATGTCTGTCTTCATGACAGTCAGAGCATGTGAATGCAGCTCTACTGTTCATCAATATAATGCTGTAACTCCGAGGTAATGATGGTTACCCAGCGATCAAAGAATAAAGACACTTTACCCACAATTTAGGTGTATTTTCCCTTTAACTCATGAGATGCAGCATGTTTTATACTTAATGTGAATATAATTCATACTTTGTTGGCATCTTATTCTGAAAACCAGATGTTCGTCTGAAGAAACCAGATGTTGTCTCACTTAATCTTTCCGCTACCTTTCAAAGTCCTTCGCTCGCTCCCGATGTGTGCCGTTTGAATGCGCTTACCGCAATTTCAGCATATAGGTGCACTAAAGTGTAAGTGTCTGCTGAGTTGACCACGGAGATCTGAGTGTCTGCTGACTTTACCGCAGCGATGTCCGGTAGTCTCCATTCCTTCACCGCTGCCAGTGAGCAACGGGCTTTCAAAATAAAAAAATAAATAAAAAATGCGTTAACGCGCTATAAAATAATTGTCGGTGTTAATTAATGAATGCGTTAACGCGATAATAACGCATTAACTTGCCCAGCACTAGTTTTTATGTTTGTTAAATTCTCAGTAGCGATTACTAAATGATATACTTATTATACATATTACAAACAAAACACTTTAAAAAATTTAAATGAATCATTTCTTTTTTGCTTTTTTTGGTATTTTGGTTCGACACATATGCAACACTGATTACCGTAATATGTGTGGTATTTGTTATAAATGTACGTTGGTACATAGAGGGTGATAAGAAGCTGTACATGGAGGGACTTAGGACCCAGGGGAATGTAGGTGAAGGAAACAGGAAGAGACGGAAGAGACACCACACAAACACAGCTGTTCAGGCCTGCAGCAAGCTGTGAACAGCTGTGTTTGTCTGGCGTTTCTTCCGGCCAGTCCGCTGGCCGGTTCTTGTGTTAAAAATGTCCGCTTAATAATTAAAAAAAAAACTGTGTTAACGCGCGATAAAATAATTGTCGGCGTTAATTAATTAATGCGTTAACGCGATAATAACACGTTAACTTGCCCAGCACTACTATTATATTATCATGTATTTAGGTATTTAGTGAATATTTCATGCTCTACAAAACACAGACAGGCACAGAGAAGCCAACCGGCCTGCAACATAACCAAGTAACTGCAACATGTCACACATTCTCCAATTTCATTTCATATGGTCTGTATTGTGTTCATACTCTACCACCATACTGTAAATTGAGCAACACCTCTTCCGACCCTTTTTAATGTTTTCATCACTGCCTTCCAAAATGAAAATAAAGTATATTCTGATCTGCCAGTAGGTTGAATTGAAGCATTGACGCAAGTCAAGAAAGCAGAAAAGTATACAAAACATCCGCCAATTGGACGCAAAGACACTACATTTAACAAACTACATTTCTATTTATTCATCAAGCATATGCACTCCATGTGAATTATTTGAACAATAACAACCATCAATGAAAAAAAGTGCATAAAACTGAGAAGAGAAATATGTATACACGTGTATCTGTCAAAATTAAGATGTTTATGATTCAGTTGAACTTCCATTCATTTTCCACTGCAAGGTCGACATCACGAATATCCTAAACACAGCAGTGAATGGCCTATAGAGGAAGAGAGCAATCAATAGTGAGCATAGAATCAATGTCATCTATGATGAATGATGTGCAGTATTGTATCGTTGGATCAAAGTCTGCTGATACCGAGGCGATGCAGACTGCTCAGCTGAGTTGTTGAGAATATCGGAAGGACATGGGAAAGAAATAGGAAGAAAATGTTTTCTTTCAAATAGAGAATATACAGTAGGACAAAAATATATTCCAGCAGCCTTTTTACCCTCACTCTAATTGTGACCACCACTGCCATATGAATCAGGAGTAGCTGTTACCTCAATTACTGTGGAAATGTAAGTACATAAATTTGAAATTTCCTTTTTGGAAATTCATTGCCCTCGTGGGAGCCAGACTGTACCAGTTTCAATGGGGTAAAATATAACTTTTATATGTATGTTTTTTCCATTGTTGCTTTCCCCACAGGTCTGATTCGGTTGCAAGAACTTATAAAGGCGCCATCCCGCTACAACATCCGGTTAAAGATCCGGCAGCTGCCTGCAGAGACCAAGGATGCTAAGCCACTGTTAAAAGAGATGAAGAGAGGGAAGGAGTTCCACATCATCTTTGACTGTGGCCACGAAATGGCTGCTGGGATACTGAAGCAGGTGTGTGTGTGTGTATGTGTGTTGTGACTTTGCAATGAGTAACTCAATTAGCAAGCAGTCATATTTCTTGTGCTAGCAGGATTTATCAAATATTAAAGACAACATGATTCACCCCCGGCACTCTGTCACTCTCCCAGGGCTTTTAATCAATGCCTGAGTAGTAGATTGCTTGGGAAGGTCAAGGACTATACTCTCATTAATAATTTCAGAGAGAAACCCTGCTAATGGGATGTAATGAAAGACTTCACTGTCCTGATATGATCTCATTACATGGCGCACCAATAAGTTTGAGATTGTCATACCCGTCAACAGCTACCAGCCATTAACCCCAAATGTAGAAACAACAAGGCAGCCAGGTGACAAATGATATTAATTTCATTCACATGTCTGGAAAAGAGATTGTCCAAAGATGTGTAGCACAAAGACTAGCAGGGGAAAACTGTGTTGTTAAATACTCCAAAACTACATAATGGTCTATTTACATTGTCTATATTTAGGGTTCACACATTCCAAAACAGATTTCATGAAAATCAATAAGAAAGAAAATAAACAGCTGAACATTGAAGTGAACAGTCAGGAGAGAATATAACATTGTTGATGCTGACGTAAAACTATTTCAACAAAAGAAGCAAACATTCATGGGTGTTGTTCACAATAACTGCATTTAAACTTGGCGATGACCTTTTACTGCATCCAGCTGTGGTTGTTAAAAATATGGTTCCAACGTTAACCATTTACTTTGAAGGAGGCGGATAAACAACCGAGGATTAAAAAAAGGCAACAGTCAGTGA
Organism: Anarrhichthys ocellatus; assembly: GCF_004355925.1. Taxonomy (NCBI): domain Eukaryota; kingdom Metazoa; phylum Chordata; class Actinopteri; order Perciformes; family Anarhichadidae; genus Anarrhichthys; species Anarrhichthys ocellatus. The sequence goes on along the minus strand of NW_022280105.1, from coordinate 1,312,340 downwards.
AAATTCATCACGAATGAAAATGAACAAAGCCGTCGCTTTAACTGAGAAAACCGACATGTTGAATTAGTGCAACAAAGCTGAGGGATGGAAAAGTGACAAACGGATTAAAGATGAACATGAATTATTCCAAAAGGAAAACAATATATTCAACTTTTTCCCCTCTGGTTTAAATATCTCATTAATGTGGTTTATCCATACGTCAGGAGTAGAAAGGGTTAGTGGTCCAGTATGCAGGCAGGAAAAAGCCAAAAAGAGGGAAAAAGAGAATAATATATATAAACTAGAAAGGCTTCTTAACTCAAGCCCCTCAGCTGACACTGAAGCCTACGTCCTCACATCGTTGCAGGTAGAATTACAAGTTGTTTTGTTTTTACAAGTTTTCTTAAACAAATACATGTACGCACACCAACCAAAGTAGATTACAGTACAGTGCCACAAGTACTCAGTTATATTGCTTGTACTGGAGACGAGAGAGAGAGAGACATATAAACAGTAGGTTGATGTTGTTGCATAGCCTAGTTGAGTAAAGTACAATAGACTACAGAGATGCAGAAATAACAGCAGAAAACGATTAACATGAAAGAACTGCTTTGGTTGTTATGAGACTGGTGGTGTTCATTAAAGGCACATTTGAAATAATGGGAGTTCCATTTCACACAGAATAGACGAAAGAAAGCCTCTGACTGTTAGCTAATGACCGTGGATCGGGTCGCTTGTTGATTTCATCAGCTGTAGCTCTCTGGCACTAAAAGTGAGTGTGAGTTGAACGCACTATCGGGACATATGGAAACAAAGGAGCAACATTTTTGTGTGTTGCAGGGTAGAGCTAGTTATCTCTTTTAAAGTACAGTATTTGAATTATGCTAAACTCTCATTGTGGATGTTCCAGTCCTGAACGGGTAGCACAGCCTGTTATCACATGTAATATTGTGGTTAGCTAATCACAATTGACTTTCCTTTGTAAGTAAAGCTAATTACTTCTGTAACTTGTTAGGCAGTTTGATTTTTTTAACCACCGTCCTTAAAAATCATTTCAACCGCCCTGCGAAATGTTATCCTTTAAATGTTACTGTCATCTATAGTGGGTACTCGCATAGCAACACATTGTGGTTTTATTGATAAAACATCTTGACAACAGTAGTTTAAACGATGTATAATCAGTTGCTTAGAGCTAGAGTTTGGAAGTTAAACAGATCATAATTTCCTAATATTTATTTTATATTGCTGTGAAAACATATCCTTCAAACAATTGTATTAATTTACGTTTCTTGCCATAAACAAAATTTGATAAGATGACATTATAATGAATCATGATAACATTATAATTAACATTCTCCCATTACTCAGTTTTACTGACCAGAGCTTGAACGCATCATCACATAACCCAATGGAACCTCTGTACGTTAGCTGTTAGCTTTGGTGCTGCAAACATAACTAGCTCTCCTCCTCCTGATTTCAACACAGATGTGTTGTTCACAATGTAGCGTTATAAGGGATTACTAGAAAGCATTAATGCTGGTCTCCCAATTGCATATTTTTCACTGAATATTTAGCAATAATGATCATCAGTAAAACTGAATTTCACACTTTGATAGTTAAACACTGTTCTTAATAATTGGGTATTTTGAAAAGCGCTATAGAAAATCGCTGCATTATTATTATTATCATCTGCACTGTCTGAATATTGGGTGTCTTCACAAACGGTCCAGCAAATAAGGCGAGTTGAAAAGTGAAAAGCTGTCTGAACCGAAACCTGAACGGAGCTAAACTAAGTCTCTTTGATCATTTTGATTGTTTTAAACCTGAACAGTAATTATAACTGAACAGGATGTAAGTTATTTCGTGATTTGTTTTCATTGCCCACAAGTAACATAAAAAACGTAATATGAGCTCTGAAAGGTTAACGGCACTCTTCTGTTATCACAAGGTCCAGGAGATGGCACCATGTGAATCACTACTGAGTGGGCTGGCTCTCAGATGGAATGCTGGAGGCTTTCTCAAGGTTTCCCACCTGATACCAGCAGCCATTATCCCTTCCTATCTATTTAATCATCCTTTCCACACAGTCCTAATCTGTAATTCATATTGGTTTAGTGAGTTTCTGCACGGTGGACAGGACTTTGACACCACCATATAGCACCCTACAGCCGGGATGGGGTAGCATACAGCCAGCACACACACACACACACACACACACACACACACACACAGTCTAGATGATAATAGAATTATGCAGAGAAAGGTTCCACTTTAGAATCTCATCTCAGAGGTGCATTTTTAGAGACAGATTGCCTTGGTAATGGTGCGAATGACTACATATTCCTCGCTTGGTAAGATGAAAGGCAATCGCAGACAGATGACAAAAGTCTGACTCACACTGAACGTGAACAAGGCGACAGTCAAGTAAAATTACATTGATATAATCAACTTAAAATGGGAAAATGGAGCTGCAACAGAGCCGAATGTAGTTTCCCCATTAATCCAGATTCCCCCTCTGTGCTCAGATTCAGTTCTGGTGTTCATGTGGTTTTTCTTCTAAATGGTGAAACTATTCAAACATACTGTAAATGAGCACTGGGTCTATAGTGTTTTTCTTTGCAAACTAAATGTTTGCTTGTGCATCCTTTCATATTTTGCTGCTTGTGGCTAAAGTAAAACCCTGGTGTCCTTCTTCTCAGACGTGTCTTGTAACTCTTCCTCAGGGATCACAAGGTGTTCCCAGACCAGTTGGTCCCCGCAGCGTGAGAGGGGTTTGTTTGTGTTTGGTCTACACAAAGCTCTTGACTACAGTTGAGCGTTGGAACATTCAGTAGATTGACTGGCAAATTGAGAGCTTTGCCTTGTGGCTAAGTCTCATCTTCAACATGAAAGTTGGGTTCCATAAAGACACTGCACACATCTGCCTGTGAATCTCAGTCTCCATTTAGCTTGAACTCAAATAGGGTTGGGTATTGAACCTCCTTTTGACCATTGCCAATCACTGCAGAGCATTGCAACTTTTCGCTAGCTTTGACTAATTGCCGTGAGTTGACTAGCAGTTAACCGAAACCACTCAAAAATGTGATTTTGCAGTAGAATTATTATAATCTATACAAAAACAATAGGTTCCGTGCACTTTCCGTGTCTTAAACTATTTCCTTTTCTTGCTCGGGCCTCAAATATGATATGTTGGATATTATAGATATTATTGAAATCGAATCATTAGTGGTGTGAATTTGAATCTTTGCGTCAGCCCTGTGAATGTCAACAGCTGACTGATGTTCAATAAATATTTTGTTTGCGTCCAATGGCAATATTTCCATTTGTTAATTCTGACTTTCTGCAATATCTTCAGGCAACTCTATCATTGGTAGGGTAGGGGAAAGATTGTGGTTAGAACATGAACTTCAACATGACATGAGGTCTGGTCACCTGCATGGAAGTTGAGCGTAAAACGAAGCCATTCACCACCCGACCTCCACACCCTTATTTTACATTCCCTATATGAAGGACACACTACTTCCCACATTGACACGGGATGTAAATCGTCTTGTGCAGACATATTTCTTGGGATAATATGCTGCATTAACATAAACAGAAAACGCTAAACACAAACTGTAACACATTTACACTGATTGTTGCTCCACATACCACTCTGTGAGGGAGAAATGTTGATGAGCTGCTTGCACTGTTCCTGTCTGTGCCAGTAAAGTCTGTTCCAAACAGAGCCAGCACTAAAAGCATCATATTGTCAAATCAACAGCAGAAGTATCACACCTCACTAGCTGTTTTCAAAAGGTTGTAAACACCAGCTTCTAAACAATATCCCACAGTAACTCCACCCTGGACCTCATTATTGTGAGATGAGGTCCCAGATGTCCCTTGTCTATAGAATCATGTATTATCCTTCATATTTCTCTACATGCTTTATTTAGCTGTTTTTATTTTGGGTGGGCGTTTGTTTCTTATCTCTGAGCCTGTGGCTGCAGCAGTGCAGCAGAATATATGCCTCTTCACATTACATGGTAGTACAGCCAGTAATACAGTCACACAAACAGACACGTCTGTGTGTGCCTGTATGGAACATATGACAACATCTTCTATCTGCTTCCCTATTCATTTATAAATCTCTCCCTCTCCCAATCTCTCTCTGCCTCCTTCTGTCACTCTCTTTCTTAGGCTCTCGCCATGGGGATGATGACAGAGTATTATCACTACATCTTCACCACACTGGTAAGTAGGGAAAGAGGCTGTGCTGCACAGTCGCTTTGTCATCAGGTCTAACTCAGAGCTCCATATCCCCATGAAGATTTGTTGCATCCCAAAGAACGAGGCGACGCTGCTCTTCAATCTTCATTTTCTCCGCTATTCATTTTATATTCATTACCTTGGATCATTCTTTGTCCCTTTAATGCTTTTTTCCAGAGTCAAAGAAAACAATAGCATAGTTCTTTGAGACATTAAGATAACTGTTTTTTTTCTTTTTCTTTTTTCACTTTCACATCTTCTTTCTGCTATTCTTCTTTTTCTTAGTTACTGTGAGGATCTTTTAACTGGTTATGAAACAATCTCAATTTAATACTGACGCCTCTATGTGTCTATCAACATAGGTAAAAAATCAGCAGCAGGAAGATAGATCAGCTGTATCTATATAGTTATTCTTAATGCTTGTCATCGGTGCAACCGGGTACGATTTATCAGATGAAATCATGCAGGCTCACCAGAAACTCATTCAGCTCAGACTCTAGCGGGGCCTCCAGCAGCAACCAGTCTACCGGTCAGACCCACATCGGGCTTTGCTACCACCTTCGACCTGCAGTCGGAGCTCCGGTGGGAGGTGGAAAGCCCTGGCCAAGCTGGGAGCCAACACCGACGGCACGCTGCTGGCAGCCAGGGTGGTAAAGCTGGGCCCGCTGGAGGGAAGGGAGGCACGGGAGAACCAGATCCAGGACTGCACAGGGAAGACTGTTAGACCCTGCTGCAGTAAAATCAGAGGTTTTCTAAAGGGACTCTGGTGCCAGGAAACACTAGCCCTTTTTCCCACATTGACTACCAAAATCATCACAACAATAAAGTTCCTCATAGTACCTTTAAATTAAATGCTCTTCATCTAACTCACGCTTCTTTTCTCAGCTGTGTTTTTCCTTCTCCTCCTCCATATTTTGTCTTCCTCATGGATGTTTCACATACATCACATACTGAGTCAGCCTTGCTGCCAATTTGTCCCAGTAGAAACCCTAACCCAACATATTGTATGCTGCAGTGGCGGGCCGTGTGTTTTATACCTGGGCCTTCAGTGCTGTCCTACTACAGTTGAGCCACCTCCTAATAACCTCATTATAATGCCACAGCTACGGTTATTATTTGTTTCTAGGGGTGTAACAATACACATATTCATATTAAACCGTTCGGTACGAACATAAAAGAAAACAAAAGCCCAAACAGAGAACCAAATGTCCGAACCCCAACCCCTACAGGTTATTTGTTTTGTGTAAAAATGAAGCTCAACATCTACAAATACACTAACTGCAGAGTGCAGACACATGAATAGGCACATGACGGACAATGCATGTAGTCAAAATCAATGTAATGAACACAATGACAAGAACAAACTCACAACAACCAGTCACATATATTTATATGACAACAAAGCAACAAATCAATCCAGCAACTCTGCAGCGCTAACACGCATATTCCACCACACACTGAACAGCACGAGCCATTCAAATATTATTCACATCAGAGGGAACAATATTAACCGTATCATAAAAAAGACAAGATAGAAAATCTAACAGTAGTAACGCTACTGCAGATGTAAAAAAACAAAAGCACTTCACTTACCAAAGCTGCTGTTCACTTAAAGACAAAGTCCATCCTCCTTTCTTTGACTACAAAGAGTTTAATACCGCGGTTGTACAGAACATCGGTGCGGTTCAGTTCCAGCCAGAGGTCCTCCTGCGAAAATGTTGGTTGAGTTGTAGATCCACTCGGGTCTCAGCAAAAGTTTTCAAAAGCACCGTAGCTTGATAGTGTCCTGTCAGGCTATAGTGTCGTGTTGCTGCCTTGGTTAGCCACCTCAGCTTAGTGTAGCGTAGCTCCAAACAGCTCCAAACACAAAGACGTTAATGCTGAGCTGCACGTTAATGCTGACGTACTTGTAGGCCAGCTAGCAGGCTCTGGCACGTCAAAGAATACGCCCAACATGTCAAACTAAAGATCTGATTGGTTGAAGACTATGACAATCAGCAATATCGTCCCCATTTACTTAAACTGCAAAGGGATTCACTTGTAATTCTGAAGGCCTCCGGGCAGATTTATTTACTTAGAGACACTATGATTAGTGGATGAACGTCTTGACCTACTGAACCTCAGCCCCCCTTTCCCCACAGACCAGCATTATGAAAGAGACATCTATAAAACTGTTGGCAGGAAACCTCAAACGGCTATATTGCTACTCTTTTTATGAAGAATTTTATTACATTTTTGATGCAAAACAGTGTAAAATCTACGTGCTGAGCAGGAACGAGTAGGAAGACAGGTGTTATGTGTTAGACAAAGACAGCAGAAGAAGTCAGCAGGCTGCTCTCTGGTAGCCATGCTAGGTCACCTACTTGTATTGTAAGAAGAAGAATCAACAATGAGTCAAACTCTACAGCAAAGACACATCTGTGGTAAACCTTAATTAGCCTGCTGTCTTTCACCACCATCGAGTCATGTCAAAAATATGACATTATACTTTTATGAAAAACTTCTACTTCATCATGTTCTAAAAAACACACTTAAAGCACCCCTTCAATATAAGTTACAACTTCTGTTTAACAGGTCTAACATCACAGATGTTTTCTTCCATCAGCTCAGGTCAGAATGTCTAACTGGAGAAATGTCACACAATGTAGAGGGCGAAGCTCAATACTATTGTAGCAAAAGACAAGAAATATGCTCATGGTACACATTGCACCAAACATCGACAGACTACCTCTACTTGTACATCAGGAATATTTTGCGCTCATCCTCAAGGATATTACACTGCACCTGTTTGGAAAAATAAAAGAATAAATAAATGATACAGATTTCCCTGCACCATGCACCATAACTCAGTAAAAGATTTGTCTGATGTTCAAGCATATTCACCAATTTACTTCCTTTGTAAATTACTTCCTTTTTTGTGACGTTTTGAAACTCCTATCCAGATCTATAAGATAGTGTTGTTTTAATAGCTTGCACAGACAGTAATACTTGCTCAGCTACCCCCTTTAGTCACATGACAAATGCATTGACCTTGCAGGTCAAGTTCTCAAAATACAGCCATGGTCTTATTTTTCTCCCTCCTCTTTATCTCCCTTTTCCTCATTTATTTTCCTTCAAGTTTCTTATCTGCCTCATATTTCCCTTTGCTTCCTCCCCCACTTCTTCCTCTGCCTCTTGTTATTAGGATGGTTATTAATAATCAGCAGCAGCAGTAGTCATGCTAGTACTTGTAGCGGTATGCTTTCTTTTTCACAATGGTGACAGCCAGTTTGAAATCTGTAAATACAGAGTGTCATCCGGAGTCTCGGCATACAAGTGAAAGCACAAGTACTTCCTGTGGAGTAAAGAGAGCTGAGGCAGAAGATGGTGTCACTATCTAGTTATGACCTGAATGTGAAGGCCTGGCTTCAGTCTGTAGCTCTGATATTGCGCAGCTGTAAAAGTCACCTTGCCTTTGGTTGTCTCAGAAGAAAGTCTGCTTCTCTGTCCACACAATAAAATGTAAAACAACACACATCTGCATATGTCCACACATTACTCGGCATAATTCTAAGCTCCTTGACTGCACGTCAAAAGATTTGACTGAATTAAAACTCTTATTGAAGTCCCGTCCCACTCTCATCCTGAAGAGGATCACAAGACTGTCTCTCACTCTGTGTTCGCCCCGCCTCCCCCCTGACCTCTACTTTTTTAATGTCAAGTTCCTTTGAAAACGGAATAATTCCGTTTTCAGCTGTCTGCGCTTTTCATCATGGAGGCTAAAAAGAATCATTTCTTTAGGTTTGAAATAAAACATCTAAATGAGTTTACTTTCTTTCCACAGCCATTCTACAGCCCCAATTTATGTGAGATAACTCTGGTGTTTTTGGGAAGATGAAAAGCGAAAAACAAAATGAGTGAGGGAGTGGATGTACAGTGGTCATTGAGTTTGGCAGACAGTCCAGTGCTGACAGCATAATTCTCCCAGCAGAGTGAAGAAAGCAGCACACTGAGGCCACATATGGCAGCCTTTTCCTGCCACTTTTGTATTTACTCTTCACTTCCCTTGTGTTAAATGTTTGTCTAATACTATATGGAAGGCTTGGTCATCATGGGCCTGACTGAAGGCTCACCACTCTCATGTTGTATTTAATACAGTTTGGTCCATTTGATTTTATAAAAGCATTACTTTTTAACACCATCATTCTAATAATAAACGTATTATTAGTAGTATTAGTGAGTTCTATTTTTAAAGAGATATCTAAACAAATACATATTTATTGTGAGCGTACAGGCCTTTACACACCAGGAGCTTGTTTTGTTTCATGCAATTACTTTTTTGGTCAATACATTATTTTTTAATTGTACTTTTAGTTCTGAGTAATTTCACACAGAACACGAATATTACGTGGTGACAAAGTGACCTAACTTCTTTTCTGAGCTTTCACACTGCAACTAAAGTCATCAACCAACCATGTGCGAAAAGACATATTCAATAAGTACACTATAGTGTTTAACGACAGCGAGGCTCCGTAATCCGAACCAAGACAGCAACTTTATTATTCCTTTCAACCATGACAAAAGCAGCGCAGAGCAAATCCACTTCTTTCATTCTTACCTTTCACAATAAAAGCTCTTGACATTTACACTGCGTAACTGCTTACCAGAAGGAACTCAAACAAAATATCCTACAGTAGCTCAAGCTGCACAGCGGTTTACCTCAAGCAGGCTGCCGGACGCTGCTCTGTCAACAGGAACCTATTAGTTGGTCCTTTGCCTCAAATATATTGGAACTTTTAATTTTTTTTCATTTTAAATGCACTTTTACGATAATCTGTCACGCCTTCGATGAAAAGGCCTCAAGATAAAAAGATGGCAGAGCTGGAGTCTAAACAACAGAGGAAACAGCTAACACGCCTCTGTCCAATGTTCAACAAGACACCTACCAACACCTAAAGCTGATTCATTCATATTCTGTATATTGTTTTAATCAATACAAATGACAGCTTGTGGTTTTAGTAGAGTTATGTGCTGCAATACACACTACTTCAGTGCACTCTCTGCTAAAGTGACAAATACACTAGGTGAGCACAGGTGTTAGTATAGGTCTCTTTATCGTTAAGTGTACTGGTTTTAATCATTTGAACCTCGTTTTTGACTCATTGTGTTCAGTCAGTCTGGTGTAGCAGCCAGCTCTAAACACTGTGATACCAATGAACTTGAGTTGATAGAAGTTGATATTACTTTGTAGCTGTGTTGTTTGTAGTTGTGAACGGAACACATTTGATCAGGTCTCTGCATCAGAATCTTTAGCTTAAGTTTAATGTTAGCGGGGGAAATAATAGAATTGGAAGCTCAGTAGTTGGATGTTTCTTAGAAAAATGCTCTTTCGGAGTCATGGTTAACTTCCTTCTCTACTGGTACCTTTGACTGAAGATATTTTCTCACACAGTTGTTCATTGTTTTTACCTATGCTTTAATCAGAGTGCCATGTCCATAACTGAATTTGACTTTTGCTTGTGGAACCCTGTTGGATGCCTGAAATAACACCTCCCACTCTGAATAACCATTAGCACCAAGCACACATTCTTAACATTGAGGTGTCATTGGGTATGTTGCTAGCTAAGTTTGGGGTTTTTAGCTTTATCTCAATGACTTTTAACTGCAGGGCTGATGATATATAAAATATCAGTGTGTCTCTTCGAGAAAGAATTCTCTAATGTATTTTCCATGACTTCCCAGGATCTGTTTGCACTGGACGTGGAGCCTTACCGATACAGTGGTGTGAACATGACGGGCTTCAGGATCCTCAACACTGAGAACAGCCAAGTGGCCTCCATCATAGAGAAATGGTCCATGGAGCGCCTGCAGGCTCCACCCAAACCTGACTCTGGTCTACTGGACGGCTTCATGACCGTGAGTCTCATGAACACAATAAATGAGTAGTGAATGAATGAATCCCTCCGTACAGTTTGTCAGAGAAGAGTTTTCATGACATAGCATCAATCTGCTCAGTTAAACTGAGGTTGTTTCCCATTGGTCTGTTGAGTATATTGGTGAGAACATACACCAATACATTCAATTTGCTTCAATGGTCTCCATGTTTGTATTCTGATGTCATTTCTACATCTGTAGTCCAGTTCATTTGATCTGGATCAAAGAAAAAGATGTAAATATAAGAGATATAAAATATGTTGTTACCTGTGAGTACTCCATTCCACGTAGGTTTATTCATTTTGTTGGATGGTAAAGTATAAGAGTTAGTCATGCAAACTGCACCCAGACAGCATACATCAAAGCTAGACACCTTACAGTAACTTACCACTGGTGTCAACCATGTGGCTGATCCCATTCCGGCTCTGCTGCAGCTGTTGGACACGAGACCCTTCTATCCTACCGGCGGACGTCCTTCAGTCAAGTGACTCTATGATGACTCGCACTGCGCTTTTCTTGTCTATATACACTCTCTTTTTTATGCAATTGCCATAGAATTAATATTTGATGATACCTTTTTATTTTGTATCTACTTAAAAAATTTGACAAATTTGACAAATTCTGTGAAGCAGGAGATGGAAGGCCACAAAGTTCCTTCTACTATTCAGGAAGTACAGATACAAAATAGAAATAGTACATTAAGAGCGGAGGTCAGCAACACTTGCAATATAGACAACAACTTTATTGTTTAGACCAACACGTTTTGACTCGTGGCCTTCATCGGGGTCATGATGACACACATACAGACAACATTCAAATGGGTTGGTTATGAAGCAGAAACACAGCAGAGGTAAAAAAAACATTACACACAGCCAATCATATACATGCACACACATACTGTATTAGCCAATGGCACACCAGCAAATATGGACTGGGTATATGGTCATGTGACTTCAGGCCAATTGTTGTCCCAGACTGGCAGAGAAGCAAGGGGAGTGTCCAATGAGGGGCATGGGCGCAACTATATTGGTTCATAAACTGGAGAAGTAGAACTAAAGTGTGGTATTAACTCTGTACAGATGTGGTATACATTAAAAACACTCATTTAAAAACAGTTAATAAAGTATATAGCAACAACAAGACACATCACAAAATACACATCATGAGAAATACATCATAAAAGATAATCATAAGAGAACCATTAGTGAACACATAAGTGAGAGATATTAAAGAACAACTTCAAATCTCATTAGGAGTCCTCATTCATGCCCTCTGGAAATAAACATTGAAAATAAAGAATCCAAAATGATTCTCTCTTGTTCCTGAGAAACTAGACAATACCACCTTTGTGGCTTTATATAAAACCATAAGAAATAGAAGTAGAACAGCTTGACGTTGCACAGTGATTAAAGTATAGCCACAAAGTTGCCAGATCAATCATGAATGGGCTGCAAACGTGTGTTCAAGTGTATGAAGAACAACGTTATTGTTTCTGAAACACAGCGGCGTGTCAGTAAAGCAACTCCAAGTAATCCTGGAAATGTGGCTATTAAAGAACAGACTGCTTTAGATGCTCTGCCTCTGAACCGGAGGGGGTCGTGTTGTGTTCAGTGTGTGCTCTCAGTGTCTGTGTAGATTTATGGATGTGTAGAAATAGAACTGTATCTATTTTTTGATGCTTCAAAAAGTGCTTTCAGTGTCAGTGAATCAGAACCTTAAAGCAAGCCTGTGAAGCCACTGAACACTGCTACGGGGGATATGGGGCACCTGTAATGGACGACTAAGACAGCCACCCCAAAACTTTGTGTGCTTCTCCCCTTTTTCTCTGACTGGCTAGCTTTTTAACAGACATAAAGTCATCAAAAGCATTGTTCTGGACACGATAGAGCTGTTACAACGGATGTGCTGTGGCATCTCCTATTGTAACGTGCCAGTCGTCCTGAGGGAGTCAAATGGAAAACCTTAGTGCCCCGAGTTGTGAGCTCCGGGTGTGATAAGAGTCTCTGTCACTGTGATCTGAAAGCTCTCTGATCTGAGCACACTGCCTGTAATAACTGTTCCTCCACGCATGCTTTCATACCATCCCTTATCTGGGAACCGTGCCAAAAAGCATCTACCCACCAGAGACAAGGAATGGGAAGGAAAACAGAGTAGTGGAGGAGATAGGAGAAATGAGATGAATGAAAGAAGAAGAAGAAGAAGAAATGCAGAGAGTGGTTGAAGGGAAGGCAGAAGTGAAATCAGAGTCCTTGTGTTTTATTCCCACGTGCACTGTTTAGGTGTTAAACGTTAGGCCGATGTAGCCGCTTGGTCTGATTCCAGCTGGAAAGCACTGGCGGCGGCAGCAGCAACATGTTGGCTGCTGATTGAAAACAGTGGCTTACCTCTGGGGAATAACAGATTCCTTTCTGTTGCTTTTTTTCTCTTTAACAGCAAAATGTTGCTGAGTCATGTTTCTGGATTGATATCGGAGAGTGGGTGTTACTCAGTTTAAGCCCCTTTTGTTGGATTTGTGGCTCGATCAATACTGTTTCCCACTTGAGACCAGGAACGGACTGTGTGTGTAATAACTGTACCTTCACAGAGGGCCTTTATAGCTGCTACATGGAGTCTGAGAGTCAATGTGCTGTCTTAAGTCCACATAACCCAGAGGAAACCAGGGAAACACAAAGATGTGTCTCATCATCTCTGTGTTTGTATTCAGCTCTTTTACTCCGCTATGTGCTGTAGAGAGTCATCATGCCAGCAGAGCTCCGTGGTTATTTTTAGACAGCGACAGGCAGAGATTTATGCGTGTGAGGAGTGTGCGGTGACCCTGTTATCAGTGAATTAATGGCATATGAGTTTGAAGGTGGGGATTGATTAATTAGACAAATGGCAATCAGTCAGCAGCTAATGCATATTGACATGGTGAAATGTTCTGTAAACATTTGATTGACAGCTTAATTTGTGTGCTGTATTTACGGTTTTGTGTGCTTAAGTAGTGAACTGCTGATGTGCTGTAACTTATGGACTCGCACATCATGACAGAAAGCACTGAGTGAGCAGTCCGGAGACTTCACTTTCACACACCATTCACCACCTTGGTTCACATGCAGTGGTTGGGATCACAGATTGAACACTATGGCTGATTGCAGAATACAATCGGAGCCATAGTTGATGCTATGTAACAATTAGGAAGTTGCTACTTCTCCTAAATAGCGTATGCAATCCAACATTGGATCCATCCTGTCTGGGACACTGTTCAACTGTTCAATCAGTGTGTTAGTCTGAAGATTTGGTCTCAGCAGCATTTCATTTCATCTTTTCAACAGAGCTGCTGCAATCAGTGGATTCACTTGTGGAGCTTACGCAGAAGCTCCAGTTCAAATTTGGTGAATCTTGAAATGCGTATACAGTATGTGTTGTTGACCAAGTGTCTTGATGGTGATTGAGCAGCACTCTAAGTCTGTGATGCATGGATCAACTTGACGCTCCTCTGCTGGAGCATAAACTACTGCTACACAATAAAAGATGTGACTGTGTTGTTAAGTGATGAGGAAGAATGGTTGGTACGAATGCATTACATTACCTTTCACTGAGGGCCCATTCTTTACTATATGTGCATCTGAAATCACTCCCTCCTTCACTCAGTCAATACTCTACAAAACACACCCTCAGCTGTTTTTCTACACTAAGCATCATCATCATCACTGTCGGGTGATTTTTGCAGCCTAAAAGCAGATTGCATTGTGGGATTGTTAGCATGAAGTGCTGTACATGGACACTCTTGTTGTCTTTCCCATCGTAGGACTCTTTACAGACCAGTGGTTCCCAAACTTAGTTTTTTGGGGACCCATTTATCAAAAATGACAAATCATCCCAACTCGACTCACAATATTGTTTAACACTAAATCAGAGGTCCCCAACCTTGTTTGCACCACGCACCGGTTTCATGTAAGACAATATTTTCACGGACCGGCCTTCAAGGTGTGGCGGATAAACACGACGTAATAAAATGATACGATCGGCATGAAAACAAATATAAAATGCATAAAGACTACAACTCACAATAACGCTGAATCAGTGGAGCCCTGAGCTTGTTTCTCTGCAATGAGACGGTCCCATCTGGGGTAATGGGAGACAATGACACCCGAAGTCTGTTCCTGATGTCCAGTCTACTCCGTTTTGTTTTGATTGCCGTCACTGCAGAACATCCCGCTTCACAAAGAGGATGTGTGAAATGGAAGCAGGGTTTTCAGTGCTTTAGTGGAGATCTCAGGATATTCAGCCTTGATTTTAATCCAAACACCAGCAGAGTTGTTGTCTCAAACATACTTTTAAGGCCACCGTCATTTACAACCTCCAGCAGCTGATCTTCCTCTGTCGCCACATATTCTGCAGAGCAGGCTTGGCGCATCAGAATTACTCCTGATATTTAATCAGACTCCTGACAGTCTGTTAAATGAAGCTTTCATGTTCTTGGAAGTTGTAGCTCTTCTTCTGTCTCCTTAGTGGCCTTTCCTCTTTGCAAAGAAGCTCTCCAAAAGTTATTCACTCATTTTCGCTAGTTTGTGGGCTTAATTTTTGAGGCAACGTATCACGTGACCGAGACAAGCGTCTTGACATGTCAAGAGCCACAGGCGGATGAAATTGCGAGAGAATCCGGTCATTTTCCAAAATAAAACTTCTTTCAGACTCTGATCATCAATAAAACAGAAATAATAAGTTATTTATTCTTTCTGTGGGGCCCGGTACCAAATGATCCACGGCCCGGTACCGGTCCGCGGCCCGGTGGTTGGGGACCACTGTTCTAAATCATGAGCAGAGTGAAACTGTGCGTGAATGATCGTTGCTGACCACATCACCTTCTATGAAGTTGAAGAGGTAAACCAACTGCTTCTAAGAGATATACGTACATTCGATAAATCACAACGTTGTTTCATGCGTTATTGAAAACATATACACATGTTCAATACTTTATAAATAAGACCAAATAAATGCATAAGGTGGAGTTAACAGATTCTCTCATTCTTTTCCTTTCATTAGTTAAACAAACAGAATGTACCCTTGCCTTTCATATCAGATTCTATATTATAAGTAGGCTTCAATGATCAGAGCAATACGAACATTCAGGCTCCCTCATGTGGTTGCACATTTAATGTTAAATATGACTATGGAGGAAATTCAGCAAATATATTTGCTGGCCTTGATGAAATCCCCTGCGTTCACCTGTGTCTTTGGGAATGACTGGTATATGTATAGAGCATACATTTCATATTCACAATACAGAACTCAAACTACTGTGCACTAAACGAGTGATTCCATTCCTACCAGCCAATTTGTGTGATTTTACTGATTCATTTTCCATGATCAGGCATTAATCCCTGTAGTTATTTGGAGAGATAAGCAATTAATATGTTGTGTCAAGGTGAGTTTTTACTTACTAATTACTGACTTTATAGAAGAGCACAGACTGTGCTGGGCAGACACAAACAGAATCAGTACTTCTGCTGTTGCTAATGTGAATTTGATGTTATTGTAAATTTTAATATTTTTCTATTTTGAAATGATGTCTTGATTATTGTTATGCAGCAGTCACCAAGTCAAATTCCTTGTAAGTGTACCATACTTGGCAATAAACAGTTCTGATTCTGATGTGTAATTGATCAACCCATTGATTTTTATATGAAAATCACCAACAGTGTCCTTATTTCCATAAAATACCTTCCCATCACCCACTGCTGAAACTCAGTGAATATGAACCATGTGGGGCACGAAAACAAAATGTAGACAACATGAAGTAACAACCAGGAGGTATATCTTCAGAGCTTTGTGAAGAATTATAAGATCTGTTAATGTCCAACGGTATTCTTCTTCTGTTTTTTTGTGCTGCAATGTTCAACAATCCTCCAACTGGAATTGTTGCTACACTGGATGCATGTTATAATAAATTGCATGTGGTTACTGCATTGATTTAGAATAAAGAAGTTGAAAACTTTGAGTTTGTTAACACAGCTGAGTGTGGAAGTCCATTCTTGACTTTGGATTTCATAGCTTGACAAAATCATTTCTAACTCATGGTCCACTTTCCCACAGTACTGAAGACCATACGAGGTCTCTGCTGTTCTAAAGCTTCCACAACGACATCTTCCAACAAGCATCATTTCATTCTTTCTCTAATGTTCTCACTTCTCACTGCCATCTACCCAGATACACAAACCTCCTTGTAGCCCCAAAATGCGTCTGAACGAGATTAAGTGAACCTATGAAGTTTGGTTCAGAGACTTCTTTTTCTTTTTTCCAGAAGATGTTTCTGTGTAACAAATCAGGTAAACTCATTCTGTACCTCATTCCTTTATGCTGCCTTCAATTAATGTGTTGCGGCGGAGAATCCCTGCCCAGAGTCGTGGCTTAACATGCACGACGAGAGTGACCTTACAAGCTCCACGCTCTCATTACCATAATGGCTCTCCTTGTTAATTGCTTAAGCTGCTGTCTGATTCATTGTGTACCCTGCTAAATTGAAACAGGTTCAAAAAAACACTCAGGCACGACTGTAATTTCTGCATTTATCTCTTTGGGATAAGTTGGAAAGCTGGAGATGTTAACTTTTACCCTCGACCGGGCAAACGGGCTGACCCTTACTCATCAAGGTCGTGTCTTTGTTTGTTGCAGCTCCAAAACACAGTTGGTATTCAGAGCCACAGCAATGCTGCCCAATCATTTCTGTTCCTGTGTTACCATAAATGTGCCAGACCTGTGGGTACATTTAAATGGGGCAGTGACGGAAAGCTATTTCCCTTTTGACAGATATCATTTAAAGTCTGATCCAAACAGAGTTATGAAAAAAATGTCACACAGACATCAGATATATTCCAGGATTCATATTATCTGAGCATCACTCAAACAGGCATATGGTGGACACCGTGAAAGGATGAGTCATATGAGAAATATGTTATTATAGCAGGAGGCTCTGCAGAAGGCTTACCAGCCAAAAACCTGTTTGCACTTTGCAATGACTGTGTGGCTGCCAACAAACCTACTTGTATTTACTTATGTGTATTTTACGTTAATAATTCATTTTTTTATTATTGAAGACCATTTATAACATAAAAATCGTCACCTGCACATGAATGCATACATTAACTAATCCTATAGCCGTCTATTTACCGCTTGTCTCGGCAGAAAGAAATGTATACCCTTTTGTAGTTATGGTTACATTTTTTGTATTTGGAGCTTTTAATCACGCAGCCTTCATCATGTATGTTGTTCAGCTATAATTGACATTGTCATAGCTAAAAAAAAAAAAATTCAGTCACATGATGACAACAAAACAAGCCATATTTGTTTTTAAATGATCATGTCACATGTATGTCCAGCTGAGCTAACTCCATTTATTGATGAAGGCCATGAGATGTGTCCAGGGACAGAACAGCTACTGCTGCTTACAAAGAGCCCGTTCCACAAACATTCCCTCAATAGTAGTGCTGTGTATTTGCAAGAATCTGGCAATACAATACATGTCATGATACAGGGTTTACCATTTGATATATTGCAAAACTGTGAGGAGGCAATATACTGTGCTTTTTAATAATAATAACACAAACACACTGCCAAATGCATACAATCTGCTTTTACCTTTTTATGCAAGCAGAACAGCATCTATCAAAGTCCCTTTGACAGCCAACATCACAACACCACTTCCTGTGCTATCTGAGTCACTGTCTGACACAAATCTTTGCTTTTGAACTATTCACTAAAAATATATCCAGTGTTTTTGAGCATTGGTAGAGTATTACAAAACATAATGTTGCAATATCATTTTAGCAAGAGCATTATTTTCATTTGTCATATGATGTCGATTTGATAAGCTTATTAAAATGCTCATGTTGATCCATTTCTGATGTATACACACATATATATATATATATATGAATCCACAGCAAAGAAATGGGAGAAGGCGCCTATTTTACGATGTTGAAAAATTAGCACATGGTGGTTTTTTTCATTATGGGCTTGACAGTAAGGGTTGCCATTGGGAATCATTTTGAAAAATTGGCAACCAATTCTTGGCCTTTGGCAACCACGCTGCATCTGCGTTGGTGCATCTACTTGAATGCGCACAGGAATCACTCTTTGAGACAACGGTCAGGGAAATAAAGTTAGTGACCGTTCAACTAACCTGTCACCATCACCAACAAATATGCAAATTGATTCACCTGATATGATCATACATCATGAGAATGATTTCTCCTTCTAATAGAAAGAGTCGCTCGTCACAACAGCATACACAGTGTTTTGTTTGTAACTAATATTTAAAAACTGATGCAAACAGTTTTAACTCATTTTAAAGATCATACAATACATGTAAGCCATAATTAGATCCACACTCTGGAGGATGTTTTCAGTATCTCTTGTTTTATTTTGGCGGTCTGTTGTTGAAGATCAATTGTTAAAGAGCGAGTAGTTGGCAGAAAGAGAGATGAGTGAAGTGGAATAAGACGAGGCTGGTGGAGGGTTTCTCCTCTCTATCCTGCCTGTTCCTGTTCCAACCTGTCAGTCAGGCTGTCTCTCTGGAGACCTCCTTGAGTGGCAGAACAGGCTGGGAAACATGGCCTGGACCGGTTTAAGGGGTGAATGAGTCAGTGGGGGTGCAGGCTGGTTTTGAGGTTGGGAGGGTTTGTGGGTGCTGACTTGAGGCAGAGTTCAGGTCTGGACCACGGGTGGCTGTCAGAGCACACAGCAGTATACAAACACCTGCCTGTTTGATACCCAGATCATGCTCCACTCTATGGCCTCACTATTTTCCAAAGCACACAGCTTTTGTGCTGCATTATGGGATATGCCCTGATGATGCTGGTGCTGTCTTGGAAAGGCTTCCAAAGATTTTGTCTGGAGTTCGAGCTGTTTGAAAGAGCTGTCATTAGGTGGAGGCTATTTGGTTATTCCCCATTTTGGCTGTGGCCCCAAACTCTGCGCTGGATGGATGCTGTTGGACCGTGCCCTTCTCCGCCTCTTAGATGGGGCTTCTGTCAGCTTAGTTTATTCCATCTGCTTCTCTGTGTGCATCAAGCCATCTCTCTGTCTCCCCCTCTCTGGCTCACATACTTGGATCTGGCTCTAGTATTGTCCAAATGTTGGGGAAAGAATTTGTCTGTGACACGTTGCTGGGACATTATTTCGGCAGCTGGCGTTACTTGTGCAGAGGCTGGCGGTGCTTGGCAGCTTTGGGGAGGACAGTGATTCCGGTGCCACAGAATTCACCCAGAGAGCCACTTAGTGTCTGCCGGGGTCTCTGTGAGCCCAGAGGACTGTGGGAGACACCTCGCATTCTACAATATTGACATGAGGGTTTTTTCGCACCTGCATTCAAAATAACATGATCTGTTTTGTTATTTCTGCAGTTTGTACAGCAGCATGTCAGGGTTTCAGGAGTGGGCTTCAGATTAGAGAGCATTCAAACAGGGCTTCAGCTCAGCTCCTTGTTCTTGGCAGGCTTGTTGGAGTGGCAGCTCTGCCTTTTCAGCCACATTGTCAGTCTAAGAAGTATAGGAGACTGTTTAATTCTGAGCATTAGAACACTGGGGGCTGTATGGCATCATAAAACACACTTCAATTAGAAAACATTCACCGACGAATGCAGGCAATCAGCTCGATGTCGTCGTATAAGACACGTCATATAATCTTGCCAAAAATGACATTTAACTCACCAGGCTGTCTGTCCACGTAGCAGCAACTAATTTGCAAAGAGTGTGTGTACCAGCAGTTCTGTTAGCTGTTAGAGCCAAAAGCAAACACACCGTCCAAAACAATAAAAGTTAGCCGCAGCGCAGCGGCCAAGAGGTACGCAGCAGTGTGTGTAGTTCCGTTAGCTGTTAGCCAAACACGCAGCAGTTATCCCCCCACTGTGGGCTCAGAGTAGCAGATGGAGGGGTCAAAGATGCACTCAGCTATGTGCCACTTTGACTGTGGGCCGGTTAAGAGTAGTGAGTGAGGAATCAGCAGGAAGTCAACGGTAGCACAAAACAGGCAACAGAAGGTGTTTTGAAAAAGTGTGAGTCAGCAAAACTACCAGAGGTCCTTGCACAAGCAGCCATAACTGGCCAGACAAAATATCATGGACAGACACAAAGGTGCACAATTACTCACTCACGACGCACACACACGACCGATCGCATGTTTTTCTTGACAGATATAATAATAATAACCATGTTTTCTTTTGACTTTAATTACCTGAAACTAAGAATCGTCATGATTTTGTTAACTTAGAATGAGCAGTTTCATATCTTCATAGAGAGACGGTCCTCTTTTTCACTGCCATGATCTACAGAAACCCAGAAGAGACAAACCAACGTAGATGCATGCCTGGCACATGGGAAAAGTTTCAGTTGTTAGTAGCTAGTATTTATTTATAATTTCATATTTAACTCCACGATTACCAAATGTAAAGGATAAACAACAGCTTAAACAATTTTCACAGCCTGGCAACCCAAATGATGTTATACTATTAGCATATTACAGCTATACAAACATTAATAAATATTTATGACCATTAATAAAACCATTGGTTCCCACGCTATAATGGTTGTCCTATTACAAACCCAGAAGTATAGAGGAGCCCTCCTATACAGTAAGAAACCTGGTTTCCTGCAGACAGCAAAATACTATTGAACTGCTCAGTGAATTCTTGATACAGAAGCTGTGAATGATTGATAACAATAAAATGCATACTTTGTATAGCTGGGAATGTTCTCTCCTTTGATTTGATGAGACACAAAAAAGCATTACATTGCATACACAGACTGACCAATATTAAATATGAAGACAATATTTAAAGAATGGTAACAAAGTAAATGTTTGTTGTTCGAGTGTGTGGATGTGTAGCAGTTGTGCGGGTAAAGCTGAGTGCTGCTGTCACCCACAGTCTGCAGCAGCAGCATCCACAGCTGGATGAATGACTCCTTGCCCTGCGGTGTCGCCATCAGGTTTCTGTGTCGACCGGTGTCCCCTTAGATGGGTTACTGCAAAAACGCAGCCATAATCTGGATTTTGGAAGCAAATCAGGCAACTCTGACTCATAACCCCTTTAATCACACCACCACTGCTGCCCTAATGCTTACCCAGCTCCTCCATCCCAGAGGATGGGTGGTCTCATACTAGGGATATCTTTCGGTTCAGTACGATCTATTTTCTATCTGTATTTCCTGAATAGTAGAAGGAACTTTGTGGCCTTCCATCTCCTGCTTCACAGAATTTGTCACAGAAGTAAGACATACGATATGGATTAATTTTCTTATTAAGTATTTTTTCACTTAATTATTTAGACTGCAAAACAAGTTTCCGGAAGTGTCAAGTTCATGGAGCCCTTGTCGCGGTCTTCATTTGTCTTGTTTTGTCCGATCAACAGTCCAAACCTGTGAATATTCCATGTACAATTATGTTAAACAGAACATCTTCAAGGAAGCTGTGGAATGTTTGACAAATCCCTTCAGTGATTGATCAATGATGCTTTTTTTCTAAAATGAAGTGGTGCATTATTAATTATAATGGCCACCTCCTAATGCTGAAAATATTGATGAAAGTTAATTCATATTTTGGGATGATGATATGATATGTTGCAGCCCACTCAGCTGTAGTTTGAATAGACAAGACATGCTACATCAGGAAATACATTCAGAATCATCTATTCTCCAGTTCTCACTTTTGCCAAATTTACCTTACAGCTTCATGGTAATAGAATTAAAATGACCTCATTCATGAAGTCTGCCGTTAACTACCTCTCCCAAGGACTTTATGTTTTCAGTTCCGTTAGCTTGTTGGTTTGTTGGACAGCAGGATTACAAAAAAGCTACTGGCCCAATTTCCTTGAAGCTTGGTTGAAGGTTGTAGCAGGGGCCAATAGAGAAACCATTACTTTTTGGAGTAGATCCAAACCACGGGACGGATACACAAATTCTTATTCACTTTCATTAACATTGCAAGATAGGGCTTTTGGCCTTGGCGGAGGTCTGTGCTGTCCGAGTGCCCTTCTAGTTTGTAATGTGGTTAAAAATGTTTATATGTTTAAAAAGCTATAGTCAGGTTTACTTTTCAGGAAACGTTTTATTGTTTTCGGTCAGTGGGACCGTGAATAGGCATCAACCAATTAAGTTGTGGAGTTAAGTTGCACCTACTGTATATTCATGAAACAGCACCAGGGAGTCTCTGTAACCAAGACAGCAAACTTTATTAGTCCTTTCAACCTTGACAAAGAAAGCGCAGACTATGGAGCTAAATCCAGGTCAAAAGTTTTGTTCATTTGAAAAAAAACGGGAACCTGAAAGTTCAAGTTGTGGTCTTGAACATTGAAAAATACAGCAATGTATTCAAAATAAAAGTAAGTGAATGAAAAGTTTTTTTTGGTTGAATATAATTTTGATTCAGTTCTGGAATTTGTTCGAATACATTTTTTTTTTCATTTTTCACTTTCATATATATATTTTGATATTTGAGTTCTTATATGTTTCAGTTTCAGATTTTATATTTTCAGATTCAAATCTTTTTTTCAGTTCAGACTTTTGACCCTGATCTAACGTGGGGGGCGTGGCATCAACTGAGAGGGGCGTGTCATGAGTGACAGCATAACAACGAGGGCTGAGGAGTTCCTCAACCACGTTGCCTTCAGGTAACATGGGCACCGCGAGAATTATGATTCAACACTTTCTATACACCATATTCACGTGATTGGAAGTAAAATAAATTACGCTAGTGACAAAGTTCTGTTTAGCAAGCTGTTTTAGCCTCTACTTGGCACGAATCACAGTAAAAGAGCAATAAACTATGCCATATTGGGCTGTTCAACTACCACACTTTAATATCTGACATTTCACACTTCCACACACCACTGTGAACGCAGCGTAGTATCCTCGCGATGGCGTCCGCGAGAAAGGGCCAGCTCAGAATGTGGCAGCGGCAGCTAGTAGAGGCACTTCCTGTTGTAAGCTCAGCTGCCGCGGCAGTTTAGTCTTTATTTGTCGTTATTTTACACTATGTAACAATACATTAAGGTCCTTGAAGGTATGACTGTTGGTAGTTGTAATTGGTTTAATAAACAAATGCCGAATTGTAATAGTATGGCTACTCGTTTTTATTAAACTAAGCTAATATAGGCTAACATCAGTTGCCACTTGTTGCCATAGTAACTACACCAGCAGACTAAACTGGGGTGGATGACTGCTATGCTAACGAATTTCATTGCACAATGGATTTATAAACTCAGAAACATATATTTTCAAAAAGAAACAGAGGAAAACATCTCTACCTGTGGTGATAAATAAAACATATGTATGTGCCCTGCATTAGTTTACTGCTGACAGAAGTGCTCACTTAAAGGTAAACTCCCTCTTGTGGCCAAATGGATCAATAACGCTGGTCTTCAATATGTACTATCCCTGGGTGCCGAAAGTGCGTAGTTTAAGGGTGTTAGCAGTCGTCAACGTTGTACTCCCTGGAAGTATAATTTCCATCATGTGATTTTTGCATTCATTTGCAAGGTTTCCTTGATTATTCTTGATGTTCTTTATCAATATTTTTAGCAAGGCATCCATACAGTTATATACTACAATGTTATTCTAAATTCGATAGTTAAATGTATATGTTAGGACAAGAAGTTCAAAGTTAATGGCAAGAAGCCAGCCCAACATATATGTTATTTTATTTTATTTCATCTCAATAAAGCTCCATGGCATGACCTAAACTGTATACTGGTAGCCAAAATATTTTTTGTTCATGTGGTGTTGTAGTTTACAAAATAGTGACTGTGCTCCAGTTGTCTGGACTTCCTCAACTACGTTACCTGAAGGCAACGTGATTGAGGAAGTTCTTTGTTATGCTGTCACTCATGGTGACACGCCCCTGTCAGTTGATACCACGCCCCCCACGTTAGATCAGGGTCAAAAGTGGAAAAAAAAAGATCTGAACTGAAAAAAAACGATCTGAACTGAAAAAAAACGATCTGAACTGAAAAAAAGATTTCAAACCGAAAAAAAAAAGATTTGAATCTGAAAATACAAAATCTGAAACTGAAAAATATAAGAACTCAAATGTCAAAATATATATGAAAGTGAAAAATGAAAAAAATAAGTGTATTCCAAAAAAATTCCAGAACTTAATCTAAATTATATTCAACCCAAAAAAACTTTTCATGCACTTACTTTTATTTTGAATACATTGCTGTATTTTTCAATGTTCAAGACCACAACTTGAACTTTCAGGTTCACATTTTTTTTTCAAATGAACAAAACTTTTGACCTGGATTTAGCTCCATAGCAGACCAGATCAACTGTGCGTCCTTACCTTTCACAATAAAAGCCCAATGCATATAATATTAGGAGATGCAATACCGTCTGTAATGAGCTGGTTTCAGCTTGGTCATTGCCATGAGCCATCATTAAATCTGGTACCCATGGTGCAATGCTCCTGACTGTGTGCAGCGGCACTCTAACCGAGCCGCATGCGGTGGATCAGAGGTTACTGACTCTGGTGGAGAGGGTGCAGGAGTGGTGGTGTCATGCTTGTTAGGAAGAGAAATAAACTTGAGAAATATTTTCAAATGTTTCTGTGCCAGTTAGATGGCCAGTTAATGGTCGAACCTTCGGTCTGCTTGTCCACAACCTCCGGAGAGCGTCTGAAGCTGTGAATGTCTGCTGGACTACGCAGCACCGGGTCTACTCTCGCTTTAGGTCACTGGCTACATTTCAGTTTCTTCTGTACACACAGCATCGTTGCACTGTGAGTCCGACTCCAGCACACTCTCCATATTAAAGCCCACAGCTAATTCCAAACACCTCTGATTGCACAGTGCTCGCCCTGCCAACGTCCTGATCCAGCCCAGGCTGAGAGAGTTTGCAGACGTTCCGAGGGTCCTTATAGCAGATTCCTTTCTCTGCTCATTATCTGCTTGCTGGGAAAAACTCATCAGATTCACTTGAGTGTTAAGACTATTAGTCCTCCTGACAGTGTGTCTTAGTCACGGGACAGTGGATTCTGCTACTAAAGCAATATGGCAGAGCTCTGCTCATAGTCATGTCTACAGTCCATTCAGAGCTCGGGCGTTAGTATGCCTGACAGAGTAGCAGTCTTTTTAATTAGCAAAGCTCCGCTTAAAGTCTTAAACTCATTTGTGTTGCTTTGAGCAAGATCAAATACAACACTTTTTTTTTTTTTGGTCTCTCAGCGCATTCTGCAGTGGAGTCTCACAGCAGAGAGAGATGCATGGGTTTGATAGACATATCATCACACAAACCATAATCAAATGGGTTGTGGGAAACCAGTCAGCACACCCTGCTGGAAACAGCTGGAAACATTGTGGATTCAGTTCTTTATTATTGTGTATTAAGTTTGGACAGCACTTGAAGAGTATTCCTCATGATTAGCCCACTGAGGAGCAGAGAAAGAATGGAAGGAATGGAATATAGAACTCAGTTTGCCTTGCCTTTAAGGCAATCTATAATGCAACTCTATTGCAGAATAAATTGAGGATGAAGCTTTTTCTACAACGTTGACACAAACATACTGTCATTTCCATAATTATTGAATGTGTCTCATGAACTGTATTACTATGAGAGTCAGAGAAAGGTAACGGTAGTGTTTTCAGGTATTTCTTCTAGTGAGACAGGAGTGCTGGGCGGTATACCGGTTTTAATTTCCCGTATGATATTCATTTTTCACAAACCGTCATACCGGTGCATAGCCGAAAAAACTGCTGTAACTCTTCAACAGGCAGCAGAATATATTGTTCGCTGCTATGAGTGCTACGGTCGGAGCTACTTGTGTAGAGTGTATTGAGAGGGACCTCTAGTCATGGTTATGACTTTATAACAACAATTATTAACCCACAACTAACGCTCTTTAACAGGGCAAAACACCACGACACAACAATTTGTAACACTAATAATTGTACATTCATAAAATTTCACCGCCGAACGGCATGCTGGGTACAGCTCTCTAGCTAGCCCGCTAGCACAACAGTCTGACAACAGCTGGGAGAGGCTCCGTCGCTACAGTAACGTTACATTGACGTTACTTTAGCATTACATTAAAGAAGAGAACAGAGCGATGCAGGATGAACAAAGACAGACCGGAGATGCACCGATAGAGTCTGTGCCCAAGATAGGAGCTGGGTCTGCTGTTTGGAAGTGTTTTGGTTTTAAAAAATCCGACGTCCAAAAGACTAAAATTGTAAAGTTTGTCGAGCCACTGTTGTTGCAGCTGGTGGTAACACAAGCAACTTACTCCATCACCTCAGCAGAAAACACAAGTTGGAATACCAAGAGTATGATGACAGCCGTCGGATTCGAGGCCGTCAACCAGTAACGTTAACGCGAGTGAAGTCAAAGGGTCACACATCGCTTAAAGAGGCATTTGCTCATTACATGCAATAATGACCCATCCAGGGGCGTTTCTAGGATTCAAAGAAAGGGGGGGCTTAGCCCCAAGGGGAGTGGCATGTTTGCGTGCACAGCGCACGGCAATTTTCTTTGGGGCCCATTTGGGGCCATGGATATAGACAGTTCATAGAAAGAGTGTGATTTTGCTCTGTAGTTTTGCTTGCATTCAGTATATGATAACACAAGAGACAGAATTTTAGGGTCATAGTGAAATTTGACAACACAAATATGAACTTTTCTCAAATAAAGAGAGAAATAATTTTCCTGCTTGTAAAGGAAAGACGGATAAACTAGCTTTCATATCCGCGTCACTCTCAAATCCTAATTCTTAAAGGGACCGCACACAATGGATGGAGAATGGACCTGACGGTGTCAACTTTATATCGTTAAGTATGATGATGGCTATTGGATTGTAATTTCAAGGGGGAGAAAACATACAAACCAGAACGCACGCACATCTGTAGCATGTTAGTTATAAATAACTTGTCCATGTGAGAAACAATAGTTTAATTTAATGGCTTCAGCCCCCCTAAAATAGGCCTAACGACGCACCTGGACCCATCTATGCAAGGACATGGTCCCGCTACAGACAGTCGAGAAAGACGGGTTCAAAGCAATGATTAAAATGAAACACTGGAGTCAAGGTACGTCTTACCGGGGCGACAATACTTCAGCCAAACTGCTATCCCAACATTATATGAACAAACGAGTGCACCCTATAGTAAGCAAAGCCTTTCATACATGATGACATTAACATGTTTTTATATTCTATGTACTCCTGACAGTAGAGTAAGCCACTATAAACCTATATAAAAACACAGTCAAGGAAAAAAATAAATACCGTGATACAAATTGTTGGTCATACCGCCCAGCACTATGAGACATTTACTGTCCGACGTCACAACCTACAACTTCTGGAGAGAAAATGTACTTTTCTACAACATGCAACCAAACAAAGACAGTAATGGGACATTCTTTCTACATGACTCTATTTTTCATCTCTATTTTAGTGACCTTGTCATTCTCTCAGTCTGTAGTCATTTAATACAAGGTCAAACTAGGAGAAGTCATGTTCCTGAGTCATGGAGGGTTAGAAAGTGAAACTGAGGTCAAAGTCATGAACTCTACAATATCTGGTATTAGTAAGATGACCGCTGAATCACTTCTAGCTCATTCACTTGTCAAGCTCTTTAAAATCGCTTTGCACAGCAGAGACCACAGTAATTAGGTGGTACAGTCCAATGCCCTGCTGTGTCCTGGCTGAGGACATGTTCTGTAAAGGACAGGTTGTGTAAATGCAGTGGTCAGTGAATATATCGGAGAAGCAAGTTCCCTGATATAGTTTATAACAGTCACCAGAGTCATCACAAGGCCACGCTCATTATTACCCAAGTTGTGGTGCATCGTCAGGGGACGGATCAAACAGTGTGGAGGAGTCAGACTCCGGCCTGAAGATGTTCAGACATACTTCAACACAAAGGAAGCTCAAACCCAAGGCCCCAGGGCTGCTGCTTTCTTACCTAAAAATCAAAAAGACTTCAAGCATCAAGGTATTCTGCCGACATGTTCAGACTTTTTACACTATTCATCCCTTCACCGTGAGAGACTGTTATCAAAGGGCTCCTTCACAGGTTCACTGAGGCTGTTTAAGCAGATAAATAGCTGCTGCTCACTCTCTGGCCTCAGGGACAGGAGCTGGATATTGTGGACCTGGATGCACAATAAACAAGGTCACTGTGAGGTGTTATTATGGACTGTCATCACCTCTTCTAATTCTCAGTTTTTAATGACATTATCGCCTGTTGAATACTACACCACCGGACTTATGTGTTGGGCTATCTAGCAACTCATGGTGATGGTTGCATTTCTAGATAGCCCATCCAACCATCACTCCAACCACAGATGTGCTGTCCGAAAATCTTACTCTGAGATCTTCAAGCAAGATGGCGCCATGCCAGCGGCAGCCTGTTGCAGCAGCTCCCTTTTGTGTGTTTTAATTTTAGTCTTTTTTCACTCTTTCCCCTCTACTTTTTATCTTTTCTTAACGTTTGGTTCTTACAGTCAGACAACAGACTGTAACATTTTTGTCAACTTTTCTCATGGCTTTCTGTTACTTTTCTTCCTGTTTGTAAAGGAGAGCCACACACAATGAGTGGGACCATTGTTTACTCCCGCGATCAGCTGATTGCGCTGAGGAAACCGCGGCCGCTGCCAGGCGCCAGGCCTGAGATCCCGGCGGAGCTACGGAGAAGGGCTCGGGGCTGCAGGTCGGGCGCTAAGCGGAGGGCGACGAGGAGGAAATATAAACCTTCGGTACCGGCGATCATAACGGGGAACGTGAGGTCTTTGGCGAATAAGACGGACGAACTCGGCACGCTGGTTAAGACCGAGAGGGACTTCCGTGAGTGCAGCATCATGTGTTTCACGGAGACATGGCTGCACGCGGATTTTCCAGATCACAGTGCGCCGCTTCCCGGCTTCAGGACTGTGCGGGCGGACAGAGACGTTGTACCGAGCGGTAAGAAGAGAGGTGGCGGGATTGCCGTGTATGTGAACGAGAGGTGGTGCATCCCGACCATGTGTGTGTGAAGGAACGCTTTCTGTAGCCCGGACATTGAACTGTTAGCCGTGGGGATGCGTCCTTATTATTTGCCGAGGGAGTTCACGTCCGCCATTGTTGTGGCTGTGTACGTCACGCCATCGGCTGACGCTGAGGTAGCAGTGGACACAATCCACTGGACTGCTGAGTCAACATGCTGGTGCGTTTTTGGCTATTACTGGAGACTTTAACCACACCACTCTGGATAAAGCCCTGCCGACCTTACACCAGTATGTTGACTGCCCCACAAGGAACAATAAATCTCTGGACCTACTGTATGCAAATGAGGCATACAGTGCTACTGCCCTTCCCCCCCATGGCAGTTCTGATCACAACCTGATCCTGTTAACACCAAGGTATGTTCCTCTGGTGCAGAGGCTGCCTGTAACCACCAGGACTGTGAGGAGGTGGTCTCAGGAGGCTAATGACGCTCTGCAGGACTGCTTTGAGTCTACAGATTGGGATGTGCTGTGTGGACCACATGGGGAGGACCTCAACAGCATGACTGACTGTGTCACAGAATACATTAAATTCTGTGAACAAACTACTATTCCATTCCGGAGTGTACACTGCTACCCCAACAACAAACCTTGGATTACCAGTGACCTGAAAGCTCTTCTTAACAAGAAGAAAGCAGCTTTCAGGTCTGGGGACAGGGACGAGCTCAGGAGAGTCCAGCGCGACCTGAAGTTGATGATCAGGGAGTGCAAGGACACCTATAGGAGGAAGCTGGAAGACAAACTCCAGCAGAACAACGAGAAGGAGGTGTGGACGGGGATGAAGCAGATTACCGGCTTCAAGGTTGGAGGCAGACAACCAGGGGGCTCCCTGGAGAGGGCTAACGAGCTAAACTCTTTCTTCAATAGGTTTAGCTCAGAGCCCTCATCTGTCTCCTCCACACACCACACCTCCCAAACACCACCACCTCCCCCTCTGTCCCCCCTGGTGAGCTGCATGGACTCAGGCCATGTCCTTACTACTCCGTTTCTATTTGGATGCGGATTTGTCAAATAGAAACGATCTCCGTCCACACGGGAGTTTCAGCATCATTCTCGAGTTGATCTGCATCCACACGGCAGCCTTCGAAGGCGGACAGCACGTGACCATTAACGTACACTGGGCATGCGCGTGACGGTGTAAACAGGAAGTGGATTGCTTGCTTAGTTAAAAAAAAATACGACAGAGTAATAAAGTAGTCTTTAATAATGAAAGGTTGTATTTGATACTTCAGATCTTCCTCCAATATCTCCCTCTATAAACTCAAACAGACAGTTCGTGGAAAGTTTTAGAAGTTTTAATTTTCAGACGTAGTTACAGCGCTGCGGGTCTCTCTTTCTCTCTCTCTCTCTCTCTCTCTCTCTCTCTCTCTCTCTCTCTCATCAAATTTACTTTAACATCAACACTTACACGTAAACGTTTACTAGAATATGGGTCCATCAATGTGGTCAACACACGTCTCTCACTCTATTCTGCTCTTGCTTCGTGCAGGAAAGCTTAGCAGATCGCTAACAGTAGATCCGTGAAATAAAGACCATGGAATCGTAGAAGAGTTTCAAGACTTCAGTGTGAATCTTTCTTATTTGTAAAACTGTGGAAACACAATATGAAATATGGCTTTACAAACTGTCCCTATACACATTACATGAATACAAAACAACAATCCATGATATAGCCAGCATGTAACATGTCCGCCTAGCTAGCTTCTAAGCTAATTTTAACATTACCGCCAATGGAGAAATGCTAACCGCGATTAGCATTTAATACAACACAAATGTTATACTAAACACGTGAATAGAATATATCTACGTACATCTTTTCATGCTTCATAAAGACATACTTACAGACTAAGGTCTCTCAAGGCTACCAAATGGAAGAAGTAAAACATTAGTGCAGCGTGTCTTCTCATTAGAATCTAAAAACAACGAGCCGCTCCATACGGCTGATGCTGGTCACGCCGCTCGCTAATCACTCCAATAACAGCTGCTTCCTCCACAGAAATGCAGACTTTTACTGCACAACAGCTGCTAGCTGCTGCTAGCTGTTGTGCTAGCAGCAACATCATGTAGCTGTTGTGCTAGCAGCAACGCTTGCAATTAGTTATCCATGTTGAAATGAATCGCTGGTAGCCCAGTTTGTTTTCTTCCGGGTACGGGTCACGTGATAGTGAGTGTGACGAATCAGGGACGGAGACGTCATGGTTGCCAAGAACCAATCCAGTAGCGAACACGGGTGTGGGCGTAATTTTTTCTAAGCACATCCGTATCCGACCATCCACACGCAAACGCAACCCCGGAGTTCTCAAACACCTCCAACCTCGGGGGAGTTTTCAGATTCCTCCGTTTAGGGTGCTCCAAAACTCTGGCGTAGTGTGGCTGCTCAGTGTAAACGTAGCAAATACGGAGTAAAAACGGAGTAATGTGGACAGGGCATAAGAGCCCTCCACTTCAAAGGGCTCTGCCACCACCGACACTACGACCCCCCTCCCCCCCTCTCTGTGACGACTGGCCAGGTTAGGAGACAGCTGGAGAGACTCCAACAAGGCAAGGCTGCTGGACCTGATGGCATCAGCCCCAGGGTCCTGAAGACCTGCGCCAGCCAGCTGTCTGTTGTCCTGCAACACCTATAGAACCTGAGCCTGAAGCAGGAGGAAGTCCCGGTGCTGTGGAAGACGTCGTGCCTGGTTCCTGTACCAAAAAAGACGACACCATCTAGCCTCAATGACTACCGACCAGTTGCCCTCACATCTCATGTGATGAAGGTGCTGGAGAGGCTGGTCTTGGCCCACCTTCGACCGCAGGTGAAATCCTCACTGGACCCTCTGCAATTTGCATACCAGCCTCATGTGGGGGTGGACGATGCCATCATCTACCTGCTGCAACGAGCTCAGTCGCACCTGGATGGATCCGGTGGCTCTGTGAGAATCACTTTCGTTGATTTCTCCAGTGCATTTAACACCATCCAACCAGTGCTGCTGAGTGTAGAAGCTGCGGGTGGTGGGGGTTAACGCGTCCACTGTCTCCTGGATGACTTACTACCTCACGGGCAGACCACAGTTTGTCCGACTGGGCAGTGTGCTGTCTGATGGGGTGGTCAGTGATACTGGAGCCCCACAGGGAACTGTTCTGTCTCCCTTCCTGTTCACCTTGTACACCACTGACTTCCAGTACAACTCAGGGTCATGCCATCTGCAGAAGTTCTCTGATGACTCTGCAGTGGTCGGGTGTATAAGGGACGGACGGGAGGAGTACAGGGCAGTAGTGGATGACTTTGTGGAGTGGGCCGGTAGAAATCACCTGCTTCTGAACGTGGCCAAGACCAGAGAGATGGTGGTCGACTTCAGGAGGAAGACGACGGCTCCACAACCGGTGAAAGTTCTGGGAGAGGATGTGGACATGGTGGAGGAGTACAAGTTCCTGGGTGTCTCCATCGACAACAGACTGAACTGGAAGACCAACATCAACGCTGTGTACAAGAAGGGGATGAGTCGACTCTTTTTCTTGAGGAGACTTCGATCCTTCAACGTGTGCAGCAAGATGTTGGAGATGTTCCATCGGTCTGTTGTGGCCAGTGCACTGTACTTCTCCGTAGTCTGCTGGGGGAGCAGCATTGGAGCCGTAGACACCAACAGACTTAATAAACTGATTAAGAAGGCCGGCTCCATCATTGGCTGCAAACAAGACAATCTGGTAGAGGTGGTGGAGAGGAGGACACTGAAGAAATTATTATCCATATTGGATAACCCGCACCACCCTCTCCACCACCTACTGCAGGGACAGCGGAGCACTTTCTCCAACAGACTGATCCAGCTCCGCTGTCACAAGGACAGATCCAGGAGAACATTCCTTCCCTCTGCAATAACACTTTACAATAGATCACCTATGGCCAAATCATCCTCCACATAATTACACACTGCTACACTGTTGTTTGCTGGGGTTGACTTTTGCACTACTGTTTTTCACCTAGTTAGTTAATTTAACACTATTCTATTTCATTGTATATACTGTGCATTTTTGCTTTATCTTATATATTCTATATTCTGATATTTATTTTGTCCTACTCTGTTATTCTATTGTGCATTTTTTAATACTTAATATTTTTGGTTACTCTGCTACTTTGCTTCTTGGTATGTCTTGCTGCTGTAACATACAAATTTCCCCCCGGGGATGAATAAAGTACCTATCTATCTATCTATCTATCTATCTATCTATCTATCTATCTATCTTTTATGGGATTGGTGAAAAAAAAGAGTTGGTAAAGAGCTGTGTAGTAACTTTGTAGACCTAATTTGCATATGATGATCACTATAATTTCTTGCATTATAATCAGGTGCGATACATAATTAAATGACAATCAAACATATATGTAAGCGTATGATTGGAAATTTCCAAAGTTTTGGGTGGAGATGACAGCCCAGTGGCCAGAACAACATGTTGGCATTGTACATTGCATTGAATGTGGGCGTTTTCCATTTGGTAAGAACAAGTGACGTAATGTATGGAGCAGCAGTTATTGAAAATGGTATAATAAATAGTAAATAAATAAATATATACTGTATATAGTGTAAACAAACACAGGACTTATGAAAAGGGTGAAAAGTAAGTATTACGTTTTTGTCAGGTACTGGACCCAATTACAGTTTTCAGGCGCAAGTATTGTGCTTTTTACTCCACCTCATTTATCGGGCAGCCATAGTTAGTGGTTAGCTTACAGACAAGACTTACACACAAATGGATCTTATAGATCTTATGAATGATGATACATTCTTACTGCTTAAACTACGCAACTGTATAAAAGGTAATTCAAATTATCTTCACTGCCGCCAGCTACAACAGTAGAATTCTGCCTGTATCCATGTTAATGCATCAATATAATTAGTATTTACAACTGAATACTTTTTATTAATACTTGTACATTCATTATTTAAGGACGTTTTTCAACCTATATTTGCAAACTTTTCCTCATAAGATTTGAATGTAGGTCTTTTACTTGCAATGGAGTATTTTTAATCCAAATTCTACTAAAGTAAATTATCCGAAGGGTTCTTTATTATTTAATTATTGAATTATTGAAAAGCATAAACCTGCAACCAAAGTTAAGTTATTCTTTGTCTGCTGCATTAAGGCCCTCTATGATTAGAGATGTGTAAATAACCACGTGTCTTGGCTCCGTTGTTATCCAAAAAACAGTAAAAACACAGATAATGAGCCACGTCATTGCTCAGGATGACATGTTCCCCTCAGCAACACACATACTGCAGTTTATTTTGACCAAACCAGTACAGCACCAGATGTGGATTAATCCGCTTCTGAAAATATACGCAACAAATGTATATTTCCTGAAATTGTCAATATGTGTGCTGTTTTTAAAGATTTCTGTCTTCAGTAAGGGTCAATGGGCTTTGAGCTGAGAGCCACAGCCAGAGTATGGAAGTCACAACGTATTGAGAGACTGTCACGGTTGGTGACAAAGAAAACAGTAACTCAACTCAAACACAGTCAATAGAGGAGGCTGCAGAATGATTTCAATGATTCATTGTGAAAATGGCTTAAAGACTGAAAGTCGGGATGCAGGCAGGTAATGGCAGTCAGGTATCAAGTAGCAGGTATAGTGCAACAAGAAAATCTAAATCACTAGTAACCAGAACAGGAAGACAAAGCGCGAGGGAAAAAAAGGGGAAAATGCTGACTAACACGCTAAATCTGTGCTATGCAGAACAATAGGCTCGTTCGAGATGAGCTGCGCCTCACCTGGAAAGTAGACGAGATCAGGCGGCAGCAGCAGGGGGCGGTGACGAAAAACTGCCGTTAAGTAGGACAGTTTTCATCCGCATTCAAATAATAGACAGAAAGTCAAAGAAACTGTTACTTCTGATCTGTAGGCTACTTGTAGTTTGCAAACCTCGTTCGGATTTATTTATACGTGTTTGTAAATATATATTCATGTGGAAATGTGCGGGTATCTGCATTATATCCTATCCTGTTTTTAGATTAAACCTTCATTGCATAACATGAGACTAATAGCCAAAAATCGAGTATTAAATATTACAATTACGCAGAAAAAAAGGATTTTGTTGTCAAATCTAAGAGCCAATCAGCTCTTTGATCCGGCAACAGCCAGGCGTTTCCCATCATGCCCTGACTTATGCAGTTGGCGCATGGCTCTAAAAACTCTGTCCGCCTCGATCTCCTGAGGTCATCGTTTGCATGACATCAGAGCAAGTCGGGATCAAGTCGGGCACAAATCTAACCGGCATGCATTGTGCGCCGATCACCGGTGATCGATTATGATCAGGACTGGCTCATCTCGAACGAGCCTAATTGCGAACTAGAAAGGAGCAAAGGCTCTGGGCTGGAATATATAGTGAATGAGTGATTGGTGAAATGAGAAACTAACGAGAGCGGGGTACATCAAAAATAAAAGAAGTGAAGTGATCAAGGAGCATGGCAGAACATGATCAGGCGGCAACCTCTGAGTCTGGAAAGTAAAGCATACTTACTAACTTATTTAGCTCCACCCTATTGGGTCACTTCTGGTTGCCAAAAAACAAGATGGCGACGGCCAAAATTCCGAACACGAGGCTTCAAAACAGCAGTCCACAAACCAACGGCCGTCATCACGGTGACTGTGATCATGACGGGTTTGTTGACTGTAAGGAAAATGTTACGTAACACCAGCCTCATCCTCTAACATTGCTGCTATTAAACAGTCACGCACCACATTTTTGAAAAAGCTGAATTTGAAAGTATAAGATTATGCACTGGGTTAATGTGGATAGAAGGCTTGCAAGCAAAAACAAACTTTTTTTTATTTTTAATTCAAATCATTAAGGCCTTGAAATACTGCAACATATGTGTCCTGACCCTTTTTTTGTCAAGCTTGAAAGGTATAAGAGAGTTTGCCATTTGTGTTTGGACTTCGGAGCCTCTTTGTTAATATTTTATAAATATAGGTACCACTCAATCCGCTCCACACAGCTTGATTGGTTGATGTCTTTAGTCACCGTCTGAAAGCTCACAAAAAAGTATTTTCTTCACGTAATATTTATGTTCTGTGTGAAAGAACTCATGACAAAAACTGTTTGAAAAAAAATATTGATGTGCCAATTAATGCACAAAAAACCCCCGGCCTTTAGATCGGACGTGGTCTCATTAGACTCGCTGAACACCAAACTGACACATGCCACAACACTATTTACACTTTAGATTATATTGGACAATTTAGTCATTTTCATTAAATGCACTAAAGACTGAATGTATTGGCTACCCTCTGCAGATTTGTTCGGCATAGCTCCTGTGAACAACTGGGGATCAATTAAGTAGATTCACATGCATGTTATTCACTCTGCCTTTGTTGGTGCTGCCTGCACCAACAGGAGTGTACAGCTGACGGTAGTAAACAGCAAGGAAAGGTTTAAAAGCGAAGAAATACACCTAAGTTCATTTTTTCTCAATTCTGCTGAATGATATTGTAACATTGAGTGTGAGATATTATAAAACTTTTATACAGGAGGAGCATAAATGTATTATGAAGGTCTGCTAAACATTTGTATTGTCAGTTCAATGTGAATGTTCGTAACATCTAATTCAATTCCAATCCCTAATAATATCCCCAAAGCCGAACAGTGTCCAACCCACACAAGCAATTTTATTCAGACAAATTTCAGTTGAGCAGTGAAAGTGTGACTACAGTAATATCTCAGCTGGAAAATATTCAGCTCTCAAACGAATGCTGTAACAGAAGACAGTCATGATAATGTGGGAAAATGTTTGTAATAATTAATCCATGGTGCATCATTTTCAAAGATTGCAAAATGTCACGTTTAAAGGATAAGGCCATCCTTGTTCTATTTTTTTCACGTTGTCAGAAAGTCCCATGAATCCAACAATGTTTGAATCTGTTTCTCTCTTTCTGGCTACACTGTCTCTGGCTCTGAGGCCTCACATGTTAAACATGACTCATTGGTTTCCTAAAGCAGCTGGACACTAGTTTTAATCAAACACTACTCAATTAGGAGTGCATTTGTTGGGGGCTATTTTCAGCAGCATTTGGTGCTCTAGTGAGTGTTTAGGGCAGCATGATGTGGGACTGAATCAAATCAAATCAGTGTTCATAGTAATAAACAGTGCAACACTGTGGCTCATTAATATGTTGGTTATGGTTTTTGGACAACAATGGAGCTCAATGACACTTAGGAAGAAGATGCAGTATATCGTGCTTTGGATGCACACTGCCAACCTTCTACTTATCAAAACTATAAGGGGGGTTATAAGCATACAAAATGAGCCTTGCCTTCCTGGTCTTAGCCATTTCCAAGACCAAGTCTTGACTATTGACACTTGCTCATCCCATCTCAGGTCCCAAAGCTGGGTTTTCTTTGTTGATGTCACAGTCGCTATACTTCCCATTTTACTACGGTCTGGGAAATGAAATTACTAACTGTAGGAGTAAAAACAGATGAGGCGGTTCCAGGAAGATTGTGTGAGGTGAGGCTTTTTTTGTTCTTTAATAAGAGAGGAGTATTCTTCTCCTAATCAGCTCACCCTCTTTTAAAGCCTTGACACTTGATGACTTTCCTCGTGAGTTAAGCCATTAGCTGAGGCTGTAAATGGATGAGTTCATCTAGATGGAGGACTGTGTCTGGGTGGCAGCAGAGGCAGAGGAGGTTGAAGAGGGGATAGGAGCGTTGTCCAAGTTTGAGGGTTCTCTCCGGTCGTCTTGTAAAATTGCTAATGGAGACATCCCACTGAGCAACGTAGCTGAGAGTGTTTCACAGAGGGAGACGATGTGAGGGCACGCGGACTGACATTTCAAACCCTAGTGTCCCATTGGGAACATGAGGCGGAAAACTGTCCACGGTATATAAGATAACCTGGGGGCCTGCAGGGGCCGTGATGAAGAAGAGCACAGAATGGAGGCATAGCTGAGAGAGAAGAGGAAAACAAATCTAAAGTAGACAGTCTGGAGGAGACTGCAAAGAGAGGAGAGTGTGACATTTGGGCGTGCAAAGTTGGGGGGGGGGGGGGATTTTGGACAAAAACAAAACACAGAAGTAAAGAGAGGCAGGAGGGGGAGACAGCAGCAAACGGAACAGCAGAGCGCAGCGGAGTGAGAGTAGCAATGACATTAAATCTGTGGCTGAAAACAGATGATTTCCCATTTAACACTCCATTGAGTTCTCCGTTATCCCGGGTCCTGCCTGGCACTGTGACGGCGCCACTGCTTTCCTTCTGTTTCACAATAACAACCCCTCAAACCATCCACCCTCCACACACACAAACACACACACACACACATCATCCTCTACACACCCCTCCCATTGTTCATCTACTGTACTGCTCCATATCCCTACCACAGGCTTCCAGGACATTATTAGACAGCCTGCAGGATACTGATTGGGGGGTGGAAATAGGCTTTGGGGCTGGGGGTGGATGGTGTCCAAATAACAACAATCTACCACCCACGCCTCTCTCTGTAGCTTCAGTAATGGACCAAAATGGACTCAATGGGAGGCACTGTCAACAGATGTTTTTTTTTGTGTGGGGGAAATGATCAGGCAGCAAAGTGGTGAGGATGTTCTCACTTCTACACACAAACTGCATCAGAGGAAGTGAGGAGGAAGCTGAACAGTCTTGGACTGGGTTGCACCACAGAGGATATTGAAAGATGTTTTCAGATTTGTTGATCCACCATTCACTTCTCTGTATTTGTCTTCTTGTACCTCTCACTGGTTTGAAGATTCCAGCAGGTAGCCTACTTTAAGTATTGGTTTATAATACTTTTGTATGTTTACTTGAGTAACATTTTGAATGCAGTAGTTTGACCTGTACCGGAGTAGTATACACTGTATTACTGAAGTAGAGATTAATTACTTATTCCACCTCTGTATATTATGATTACTTTGATGAAAGAGGGTTTCCTCGCACAATTTTCCGATACAGTGCATGCAGTGTAGTGCTGGCAAGATGTAACTCTCCATTTGCTGTCTGTCTGTTTGTATCACTCTGTCCACTGTGACTTTAAGAAGTAAGTAAGTTTTCACTTATAACGTTAAATAATGAGATGCATCGTGATATAATGTATATCAATGTGATGTAATCAATTCGTAATAATTGAAGAAATAGGTAATTATTTCAATTTAAATCATTTAAAAGTGTCTTGAGTTTTTACTTTACTGACAGGACCAACATCCCAAAGCAGCTCAAAACCTGAGGGAGAGGGTGAGAGGGATGAGGAAGAGTAAGGAAATGCAGGAAGGCAGCCGGCCAGACGGAGACATGGGAGGAGACGGTTCGGCACTGACACCAATACTGGGTGTCGGTAATGAGACACAGTGGCAGTCTTGGCCTGCTTTAGGAGTGTTTGCCAAACAAAAAGTGTTAACTCAATTAAAGGCCAGATTTCCCCCAGGAAGAAGGGAAAAGTGAAATTATCCCTGCTTGTTAAACCTGCCACTTAATTTCGCTCAAATTATTACTTATGATCCCAGGGACCCCCAGGCTAATTGTTCCTCTCTCTTCCTTCCCTTCCCTCCTTCTGCCTTCTGCTTAGTTTGCGGTGACAGAAAGAAGCTGTTCCATCAGCTCTGGTAAATGGCTTCATCAGGGAGAAGCTGTGAGCTCCCTCTGCTTTGGAGACTGTTGCTGTAGTCATCGTGTCACTTTGTAAAATTAGCTCAAACTCTAGAAAGCATATTACGTGTTTAGGACACAAATCAAAACGATTTGCACACATTGCACAGACTATGGGATACTTTATAGAATTCGTAGACATTTTCTTATGTTAGACTCACATTAAAGATCAGCTAAAGCTTAGGCTGCACCAGCCCGGTCTCACCAAATGGTGTATGAATGACACGACAATTTGCAAGTTATTTAGCGTGCAGTAACAGCACCATTCTAGCTTTTGGTGTGTCATTTTACACCATGTAGTCTGCACTGCCGCATGTAAACACATACCGTACATAGGACTTTCAACTAGGACACCAGTGTTCGTGTCCAAAGTGTTGAGTTATTTTGTAGTTAGGTTAGTGATGTGTGTGACATAGATTGCGTACTTCTGTTACGTTATTTACATTTAACTTTGTTTACATACGTATGTTAAACCTAACCGGGAAACACTGAGCCACAGTGTGCCCCTTACTACCACATTTATTTTGAGAATGTTCTTTTGCACAATTTTGCTGAATTTTTTTGGGACTTTTTTTGCAAAAGATATTGCCAAAGATTTTGCAAAAGCTAATTTAAATACTTAGTGTACTAGAAGGAGACCTTTGATGTATGAAGTGAATTTGGTCACACTACATCCATGGCGTGCCGTGTGTTTTATACCTGAGCCTTCAGTGCTGTCCTACTACAGCTGACCACCTCC
Source organism: Anarrhichthys ocellatus (assembly GCF_004355925.1). Lineage (NCBI taxonomy): Eukaryota > Metazoa > Chordata > Actinopteri > Perciformes > Anarhichadidae > Anarrhichthys > Anarrhichthys ocellatus. Next base: position 1,271,825 of record NW_022280105.1, on the reverse strand, counting down.
TAATAACCTCATTATGACGCCACAGCTACGGTTAAAATGAGTCCACTTAAAAAACACACGAATCTTCAAAGACGATCACTTAAACACTTTAACTTAAACACTTAAACTTAAACACTTTAACACTTTAACTTAAACACTTTAACTTAAACACTTTAACTTTAACACTTTAACTTTAACACTTTAACTTAAACACTTCAACACTTTAACTTAAACACTTTAACTTTAACACTTCAACACTTTAACTTTAACACTTTAACTTTAACACTTTGCGCGGAGTATATCGTCTTCTGCCGCTTCACGTGTCTTCTTGTTGCTGTGCACCGGCTAAATACTGTATGTCCCCAGAGCAACATAGGACGTAACAATAGTTCCTATCACATATAAAACCAAACTAAAATCCATCTTCATAAAAACAAGTTGTACAAATAATAAAATATAAACAAGCATATTAAAGCTACTGCAGATGTAAAAACAAAAGCATTTAACTTACCAGAGCTGCTGTTCACTATTTAAAGACAAAGTGCATCCTCCTTTCTTTGTTAATAAAGAGTTTAATCTCATGGTTGTTCAGTACATCCGTGTGTTTTAGTTCCAGTCAGAAGTCCTTCTCCATTCATGGACACCAGTGAAGACAGTCGAGCCTCCCCAGTTGTATTTCTTGAATAGGTTTTAATGTGTTTGAGGCTGAAAATGTCCGCTCGACAGAGGCAGCAGATATTGGGATTGTCACCGCCCAACATGTCAGGCTAGCTCACTGACCAATCACGTACTTGTAGGCCAGCTAGCAGGCTCTGACACGTCAAAGAATACGCCCAACATGTCAAACTAAAGATCTGATTGGTTGAACACTATGGGCCTTTCTCAATATGTGTACTTCTCTGTACTTGTGAACTCGTGGACTTGTGAAACGTCATCAGTCTCAGCCCAAGTACTGTTCCAATTCAAAGTTCACATCAAGCCAAGCACGGTCCAATTGCCCGGATGTGGCTCGCTCTGCCCATTTTACCGGGTATGCATCGGAGGTGACTTGTCTGTACTTGGGACAGCCAAATATCCCAGAATGCATTTTGCACCAGCAACAGGAAACAATGGCGGAGGAGAAATCACACAACTGGAAGTTGAAACTTTCGAAATACTACTGTTGTTAAGTCACAGAAAGTAATTTTAGGATGTTTTGAGGCAAGAAGTTAGTTGTTTAAGCATCTAATATGTGGTCGGTTTGTCAAGATTCAGCCGATTTAAAAATCTGCTCCGACGATTTCGGAGCTGTGAGGTGTTGCTAGCGGGACCGGCAGTAAACCAGCACCGGGGGCTCAGCGCTCATGTTACCCGCCCAGAACAGCCTGATCTTGCCGCTGGTATTGACGTCTCTGTAGCGTTTTCCTCGTCGGCAAAGAGTACAGCAATCCGGATCTGATCCACATACATATATACATACAATTACAATTATATATACATATAATTACAATTATATATATATATATATATATACACAATTACAATTATATATGTGTATATAATATAATACACTTATGTAATATATTAGTTTTTATTTTAAATGAAAACGAAAACAGCAGGGTTGTCATATTTAGTTTGATTGTAAAAATACTTCACAGTAAAAAAAACGGATTAAACTCATTAGCAAGACCAGCTGAGGTGGTGATGTCATCAAGTAAGCTGCTGTTCCAATTGTCCGTACTGCGTTCTCTGGACTTGTGAACTTTTGGAGTCTGGACTCCAAGTCCAGACTCCAAAAGTTCACAAGTCCATACTTGTGTATTGGGTATTGAGAAAGGCCCTATGACAATCAACAATATCGTCCCCATTCACTTAAAGTGCAAAGGGATTCACTTGTGAGTCTGCAGACCTCTGCCTCTCTTCTTACCTAGAGACACAGAGGTGAAATCTGATTGGATAAAAGCTCTACTTAAAACAAGCTGCACTGGAAGCAGAGCAACTGAGGAACACAGTAGCTGTGCAATGAGAAAATAAGATAATGGGAAAATATTTTTATAAATTGTAATACATGTAGTGTATTTTAAGAACAATTATTAAATTAGCTATAACTTTGTAATTCTGTCTAGGCCAGCAGAGAAGGCCTTGCAGGCCCTGACGGCCCACCACTGCACTACATTGTACAACAGTGAAGTTATTGAATATTATTCCCAATAGAAATGCACCAAATTGTTGTAGTATAACCAGGGTTCACTAATGTATGAAGGGATTTTGATTACACTGCATCGTTTCTGTTTGAACAATGTGTGACTTACGAGTTATTGACAACCACAGCGTAGAGCTGCTGACCAAGAGGTTTTTGATGAGTTAGGAGTGAGAAGGTGTTGGATACTCCATACACTGTATATGAATGCATTCATTATTGTAAGAAAATAAAGACAAGTAAGGCATTGATTTACAGGAGACAACAATGAAAAAGCTTTTAGGCGGACATTTTATGTTTTCGTGATGGGTGCATGTCTATCTGCTTCCTCCTTGCTTGACTCGGGTTGAGAGGGTTCTGTGCTGTTCATGCTGCACGGTGGTTGTGGACTGCACACATGACGGACAACGAGCGATCATTCAGCTCAGCTCTAATTAAAAGGCTCTCTAATTACATGCGGAGGAAGTGGATATCGGTTAGTGTGATGAAATGCAGCTTTGACATTGAAAGAAAGGCTCATCCTGATGAAACTTCGCTCTGACGTTGAAAGAAAGGCCCTTCCTGAATGTCACCCACAGCTACGCCTTCTCAATAAATCTCCATTTCAAGGACTGCAAATGAAAAAGCACGTTGGTTAGATTTTCACAGGACCACACTCACACATCCATATATCCAGCTGCCCTAAAATCTCCCTTTATTTCCCCCATTCCCTCACACATATATCCTACCTGTTTTTACGTGAAAACACTCATTTTGCGCAGAAGTGCACACACACTCACTGACACACACACAGTGATCTGACCTAGATCACTCGCACACATGCCTCCATACGCCTACAGAAAATTCGTAGAGCACAATTTTCCTAACATGCTCCCATAGCAGTCTTCAATCTTCCTGCCCCAAGGAAATCTTAAGCAGAGGATTAGCTTTTCCAATTTGAGAATTGAAACTTGCATCATTGTTCATATTTAATCAGGCGCTTGTTTCAAACTGACAACAAGAAAAAGGCTTGAGGAGGGGAGAGTGGGACTTTGTGCTAAACAGAACAATGGACTGAAAAATAGTAGCATATCAGCAGCTGTGGTAATCTAGCAGGAGAGAATGGCTGAAGACTCCACTAAGAGGAATGATTCAGAAAGAAAATCTATTAGGCGTTGCTAATGAATTAAAGGAGTGAGAGATCTGCTCCTCTGAGGTAAAGATGCAGTCCAAGAAGAGATAATATAGCAGCAGCAGTCCACAACATTGCCATGCTACTGAAGCGTAGTGCTGATGGGGCTGTAACTCGCTCTAATATGCTCTGTTACTGCTGACTTCTGTGGCATTTTGTACTTCTTTATACATTATTTTTCCTTAACTTCCACTGGTCTTCATTAACAGTCTTTTTTGTTGTTTCTTGGGATTCACTCTCCTGAGGGTACATCCACTTTATCGCAGATTGTTGCTCTCGCTGGTTCAAAGATATTTTGCAAGGCTTGTCTTGGGAAAACAGAAGTTTCAGCCTGATATTAAAAGCTGTTTAGTGACTGTAGATATGTCTTTCACATGTTTTTGTCTCTTTTGACAGCATTCAAAAGTGGAAATTATGGTGATTGTGAAAATTTGGCAATAGCCATTAAATGAGTAAGTGAGAAGAATTGCATTCAATTTGAAATGTATTTTGCTCTGTTTTGGGTATTTTGTAAGTGTTTATTGCAGACAAGAGAGAAATGACAGAAAATGAGGAGAAGAGAGATGTAGCAAAGGTCCCCTGCTGGTCTCAACTCTGCTGGAAGGTTACAGGTCATAATCAGCATTTGAGCCCTACGCTATGGGGGCAAAGCACGCTTTCTTTTTTGAACACGCACATTCCTTTATTTATCTTTTTGTTTCTCTCATGTTGGACACCTTGTGGATAGGACACGCTTTCCATTTGCGTTGTGAATTTGTTACTACCTTAAAATAATAATGGTTTGTTATTTAAGCAACTCTTCCTTCTTCACAGTATCCTTCTCAATCCTTTTTAGTTCCTTCCCCACAATATCCAAATGGTGGTGTTTCAATTCTTACTAGAGAAAAATGATTTGTATTTGTATATTTGTAGAATATAATATATCTATGTGTATAAAGGCAAACTGACACTTGACTTGAATAGCTGCGAGATGTAAATTTCAGGCAACTTACCAAAGAATTTTCACTGCACGAAAGGAGACGTCAACGTTGATTTTTCTCACGTAAATTGAGTATGTGAGTAACGGCACTTCTTATTCACCCAAACAACGATTGTTTCCGAAACCTAACTCGTAGTTTTGCTGCATAAACCTGAGTTGTTTGCTGTGAAGACGCAAGTTTATTTTGAAAAGACTGTATGACTGCAACGAGGAGAAATTGACACGTGTTGCTGGCTTTCGTAAGAAAACGCAGGAAAGATGAGTAGTAACTTTTTGATAGATATCATAGAAACTGTTTTATGAGGTTACATTGCATAGTTGCCACGCAGACATTAGAGAAAGCATGCATTTAGAAGATGTTGGCATCGGAACCAAAAAAAAGGACATTTCGTAAAATCCATGATTTTGCAGAAAAGTCCAATATTGACCTTCTTAACTGTAGGAAGGGTTGAACTGTATATCCACTCACCATAGAGGTGTCCCAATGCATGCTGGAATTGACTTCCAGACCAGTGTTGCCTAAACACGGATGGTGCTATAGAGACAAGATGGATGGATGTACTGTACTATTGCCTGTTGTTTCATGTTTTTAAGGTATTTTAGTGATCATCATCCTAAATGTATTGATGCTAGTCTTTTGGTCACATAGATGAGCCATGGAAAACCCTTGAGAGTAATTACATCTATGCAAGCGTTGACCTGCATAGATGTGGTCGATGTTTGACAGAACTGAGCTCAGCTTTGTGTCAGAGCCTCTAACTATTGATGTTTTAACTTGCTCAACCCTAATCCGTTTGGTCATGCGACTGATACCATCCTGTTGCCATTTTTACCACCATGCCTTAAACCGTAAGAGCTCTTGCCTTTTGTGTGTTAATTCCTGTCAAGTATCCCAATACAGTGCTGATAAGCGGCCTTGCTGTGTGTGTTAATGGCTGTAGTTGTCACCTCGTTCACTCTCCTTGGCAGCCAGCAGTCATCTTCAGGACTCATTTCCTGGCGTCATTTTAGGGGCGTGTTTGCTGATGGGATGTGGAGAGACACATATTGTCATTACAAAGGAAAGCCAGCCATAGTAATGATTTGCTTTTACACAGTCAATTTCCTCTCCTATTGAGGCCCATTATTGTGCCTCAATGGGAGAGGAAACTCTACGGCGTAAATGTCGAGGCGCTGTCATCCTCTCCCCTTTTTTTCTATCGTAACTTCCCGCTCCTTTTCACTCGACATTTTATCTCCCTCACGCAAAATTGTTGTTCATTTAACAGAGCTTTTTCTATATGAAGGGAGTGTTCACCGGAGCCAAACGTTGAAGGGAAAAGTGGTTGCCATGGGAAAGATTTTGGAGAAAACATTTGATTTCTGTGAAGTGAAAGGGTATAAAAGCCATCTGGAATCTTAGCCGCAGGCAGAGTAGCAGAAATAAACACGAGCCTGGAGGCAGTCCGCTCTCACAGTCTGCTCCTTTATTTCTCAAAGGTTTCATGTTTGCTTTGCAAGCTGATGCTGCATAAAGACGTTGACTGATGTGGGCCATTGAAGGGCCATATCTTTATTATTTTTCTGGTTAGAAGCTACCAAAAGCCGCTATTTGAGTTGAATCACTTTCTACCAATAAACTTGTATAGTGTACTATAGATGGTACAAGTCACTATGACAGAATAGAAATTGTGTGTTTTGTCTTTAAACTACATGAATTCATCAAAGCCCATTACACAAGATGATCAAAGTCCAGAATAATCTCCATCCATGCTGACTCCACAGCATCACATAAGTTCCACTTGACCCCATCCCAAAGTCTCTATTGTGTTGAATAAAAAACAGATCATTGTCATGGCACTGTAGAAATCCTGTGGACAGGTTGTTGCAACAGCATTTATTTTTCTGCAATGTTCTGTGGCTGAAAGCAAGACAGCAAGCAACTCAATATCACATTTCATTCAAGGGGAGTCACAATAAGCCGAATGCAAGAATATCTTATTTTCTTCTTCTAAATCTCTTTTTGCTGAGGTAGTTATTGAGCCGCGGTTACTTACTGCAGCTTTTATGTTTGAAAGACATGTCTGCTCGCTCCGCTGATGAGCTCAGCTTGTCAGGCTTCACAGAGAATGTGCCTAAACTAGCTACCGTGTATCGCATCATCTCAACACATGATCAGATAGAGTGGACCACATATTATACAGCAATCATCACTGCATATCTATAAATGATAGAAAATAAGAATTCAATCCTTTAATTGAATTTGTATAGTTTATATAGTTCATGTAGATTAAGTATTTAATGTTGTTATTGATTGTTACTCACTACCCTATATACCCACTATAAATAATATTTTAATAATATTTTATTAAAATATTTTAAAGACCTGATATTGGACAGTTCAAACCCCGTCTCCTTCCTCAGCTGAGGCCCAGAAAGCACACGTGACTGACAAGTGTAACAGGAGGGGTTGCTTCTTTTCATTTGCCCCTTCAGCCTTCAGGGATCTGTGGCACTCTCATTCCTCAGTTCTCTGAGTCCAGAGTTCAGACTCAGGGAGTTTCTATCCTTCATTTCATCCCATAGTCTCAGGCTGGTCTAACTGCTGTTTCCAAGGCTTTCTAAACACCATTCCTTACTCTCTTATTAATGTTGGCATGGTAAAGGTCACATTTAAATACCATTCCTTTTGAAAAAGCCACATATGTAGAAAACCTTCTTTTATGCTGTTTGAGTTCCTTTTCAAACTAAACTGCTGTTGTGTTGGTTCTCAGAGTCTGCTGCTGACCTCACATCCTGATACAGAGCCTTGCTATTCTGTGCTTCATTGCATCTTTCTGATGCACAGCAATTCTTTCTGAGGCGTAACATTAACCCTTAGAGGGAATGTAGTCGCAGTTGTAGAAAGTAAAGTTCAGTATATTGTGAAATACACAGATTTGCTTTGTTGTTGGCAACAAGAAACCTGTCTTGTGGTGAGAACCAGCACCTGTAAAGCTCATTAATTAACATGTTATATTTAGTTTAGGTGTAAAGAAAGGTTGAAGGACTATTTTGTGAAAGGGACCAGTAACCTCCTGGAGTCTCTATTGTCCAAAGCCAGTTGCCTGGCAACCAGTAAATAGTTTAAACTTGTTTAAACCAACGGATTGCTGTTTTCACACTTAGTTTTTTTGTAAAGATGGAACAAATAATAAAGACCATATTAATTAGTGAGCATTGGAGGTGTTGTTGGGAGCCTTTGACAGAGCCAGGCTAGCCGTTTGCCCTTGCTCCCCCGGCTGCTGGCTCCAGCTTCACGTTCACCGACTCTTCATCAGGCAGATGTCCAACATGACAAGCAAGGTGTATATATACTGTATATAGAAACGACCATGCTCACATAACTACATGTACAGTTCATGACAGAAGTCAACACATAATCAAGATCATATACATATACAGTGAACAATGAATCACAAAAAACACTCAGTTATCACACAAGGTTTATCCAACAAATACTGCTAAGCAGCCGTGTCAGTATTGTTGTCACCCTGAGAGTCAGAAGGTGACATCGTGGCACAGTGTCACCGTCTGTAGAGGAAGTGTTAAGTACTTTGTCCTTTGTAGTGGGATCATTTATCTCATCTAACAATGGCCAAGAAAGCCAATAAGCATATTTCCCAAAATGTCAGACTTTTCCTTAAAAAGCTAGTATATAGTGCTCAACCACCTCGTCAACACTGGTTATGCAGCAGCAGCAGCAGCAGCTTCACTCCTCCGTCAGCGTCTACACTGGATGTGTTTAGCTACAATACTACTGTTTTGGCAGCCATTAGACCACAACGCGTGATCACTGCAGTTCCACCTACACAACATACAACACAGACGTGGCAATTATGAGTGTAAATGTCGAGCTCCACTGCTGGTGGAGGCAGCTGTTTCTGTCCAAACTGAAGTGTATCTGTGAGATGGATGATGGGAAACTAAAACTGAAATTAATTTCAATTCAATAGCCTAAGATCACAAATCACAACAGCCCGTTGCTTCACTGCCACCGCCATCATTGTGCTTAAGGCTGCAGCGCCCACTGAGGACGTTGAGGTCATGTCGGCTGTATTTGCAGGAAGGTGACGACTTGCGGCCTGTTTATACAGTATTTGTGTTTAAGTTACAAGGAGATCAGGTGCAGACCCAGTCTTCAAGTTTATTTATTTAAATGTTTGAAAAGGCATTACATGTTCTTTACATTGTATACCTGTTATCAACATTTAAGGGGCAAGAGCTTTTCCAGAGGTCTGTAGGTCTATAGTTCAAATCCCCACACAAGCCAAGTGTGGACTGGCAGCTGGAGAGGTGCCAGTGTATCTCCAGTCAGCTGTATAACAGCTGCCCTCTGCCTCCTAGGAAGGGCTACATACAGAGGTGGACAAACATATCAACCTATGTAGGTCTTTACTCAACAATGTGTGACAGCACACAAACCAAACCTTTGCATTAGATATAATGTGCAAACAGAGAGGATCATGGTTTGACTTTTAGTGCAAAACCTCTCACAGGTGCATCAGCTTTGAGGCCTTATTAGAGATGATGAGTAGAGCAGAATTATAACTCTCACTCGTTAATGGATCAGTCATTTCACTCGCTGACAGGAACTATTCTTCCCTTTTTATATTAGATAATGATGTGCCTTTTAAAAGCTAACAGTTATGTACTTTTTCACTAGATGCATTTTGATAGCTGAACTTTTTTCTGGAGCATAATAGAGTATTTCTTTCTATTTTTACTTCACCTTTTCTACTGAGTTTTTATCGTATACTAGATGGTGTACAGGTGTGGGCATATGAAGAGTTTGGACTGAAATTGTCTCTTAAATCCGTGGCACCGTGCTGGAACATCATGTGGGATGGGAAGTGAAAGCTACACGGTGCTGGATGGAAATGAGAGGGGAGCGTGAGGGCATCCAGACTGAGGCTGGCTGGTGAGAGCACATTTTAATCAGAGAGGCTGGTAGCAACAGCAGTGCGGCCCCTGAGGGCCGGGGCATCACATCGCATTATAACCCAGCCCAAACAGAAGCGCCAAAATGGCCGAGCCTGAAATAACAGATAGCCCTGCCAAATGGTATCATCATCCAACCCGCTGCGGTCTTAATCTGCCTCATCCTCCCTCACTAATGAAGATAATGGAGGGAATAAGTGACATGCTCTTTCTTCTCTCTCTCTCTCACTGTCACTGTCGTCTCTTTAATGTCGTAGCTGCTGATGACGGAGAGAAGGACCCAACTCTGCTCTTCGCTGCCTGTGTTTATTTTAGGTTATGGACGTGAAAAACAAGAATAAAGTAAAGATGTAAAATAGATATGACATGCAGATATCTGGGTCATGTCTGTCATTTTTTACCAAAAGAAATGTGGTAATTTTTGCTAATATTAACTGTTATGCCCGGTAGCTGTAATAGGCTTTTTCTATCTATTAAAACAGCCATTGTATTATAAAAATATTGACTTATTAACTGTCTGTTAATTCTATATATTAAGTCTACAATCCCACCCCAAACTTAAAAGTGCATCAAATTATAATGAAACTTTGACTCCACTCCATTCACTGTTCTGATGTCATAGAAGTCATGATCGATTCTTTACAGAACCCTCATAACCCATGAAGAAATAGTGACTATTTACAATAGCTCATAAGAGCTCTGTAATATATTCAACCTTTATTTAATCAGGAATAAAAGACTCATTGAGACAACTCTTTCTCAAGAGCGTCCTGGCCTAGACAGGCAGCAGCACAAATAACACATATAACCATTTTAAATGAAAGTAACACATTTCCAAATGATAGGATATCAAAACACATTCTTCAAACATCTACAGCCAGATGTGCCCACTTCCAAGACATTCAAATTACTTTAAATGCGACCAATGCGACCAGCTCCAGAAGAGTCAGGTGATTCTGCAAGCTGTGGAACAGGTCACTTAAATGCCCTTTTCAATCACAGTTCAGTACAGACTTTAGGGTGTTAGTAAAAATATGTTCTGGGGGCAAAGAGAACAACTCTCAGTACTTCTTTGTAGGATGTAGTTCCATTGGTAAGATGGCACTATGAGGAACCCTGAACAGCCTTATAGCTAAAAAATATGCCAGAGCATCCAACCCGATCTTGCAGAGAGCAATGGTGAGGGAGGGCTCTGAGACCAAATAATACCTCAGTCTCTCCAAGCAATGGAAGACTAGGATGATCTCAGTCTCACTGTATGCTTACTGCTGGCTGATTTGATTCACGCTATGATCACTTTGTGCGTCATTAGTGAGCTAAGGATGTGGTAGGTGTATCTTTGAGAACTACCCCTCCAAATGAATCAGCAAAATACATAGTTTCTCCATGTCCATGAAAACCTCATTTCCCATACATCTTTGGGCTCATAAAAGCTACTTAATGTGCACCAACTTCAGAAATGTAGTAACTTGATTTCACTTTGTTATCTCCTCTGTCCTTTTGTTAGCTGCCTTTGCTTTGAGTTAGTTCATCCAATCTGTTCTTTTATCGAACTTAGTTTGTTCTGCTGTTGCTTTGTTGCAATTCAAGTCGAGTGTATTCATGTAGCCCAATATCACAAATCACAGATTCCCCTCAAGGGACTTGCACTCTCGGGCTGATTTGTGTTTGTTACTACAGTTGAAATGAGGAAAATAATGATTTAATTGCATGCGAGCTCTGTGGACGGAGCTGATTATGCATGTGCACAGAAGCTGCTCCTTGTGTCCTTGTGCAAAAGCATCTATACTGTTGTCATGTGCAATACTGGTAGTCTGAATCAGGTCTGACTACATCATGCTGTGGAATTAAAATGCTGTTTGAATTGAAGCCATAAGCCATTATTTAATTTAAATGAAATATTATTTATTAGGTTTATTAGAGTTCAGCTGCAGGAGCTGTACAGCAGTCTGGTGACCGTGGTCATAACAGCGGCCACAGCCTTCGTGTTTGGAATGAATAAAGAAGAACAGGGTAGAAGCGTCACCACAAAAAGCTCCCACAAAACTCACCATCATTAGTTTGTAATGCAGAAATAAAAGAACCTCTTTGTGCTATAAATAGACATCTACAAAGGTGAAAATCACTCCAACATGAGGTCTTTACTTTGTAGCTGTGAAGATCTGCCGCTATATGTTGGACTGGAGCCTACAAGGAGTTACAAGTTACAGATAGGCAGGAGGAGCAGGTAGCCTCCAGTACATTTCATTTAAAAAATAAAATGTGCAGCATATCCAAAACTCTTTGTAAGTAAGTTTAAATCATTAAGCGACCAAATTGCTAGTGCTACTCATTTGTTGATCTGGTTCATATAGCTGGTTCCATTTAGGATCAGAATCCAGGTTGATCTCTGCCATTTGTTACATTCTAAAGAACAAACGCACACATGATTAATAGACAGTTAGTTTGGTCAGCCAGCAAGTTGTCCTATAAGTAGATCTGTATGCAGTTAGCTACACAGCTAATCCAGTGGGCTAATTTCTGCATTGACCCTCTATCCATATCAACATCTCAAAATGTTTATTTGAGCTTGTGACACTCATCCAAATGTAGATAGGTTTGTTTGCCAGTTCTCCACAATGGAGGTGGCGAGTGCAAAGTTAGCAAGGACTTTAGTCAGAATGGCCACAATTGAGAGTAACGCTGAATGTACAACAGTCCACTGGAAACATTTCAGGAGTGGAGCATCAGTTCTTTAGCAGCCACATGGATATCATCATTTAGTTGTTTTGTTGTCTCTTGTGTTTTACAAGCGTAAATATACACTTGTAGGTCATTTAAAACAGATAACAGTTGCTTCTTTGCTGTAGTTGAACATGACAACCTTTGGTTTCTTAAAACCTTTAACTAGGGTTGGTAAATCCCATAGAAAGGAGTAGAACATATATATTACTGTGGTGTTTTTCATGGTCATTTGACTATAAGAAACAAAAATGTTTGTTTGATTGTTGTAGACGGGAAGAGAGTGGACACAGCGAAAGTCAAGGAGGTCGACGGCGGGTTAAACCCAGCGCTATCACCAGTGTAGCATCAAAGAATAGCGGATTTAGGTTAGCCAGCAGTCTGCTAGTTAGCTAGCTTGATTGATAATTCCACCATGCTTTAATTCTACACTGGTTATAGAAAATGAGCTGAACAAGCTATCATTTGTTGATAGCAATGGACTTCCCTTCACTGTGACAAGAGTGTGTGGATGAAGTTAAGTTGTTCAATTTCATCTGGCCCTCTACGGTTTGTAACGTTACTACTCCTCTGCTCCTTTGATTCGTTACTTATAAACTTCCTTGAAGTAGGTCCACGACTTGTCGTAGGTCTGTTTAGTTTATACGTGAGTTATCCTGTAATGGCAACGGTACACATAAAAATGGCAGTCACTCTGACCATCCTGCTATGTGATTTGAATAGGAATGTCCATTCTACTTAGTTTCTATTTCTGTGGTAAATCCATAAAACTCTAGCTATATAGGAAAAGTTACCAAAATGAGAAATAATGCTCTGACACTTTGAGATTTTTTTGAACTGGAGGTGTTTAGGGTGCTCTTGTGAAGAGCCTCACTCTCACGCTGTTCAAACACACTGTCTGATCAGGGCCTTATACATATTGAAGCTATTGCTGAAGTAGCTGTTTTTAATTCAAAAAACAAGAGTTCTGTTGCGAAACTATGAATCTTTACACCTTAGCTGTGAAATTCCACATGACTTCCACACTCTTATTCCTCCAAAACAGCAAACACTTTGTGTTCCAGTAAAGATTTTTAGGGTAGTTATGTGCATTAGCTTGCAAAAGGAGCATTTCTTTTTTTTGTATGTAACACCTGTGTGTGATTTTTGTAACGAACTGTTAAAATTGTCTGATTTCCTGTGAAAACAGGCACTGTGTTATTTTGTCTTGTATGTAAAATGTGTGGGAGCATGCATGCTTGCGTCTGTAATTGCATAATGCACATGCACATATGAATAGGGGAGTGTGGACATGTCTTCTCAGGATGGATGCACAAGGTCACCAGTCATCAGAGCTCTGCAGCATTAGTGTAATCTATCCATGTGTCTACGTTCACACTACGCTGGTGCTTACCATACACCCAGAACCCACATACATAACTCCAGTTTGAAGCAGTAATTTAAAAACAAATCAGGTGAGCTGTTTCACCACCAGTTTTGATGTATTTATAGTATTTATTTAATGACTATTTAAAGGGAGAAGTATATGACATGAACCATTGCACCATAACATTTACAATTTACAAATGGTGTGTGGCTGTGCCATTGGTGTGTGAGTGTATGAATGAGCCTTTAGATTAGATCCTGATAGGCTGGTTTGCACCTTGCATGGCAGGCCCTGCCATCAGTGCATGTGTGTGAATTGGTGAATGTTGACATTCACTGTAAAGAAAGACGCTATATACAGTGGGTACGGAAAGTATTCAGACCCATTTAAATTTTTCACTCTTTGTTTCATTGCAGCCATTTGCTAAAATGAAAAAAGTTCATTTTATTTCTCATTAATGTATACTCAGCACCCCATCTTGACAGAAAAAACAGAAATGTAGAAATTTTT
>NW_022280105.1:1178862-1257561 GCF_004355925.1 Anarrhichthys ocellatus | reverse complement strand
AATAAAATGAACTTTTTTGATTTTAGCAAATGGCTGCAATGAAACAGTGAAAAATTTAAATGGGTCTGAATACTTTCCATACCCACTGTACATGCAAGTCCATTTACCATAGAGGAACACTGGAGCCACATACTGTGAGGCTTGTAACGGGGGTGAGTGTCAGTGGTTATCAGGGGGATGGGACATGCTCTGGATCATTTCTTGAATATGTGAGGGAGGCATGTTCAACCTAAAGAGGATGTTGTGTTGTTCTGTGTTGGGATGATTGTTCTCAGGTCATATGTGTAGCACTGCTGATGTAGGAGCCAACAGTAGGTACACTGGAGATGGGGATGGTGTTTACTTGAGTGTAATCTATTTATTTTTGGAAATAAAATAGATTCATTACTCTGTTTGGTTGAGCCACAGTGCAGTGCTGGCCTTTGCAGGGTCACTCTCACGTGTAAATCAACCCAAAACATCTCCATAACTCTGAAGTTAGGCAGAAGCTGGTAGCTTAGTTTGAAAGCTGGAGATGCCCTTTTACAGGGATGAAGAGTTTTCTACATCCCCATTTTAATAGGATCTTTAAAGCAACAGTAAACTGTACTGCATGTTTATCCAACACTCTTTTGCAACTGCAAGTGTGTCTCTTCTTTCTATTAGGAAAGTATCTGTTTTAAATGTATCAGTTGAATTAGGGTTATTTTCAATTGAAATGGCACATGCTATCTCCAAACACAGCATGCTTTTCCTTAAAGCAGGATGCAAGTGGAGATACTAATAGGTAACTGACTCACTTTTAGCTTTTCTGTCCCTCCTGACACCAGAGAATATGCCGCTATGCTCTGAATAAAATAATTTGTGACATATCAGAACAGCTTGTGTGCACAGTGCTGAGAATAGCAAGAATAGCTGATGGCAGTGAGTGACCTAGTCATGACTAAGGCCTCGGAGAGATTCCAAAAGAGTACAAAACATGCTCAATTTTTAATCCCTTCAAGTAGCAGGGAGGAGGAGTCCGAGTAGCCACAGAGGAGGGTGGGAGGGCACTGAGCTGCTTTGGGCAGTCGGCCTAGTGTTAAGCCTCCCTCCCCACACACATGCACACACACACTACTCCTATACCTTCTTTCCCCGGCTTGATCCAGAGTGCGCCCTCATCTCTCTCAAGGTGTTTATGTTTCAATCAAAAGAGCCAGAGCAGCGTGACCACAGCTTTCTGCGTGTCCAGCTGCCGCCGCCCTTCACCGCTTTAGAAATCAGCCATAAAGAACGTCACCTCGCCAATCACCCTTTTCCCCCCTTTTGTCGGCTATTACTAACCTGGACTCTAGAAGTCTGCTATTGGCCTTGTGTCCCGCTTTCTAAAAGCAACTTTAAAAATAATCCATCACAGTCACCCATGGCGAGATTCTACAGTCAGAAGGGCTAGGATTGACCTCTGTCACTGTTCTGACCAAACATGGGCAGCAATGCCTCTCATCTCATGTTTGACTGTAAAAGCCAATATAAGGAAAAGAATACCATCTCTGAATGGTATGCAAGCCAACACGTTGAAGAAGTTGAGATTAGGCTAGTTGGGTGATTTGGGTCAAAATGATTACTTTGTTACGGTTAGGTGACCTTTGTCATCACAGTTACAATAAATAAACATTTATTGTAACTGTGGTCATGGTTAAAGGAAAACGATGTTAAAATCTGAATTGTTCTTAAATGATAAAAGAGTGTCATTAACCATGGTACCGCTGGGGGAAGTGGTGATGCAGGGAGGCATGAAGGAGCAGGCTGTCAGTATTGTCAGAATAGATGTAAGTGTTGCCACCTTGTCTACTTCCTCACTTGATTGAAGGACTTTTGGAGCTAGCACTGCTAGCTACTTTCATTGAAAAACAGTTGTCAACACTAGGCTAGGTTTTTAAGTTGGATCATTTTTTAAATCTTGTTAACTGGTTTTCTCACCAATACCACCCATAGCTCCAATGCAAAGTTGTGGTCGGGGTAAATATATCATGGGAATTGAAGAGCTTAATTCTCACTCCTGTAAAATTTGCCTAAAACGCCTATCAACCGCGTACCCAAAGTAAACTGACAGCTCTTATTGAACCATTGGGAGTACATGTATGATTTTAGTCTCTATTGAGCGGCAACACTCTGAAGTTTCTTCACAATCAGTCAGAATCACTGTAAGTGCTACTAGCATTGAGCTATGGTGTTTTCAGCACAGTGAAAGAGAAGGATTTTTTTTTTCCGCCTAGATTTGTTTTGGCCAACAGATGGCAGCAGCTATCTACGGCTGGGACTTATGACCCAGAAAACATAATCCTACATCAGCATGGAGTCATGGTACCTGGTATAAGTTAGAATTTGCTAACAATATTACAGAAAATTTATATTTTACACGTGGTTTACTAAGAGTGCGGCCGCGTAAAAACGCATTTGGAGGCTCGCGTCACGTCAAAATGCATATACTACGATAAGCTACGTGTCTCAAACTATAGTTAATTTATGTCGATGTATGGTTAACTATATCATATTTAACCATTGTCAACTTTCACAGATTCTTGAAAATTCTCATGAACCAGACTTTGGTCTTGATAATCTGTCCCAGGTAC
Organism: Anarrhichthys ocellatus; assembly: GCF_004355925.1. NCBI lineage: Eukaryota > Metazoa > Chordata > Actinopteri > Perciformes > Anarhichadidae > Anarrhichthys > Anarrhichthys ocellatus. Next base: position 1,254,967 of record NW_022280105.1, on the reverse strand, counting down.
CTCAGTCACGGTTTCAATTGCAGTTTTGAAAACTTTCCCAGAGGGCCATCTGATAAATCTGCATATCCTTGGCTTCGTAATTTCATTGGCTATATGGAGCCTGAGTTTGAACAGGATCTGTTGCGATTGGCTCGAGCTTTACCCAAAGAAGAGAGGCGGGCATTGTCTTTCAAAGCGGACTCTCGTTGGCTGTTCCAGACTGTGACCGGGCTATAGAAGCTCCTATTGGGTCAAATGAGGTGTCAATCTAACCGGCGGAATGCAGCCTCCATTTTGCAGTCAAAATCTCCGCTCTGTTGACATGGAAAGTGAAATTCTGCCCGAAATATGATCGAGTTATCATATCTGCTGGCTAATTTGAAATGATGCAACAGCCCCCCGTGGGTCTTTATGGACGTACTAATGTGTTTTGGACTAAATCTTTTACTGGATTCGATCGAGTGGACCCTTAGCCACCTAGCAAGACCCACAGTCTTGCTAGGTATTTGCTAGTGGCAGATATCTAGTTGGTTATTTTTTGCTGGACTAGCATGCACAAGGGGCACGTTATGAATCATAATCGGTGAGTCACGGCGATATTTTATCGGCTATTTTTGGAGTGCTTGTTTGACAGAGACGTTAACTGTACCTGCTGTTATTGTATCTTGAAATGGTTTGCATAAATCGAATTACAAGAACCGTAGCTTTCTAATGAGATATCACATTAATACTCATCGTTACAGAGCAGTTGTGTACATAACACAAATATGCCGTTAACACTCTGACGGCCCGCGGGTGGGCCGTCAGAGTGGGATGAGGTTTGAAAGCTACTGGTGGAAAAAAAACAGACAGTGGCTATACAGACAGTATAAAAGCATAGATAACATATCATTCTTCAGATATCTAGTTGGTTATTTGTCCTCATGGCTGTATGCAGGGTTGTGGAAACACAAAGGGCCAAAAAAACGGACCTTTGTATAAACCAAAAAACATATATTTCTGTGTTTATAAGAGTTTGAATTAGATCAGGTAAGTTTTTGTCTGTGTTTAACAACACAGGGACATCATGCTAATCCTATCCTGGATGCAGCGGGCAGTACCTGCTCTTCCTCTCTCATCTCCATCACCTTCTCTCTTACGTTCTGTCTCCTCTTCTTGTCCCTATCTCTTTCCTTACCAAAGCTGAGCTTTGATTAACAGTCAATAAATTGCATCCGCAAAGTCAGGCCTGGGTATTATAACAATTCATAAACCTGTTGAAATCAATCTGAGTTTAGGAGATATAATAATCTCTGTCACTCTCTCCGTGAGATAAGCAGCAGCAGAGAGAGAGAGAGCGAGAGAGAGAGGAAAAATAGACAGCGTCAGGGGTAATGCTTATATTGGCTGACACAAGGGAAAAACAGCTTTTAAAGCATTTAGCTTTAATTTCATTCAGGAGTGACATAATTGATTTTAATGAGATGTTTATAGAGTGAAGTGCCGGTGTTGCTAAATCATTTGCGACTGCCTGACGGGTACTTGTGAGGCTTGCACCGGGGAGAAGCAAAGAGACACACAAACCTCTGCTGCCAGAACTCTTCCAGCAAGCCTCCACTCATCTTCACTCTGTAGCGTGAACGGATCCTGCTCGGGGGAAGCGGGGAAGGCTTGCGCACCTAACACGATGGTCACTCTGTCGGCTGTCCCACCTGCGAGGATTAGGTTCCTCTTGGAGGTGTCGGAACACTACCTTCGGCCTTTTATCTCACCCCGTAGCTGACTCGTTAGGATTTCGGTATTATTGTATTCCTGAGAGCCTTGTACGGCTGAGCCCTAGGCCCTCTCAGTAGGATGTAACCCTAACACCCTGTATGAATAGTTATGTACATCGTCTGTACTTTACTGTTGCCTATTGTGAACATCTCACCATTTATGACGAACACTGCCAAGTCTTCACCCAGGGAACTTACCTTAAGCTCCTCTGGTAGGTTCTGTCGTCACATCTGGGTCACACGGTTAACGGACAGAGGAAGAGGGGTAAATTGTTCTAAAAAACCAGAGTACTTACACTTACAAATGGTAAAGCTGTGGTTTCACACAACAGTCACATACAACAATTTCAATTCAATGAAACAGTCTCAGTGCCACAAGAACTAACACTCCTACTGTAATAGGGTTTTTCTATTCAGCTTTCGCTGATTTGCTAAAGAAATCTAGTCCAGCTTCCACTCTGGATGGTCTCCCCTCCTCTCTCTCTGTGACAGTCCTGCTGTTTTCAGGCTTTCGCAGTCAGCTCTCGCTGTGAGTTCTTTCTTTTTCCTTCTTTTCATGCTGTCCTCTGATAGCAGAAGCATCTTCTATTACCCACCGCCTGGAAAGTCCCACTCTTTCCTGGGAATCTCTCTTTTTCTCCTCCCTTCTCCTGTCTCTCTGCTCTGCTGGCTGTTTTTATGCTCATCTAAAGATGGCACCTCCTTCAGGTTCATGCGTCGCTTACACATGAGTCCTCCTGCTTTTAGGTCCACAACAGAATGTAACTGGTTTGATCCTATTCAGAAGAGGAAGGATTATATAAGTTTTGAGTGACTATTTGATATAAGGCGTCTATGCTGTTTATATGGTTAATCACATCTATCATAAAATAAAACAGGTTTATATGTCTAATGGTTATACTTTTTAAATCAAACGGGTTACATGTTATAATAGTTATACTTTTATGCTTTCATACTTTTCTACGATCTCTTAACAACTCACTCCCAAACACAACAAAACACATTTGACTGCTTATTTTACAAGCATATTTAATTCATAAAATACTTTATTTACTTCAACACTGTATCGACTGAAATGCTTCAACTGGAATATCAGCTTGTCATGGTCTGAGGCTACGCCAGCACAGTCCCAGCCATCTGGGCGAGAAGTTAGATTAAAATCAACATTGGTCTTGATTTCATACACGTCAACCTGTGTGTGTTTATAAGGGCCTCTTGCAGTTTTGCCAATGATGACTGTTGTCTGTCGTGCAAAGGGTCAAGACAAACCTCAGGAGAAAGTTAGGGTTGATGATCAGGACTTTGACACTGGAGACTGCCATTCACATCCTGTCTCCTACCAACAGTCAGTTTGTTTCATTTTAACATGACCTCAATCTACCTCTTAGTCTAACCAAATAATTTAAGTTGTCTAAACCCAACCAAACCTCAACCTAAAGCCCCTGTTCGACCACAGGAACTTTCCCCAGGGACTAGGAACCTTTTAAGGACCTCATTGCTGATCGACAGCTTGGACGAGGGTCTAAATCAACTTCTGGGGTCATTTCACCACCCCTGGTGTAAAGTACTTTCTGAAATTTCAGGAACTCTCAGGATGGGGTTTGCCAGGATGACCGTCGCTGATTGGTCAAATAACAACAGCGCCATTGCTTCAACTCATGTACAGCTTCATTCATAAAACAAGGAAGAACTCTAGTATTGAGTTAGGACCATTTTTAGGACAAGGGGGAGCATTTAAAGACATTAAGAGTAGGTTTAGTTAGGCTTAGCTGTTGGCTTCCTGCCTCATTTAAAAAAAAAAAGACAGAGGAAAAGCGAGAGCGATGGTATGAATGAGCTGAGAAGGTGAGCGATAGAGAGAGACAGCATGGCAGTGCTGTGAATCAGAGAAAAAAGTTAGCATTCTAAAGCACACAAAAATAACCATCAAACACTCTACAGATGATTTACAGTGGAAACAGATGCACCTAGTTTAATTTCCCACCTCAGCATTTCATTCATTACATCCAACCTGTGTCAGTAAATAGCATGCAGCACTTAAATGTTGTTGCAGTGAGATAAAACTGGAGGTTTTTTTTAGATGTAACAGGCGGGCATTCTGAACTGTAGGCTGCAGAATGTGTTTACCGCTAAAGGTACGTTCACACCAAATGCGGCCAGAATTATTCGCGCGAGTAGATTACTTACAAAGTTTATGCACAGACGCGATGAGACTGGAGTGACGCGAATTGGCGATGGCGAGGTGGTAGACGCAAATTTGCGTCATTCGCGCAATTCGCGTGAGTTGAAATAATTGGCGTGACACTGTGGCGCAATAGCCTATCAGCGTTGAGATGCTCCTCCTGTCATCACTGACTTCCTGCCGTTGTTGAATCAGGAAATAAATACTGTAGCCGTCTGCGTTCACCCAGAGCTCTACGATACCTCATATCAATAGAGACCAAACTGTGTATAAATGTGTGTGTATAAACCGTACGGTACAAACAATGAAAAAGACGCTGCCGTATTTACGCCTAGATGACGTTATTTTGAGTGTTGATGGAGCTGCTACAATGTTAGCTTAGCATAGCACAGATCGATCAGAGCTTCATTGAGAAAACAAGTATTTTAAAAGTTATTTGGTTGTCGTCTTGCGGAGAAAACTAACAAAACATGAATTCAGAGTTTTACAAATCTGCATCATTACGTAGTTATTTCGGAGTCCCTTTTTGTCCATTTATTGCAGTTAAATCACAGCAAAATCAGTTTGTTTTGTGTTCATACAGCTGTAGTAAACAGCGACGTGTGGCTTGCTAGACACAGTGAATACAGCTCCATGAAATACACGGAGCTCCTCCGGATGATGTTGTGAACCAGACAAGATGGCGTTTAGTTTCTTGGACATGTGGGACTTCCATAACAAGTACTAAGCAGAAATAGAGGTTATTTTTTCCATGGTTGATGGCGGAAATAAATGGCGGACAGTTGAACGGCTTCCATGGCGATAAGCCACACCCCCTCTCCGGCGTGTTTGGCGCGATTCACGCGAATGACCACAAATGGTCCCCGGCGTGTGAACGTGGCGCGAATGACGTGATTAACATTTGGTGTGATCACGGCATAAGACCTCCAGCAGCCCTCGTCTTACTTTTTCATATGTCAGCAGACTAATTTGCCTAATCTTTGCATGTCTTCAGACCTCTATGGTAATGTGGACAGCAATTGGCTCAAGGAACCTTTTGGTTCTTCTAAAGGTTGTCCCTGGATTAAAATTACCAGGAACTTCTTTGTAGAAGTGAAACATGGAAAACAGTCTTCTGTGCATTGGTCATTTCTAATGTTTTTTGGAGGGCGCTGGCAGTTCATATCATCCTCATATCGGTCCAACCTACATTATTGATTTGGTTTAAATATTGTTATCATGCTTAACCAGAAAGTTGCACAGTAAAGCACATCCACTCCGTGCATCTGGAAGCTTACACAAGCGGTCACTACTTGGAGGTTGTGCATTGGCAATTGTTGGTTTTAGCTATTGATTTGTAGCAAAATGGTTTGAAATAGGAAAGCTAAAATTGGTTTTCACTCAACAGAGCAGGGTTACAATGAAATGGATACTGTGACCTTGCTAATATGATAGCTTCCCCTTTTTGGGAATCTGTCATCCTCTCTAGTTTCTCAAACTTCAACACTCTCAAGATGGCTGATTTGGAATTGCCGAAAAATGTTGTCAAATGTTCACCAAAGCTGAACTCTGTTAAGGCACCATTCAAACTGACTTTGCCTCTTTGGGCAAATACACTGTTCACAGCGATTCCATGAGGGTCTCCATCCACCAAAAAACAGGACAATGACAAAAGACTACAAGATAAAATGTCTGGATCATACATCTCTAGTTTTAATTTTAATAAGGTGCTTGGTGAAGCAGTGGTTAAGAATGTCATGGCATTGGCTAGACATTCCAATACAGGCAATGTATTATATTTTCTACTTATCAACAAATCCCATTTGCAGACATACAGATGAATGTATACTATCACTGCTATAATGTGTCTAATCAAAACCTGATATATTGTTTTGGACTAGTGTTATCCAAAAACTGATCCGTACATCCTTCCTGATCGGTACTGCACATGTGCAAACTATTACTACACATCTGTGGTTAACCACTCTTGTGCAACCGATTCTTTCCCTGATGATGCTACATTGTGAACAAGAAATCTGTGTTGAAATCAGTCGGAGGAGAGCCAGTTAGCGTTAGCTGTTAGCAGCCGGTGGGCAGCACGGTCAAGCTTGGCTAAATAACAGAGGTAACAACTGTTGCATTGAGCTCCATTGAGTAAAAATGTATTTTGGCCAAAGGAAAATTTTGAAGTGATCATGTAAAATGCATCTGGCAATAAACTTGAATAAATCCAGTATTGGGAAGGAAAAATGGTATCCAAACATCTCTACTAATATCCTTAAAAGTATAAAAATGTAATAAGGATGTTTCCATTAAATGTAATTCCCTTCATTCTGGATACTTCACAACACAAGCTTTCCTCTTGAACCACTTCCAGAATGAACTACATTGTACAAAAAAAATGGCTGGTTTTCTGTGTTTTTTGTGTGGGTACTGTTGAACCCTATACTGTTCTTGGTCCCTATTCTCCTGTGTGGTCCATACACCAACGTTGTCATTTGCACACAAGATACTTGACAGTATACCATGTAGCATGACCAATTCTACTACCAGTGCCGCATTGATTATTTCTAAAATGACTGAAGTCAGTCAAAGTGGGTCATATCCATCCTATCACTGCTGTTTGACACCCATATCTGCAAAACGATGCTGCACGATCCCCAACACGAACACTTAACAGCCTCCAGGTGACACCCACACTGCAATAAATTCACACTCCCTTTGCTTCAACACCTTCTAGCACCGATTATTAATACCTCACACTCCCGCGGGCACTCACTGGAACCGGTCTGAATTTCTACAAGGCAAGCTTTTTGACGGTGATTGATTTTGAAACATCTCTGGACATCTCCCATGCATGTGTGCACACACACACACACACACACACACACATAAACACACACTTGCATGTTGAACAGCCTATAGTGTGTCTTAACCACACTCTTACAGCCAAACTGGCAACTTAAGCCACAGCCTTCCGACGCTCAATCAGGGCTCAAATGGGGGAAATGTTAGGTTCTGGAGTGATTTCTTCCTGCAGGACAATGCTTTCCCAAGCACCCCAGGGCACGATTTCCATGAGACTACTGCGGAGAGCTGTTTTGATTGCTTTTCAATCAAGCGAGACAAACACTAATTCGATTTTTCTTTTTTGAGGAACTGCAGAATTATAGGCTTCTTTCATGAAGCGTGGATGACTGGCACTTCTCTGATAGCGCCGGCGTCACTCCTCTGTTTGGACCAACTGTTTACTGTCAAGACTTTATTATAGAATTAGAAGAGAGGAAGAGAGACGGAGTGAATTTCTGCGGCGCAAAGTCGGACTGGGAAAAGGGTTGTGCGCCTATCGAGCTTGAGTCTTTTTGTTTCTTGAAAGGTCTCCTGTTACCGTATAACAAAAGGACAATATTGACACCATATTTTAATTGACATGGTTGACACAGCTTGCTGCTGTCACTTCAAATCCCTGCTCCATGTATCACCAGCGTCTTCATTTACTGTAGGCGCTTTGTGATGTCCACACAACAGAACTGAAAACCTTCCTGTCATTTGGCATTCTGAAATAACTTTATCATTTAAATGAAGTATAACTATAAAAAATACACTTTTGTGTCCTATTCCTTCACGATATGTTTTGTATTCCCTCTGATCCCTAAGAACAAGGCTGAGCACAGCTATAATCCATATCCACAGCATCACAGATCCAACCACAAATGCATTCGTAGTCCGAGCAATCTCCACAGAGACACGGCTTCACCAAGCACCGCCAGGCAGGGCGGCTGCAGCTGTGCTCACACAGTGACTGTATGCCTTTTGAAAGGAGTAATGAGAAATAAATACATGACGTAAAGTGTCACAGAGTGTGTTATAACCGGACTGGACCAACACACTTACTGTTCCTATGGGAATGTAAAACCTCGTGAGTGAATGCAAACGTAGTTCAGAAAAAACAAAATCCCTCTGTGACCCTTTGGGGCCTCCATACTATTGCAGTCACAATACTGCACATATAATTTACCCTGCACAGTATACATCATTTGACATGCATTAAGTGATTCTGAAAGGCTTTTAAGAGTTGGCTGCCACCCGTTGATCTGTAAATTAGAGCTGCAGCTAGACGAGCACTATTTTATCTCATGTCATTAGGTTTGCTGAATACTCTTGTCTAAGCTTTTTCCAAATACTAATAATAGCTTATGTATGGCTGTGAAAATACGGCGTATGGAATGTGCACTATTCATTAAGTGTCCTAAAAGCAATAATGACTATGACTATGGGTCAGAATTGAGGAAATGAACAGTGTTGGCAACAATGTACCTGTAGCACTGTACACAAGTCAAAAGGTCCTATATGTGGTGTCACACTCTCCTGCTCTGACCTGCGCTCTAAAGGGACTATTTCACATAACCTCAGTAACTGTAGACAGTATTTACTGTTGTATACTGAGACACACAAAGTAGTACCTTGCATTGTGTCTTACTGTTAATATTAGTAGGAGCACCACTAGTAGTTTTAGTAGTAGTAGCAGCAGTAGTACTAGAAGTACTCTTTTGTGCAATGTTATATTTAAGGTTTCTGTCATTTCCATATGTTCCTGGAAATAACCTTTTAAATAAAGCACTAATGAAAGATAAATACAGATTGTTTTGAGTTATTTGACTGAAATTGTTTAAAGTAAAATAACGTCATCTTTCATATATTATTCGAAAGTAAATTATGCATTCTTAATTCATTACTCATGCAGACTATTACATCTGCACAATTTATTATATAATGCTATCTGTATAGCTTCTGTATAAATGTCATTTCTTGAATATCTCGTTTTATTTCTATTTCTTCATGTGTTTCCCTACTCTTTTATCCGTGTCTTATGCTTCTGTAACATGAACATCTGCACCACTACTACTTGACGAATGCACCTTTTTTTTGACAAACTAGAGACCAAAGTGTGCGTGTGTGTGTGTGTGTGTGTGTAGTAGGGGGGGGCCCCAATCGTCGAACTCAACCTTCATTTTGATCTCAACTACTCACCTATAAAGTTGTTCCATGACTCCTTCTTAGATGGTTGCAATGTTATGACAGAAATATAAAGCCAGTACTCATGACCTGTTCTGGGTTAGTTCCTCTGCAGCAGTGTCTCCAGACCACATTGTGCCATGATGACTCACACACAGACTCACAAGGTAAAGAGAACTCCAGCGTTGCTGTGGCGGCTGGTAATAAATATGCTTCAAAATATATTGAGTCTTTGGCAAATGCTTTTCCATGCGCCACCCAAATGATATAGAGTTCATATATTTGTTCTTTTTCTTTTTCTTCCAACAAATGTTCCCCCTCTTCATTGACATAACACATCTATTACACTCAGTAATCCATACTCCGCAGAGCCACACAACTGTCTCTGATTCTGCCATCATGATATTGATATGTCTCTGATTCTGAACAGATCCAAGGTGCCGGGGGCGCTTTGATTTGTCCTGTGCTGTGTTCCATGTTAATGACCCCCCCCCCCCCGTCTTGGTTTGCAGACGGACGCCGCGCTGATGTACGATGCCGTGCACGTGGTGGCCGTGGCTGTGCAGCAGTCTCAGCAGATCACTGTCAGCTCATTACAGTGCAACCGACACAAGCCCTGGCGCTTCGGGAACCGCTTCATGGCCCTCATCAAAGAGGTAACTGCTTCCTACCTGCTCCCCATTCTGTGTTCGTCCTCCAGATACACAGCACCTTCACACAGAGACACGTGCTCTCATGAAAGCACACAGAGACCGAATGCAAATAAGGCCGAGGCAGTCAAGGAAGAGGATATAAATAAATAGAAATTACTTATGTGTTTATTTATATGGAAATGTTTTTTTCCAGTGTGTGTACATACCAACTGCCCTGAGGAGGGCAGCCATCTAGAGCCTGCTCCCTGAATTTCAGCATTAATCAGCCATGCAGAAACAAAAACACAACCTTATCTACATTTTTGGTAATTGCAGTTCAGTGCGTTTATGAAGCTGGGACGGTTAATCCAGAGCGTTGTGTCTGTGGATTAGGAAACCTATATTTAGGGCTCCGTTCTCCATTAGTTTGCAGGAATCATGAGAAGATTGCAAATAATAAAACATTAAGGTGAAGGGTTTTATGCAAATGGTAACCAAAACCTGTACATTTGGATGTATTTATATTAAACTTACAGTTTTTCACGATCCAGATGTCATATTTTCTTCCCTGATCTTTCCCTCATTCCTTCTTCTCTTCTTTCCATCTTCTCTCAATCTGATGCTTTCATCTCTGATTGTCCTCTTGACTTAAAGCTTTCTATACCCAAAGTCACACAAGACTATAAAACGCTGTTAAGCTAAATGGCTCCAGTGCAGTTAAGTCATTGGCTAATCCGAAATGATGCACAAGTTCTCATGACCTTTGAAATACACTGTGCTGCATGATCTTTACTGTACAGAAGGATATGATAATGTCCCGAGTTCGAAGAAATGGAACATATTTGAATTAGCTTGGACTGTGATTACGCTGCAGATTCAATACAGCATGTAAGAGAAATGTGATATGCCTGCTTTCTAAATACATTGTTGACAACTACAGATAAGATATGAGATGAGATCTACACTTGATGTAGGCCTATTTGAATATAATATTAAGTCATGGTTTTTTGCAGAGCTTTCAAATTCATCTCACCATCTTCATCAGGGGTGTTTGTGTGTAGGATACCCTTTAGAGTCCTCAATTATTAGTAATTAATGAAATGTAGTGAAATGTGCACCTGTGTTATAAACATTACACATGCCAAGCAAGGAACTATGAATGGAAAACCGACAGTATGAAGTTGTGCAACACTGAACGATGAAAAAAACAAAAACAAATAGACTGACATCTGTTCAGATTTCCATGAAATGTGTTATTCATATTAATGGTCCATAAATGATTGTCCGTGACTTCTGAAGCGCCAAACTTTCCAATTGTACACAAGGAAAACAGAATGTAATGGGCACATTGCCCTGGAATTTTGGGGCAGTTATCTCCCTGAGGATAAGCTCTTCTGATTTTAATGACCCCTCATTTCTACGACTGCCACTGTTGGGAAAATAAATCCATACATTTTTATTCCCAGAACCTTCAAGCTTCTAGTAATAAAACCGACCATGTTGCTCGTTCGGGTCTAACACTTAAATAGTGTGGGATGTAATGCACGCAGCAGTCTCTAACCATTGGCATTAGACTTTATCTAACTATATATGGAAACATTTTCTTTGCTGGATTACTGCTGTATCTTAGAACTGTCCATATCCCAGAGTGCAATAGGGGCCAATGTGAAACTTAAGATCGTCATAGCAAGCACTGATAGGAAATATTTTTATTCGATACAAATACAGAATATTCTTGTTTTACTGGGTCTCTTTGGAAGGCCTTTGTGGACCTTTGAACTTGACCCCAGTGCCCCCGAGGCGGCTGTAGCTCAGTGGGTTATGCTCCTGGTCCAGGTTTCCACTGTCCTAATGTACAAGTGTCCTTGAGCAAGACACTGATCCCTAAATTGTCTTGGTGGATGGACTTTGTCTTTAAGTGAACCGCAGCTTTGGTAAGTGAAGTGCTTTTGTTTTACATCCGCAATCGCGTTACAACTGTGTTCATTTGTCTATGGTGTCGTTTTCATGATATGCATAATAGTGTTCTATGGCTCGTGCTCTTCAGTGTGCGGGTGAATACGGGTTTTAGCGCTGCAGGTTTGCTGGATTGATGTGTCGTGCTTTGTTGTCATAACTATATGTGAGTGGTTCTTGTGAGTTAGTTCTTGTCATTGTGTTTATTACATTGATTTTGACTATATGCATTGTCTGTTAATGACGCAGCATCCTGGCATGCGCGGGGTTAGGGTCGGACATTTCATTCTCTGTTTGGAGTTTTGTTTTCTTTTACAAAGCAAGAATTATGGTCTGGAGAAATGGGGATTGTGTGGCAATTGCTTTAGTCCTGTTTGGATCAGTAGGAAACAGCTAAATGCTGCGGAGAGAGTTTAGCGGGTGTGCTGCTGTTGTTTTCCTGCTAAGCTAGTTTAGCATAGTGTGCTTTCCAGATCACCAGAGTACAATGTTGTGGTTCCGGGGTGGCAGTGTCAGACAGCATGTTGCCAGGTTGAGCATAGTCCACCGAAAACATAATATTTCCCACACTTTAAGCTTCTACATTTTCCAAATGCACTAGTATTTTTCAGACGTATTGTTTGGTTCATAATCATCGCACCGAACGGTTTAATACCAATACGTGTATTGTTACACCAGTAGAAACAAATATAACCGTAGCTGTGGCGTCATAATGAGGTTATTAGGAGGTGGTTCAACTGTAGTAGGACAGCACTGAAGGCTCAGGTATAAAATACATGGCCTGCCACTGACTTAGAGAGCGATGGAAAAACCGGAGTCAAATTCCTTGTACGCGTAAGCGTACATGGCCAATAAATCTGATTCTGATATGTTTCCTTTCAATGGAAATGAGCTTTTTCTGACATACACAAAAAAAAATTGCTTTCTGGAAAAATAAATGTTTTAGCAATTTTGGGATCAACACTGGCTTCACAGTGCAAAGAAACTTAGCCATTCATTAAATATAAGATGTCCAATGTAAATCTAAAAACAGGAAACCAAGCATATAAGTAACCAGTCCTGTTTTCTGTACCCAATCTCTGTCAAATGGGGGAATGATTAAATCAATATGTCTGAAGGCACCGGTAACTATAACTACAATTATTAAAGATGAAACAAACGAACAAACAATGATGATATATTTTAAGTCTTGTTGGGGTTTTTTCTCAGAGGGTGGTGCTAAGTGAGATGGGCCATCGGAAAATTCAAGTCACAGGTTCAACCTCTGAGCAGCATGAATATGCTGACATTTGTCATGCCCATCTGGCTAGATTTTTTGGCTCTCTGTTCCAATGGATATTTTGGGTTGATGGTGGTGCTGCACACATAAGAGTTAAGTAAAACATGATACATCTCCCCGTGAAGAGCATGAATATGCACATACTGTAAGTGTCATGGAAATCAGTGCAATAGTTGTTGAGATACCACTTTCTAAATGTGATTTCAAAAACAGCCGTGGCTGTGGAAATATTGGTCTTGTGGTGCTGAAGGAAGAGGTCAAGAGGTCACCAAAACCAGATTCATCGGTGGGGATATTTAATGTCCAGCAAATTCTGTTGAGTCTGATCATTTGTTCTTGATATAATGTGTACCTATTTACATTTTGTTCTGATGGCAGTCAAGGCTGGATTGCCAACCAGACAAAGTTGGCACTGCTTTGGCAAATCAGAACTCCAAGGGTCCTGACAGCTCCAGACTTGGCTTCTTCAAATTGATTTAAGATATATTTAAGAGTACGCACCACTAGAACCCAATTTCGACTGAAATGACAGAGGCCTAAAGGACGGTCTGGCTTCAGTACCTGACTTTGAGGCCCTGTCTTTAAAAGGATCCTAGTGTCAAGATCTTGTTCAACTCACATTGAGAACCTGTTCATGTTGGACAGGAAATGGGAGAATCTTGGTTTGAATAAGAGACTGGCAGCTCAGTGTTATAAATTGTAAAAAAAAAAAAAAAGGAAAGGGTTCATCCTCAGTGGGGTATGAATGTGCTGAGTAAACTCTTTGGCAATCCATCAAAATGATTTAATATTCCTTATTTTTTCTTACCTACAGTTGACAGATATACCTACCACATTCCTTGGTAATACTATTTCATAATAATATCCATTAGTTATATATCCTTGAATCTGCTAATATCCCAGGCATCAATGGAGAGGTATTCAGACACTGAGTCAAAGTAATATGGCAAATGCTTTCCAGCACAGTCAACTGTACTGTGTGAGTAAATTCCAGATCTGTGACGCCCACTAATCTGACTAAAGATAGGCTCTGAAGTCCCTGGCTTCCAGTCGGAGCTGCTCTGTGATGATTTGCTGTACCTGAGAAAAACCCTTTCCTGCTCTGAACCACTTTCATGCTACACTGTATCCTATCACACCCCTAAATATCTGTAAAGATTGGGTAATTGCTTTCCTACTGTTACAAATGCAGCCTCAGAGTCTGTGTAGGCATTTTGAACCAAGGGAAGACTGTACAGACAGAAACAGTGTGTGAAAGAGGTAGAAATAGAAATAATGTGTGTTCTCACTCCTCGACTGCTTTGCCTTGAACACTGACATCAAAAACATTTCAGAAGGCTGAGACGTAGACAGGATGCTGATGGTTGAATGTCTCCTCTGATATTCTCTGTCTCTCTGCCTCCTCTTTAGGCCCACTGGGATGGCCTGACCGGGAGAATCACTTTTAACCGGACCAATGGCTTGAGGACAGACTTCGACCTTGATGTCATCAGTCTGAAGGAGGAGGGTCTTGAGAAGGTAGTGTGTCTTTAATGTGTGTGTGTGTGTGTGCGCTAGCTCTTCTTGTATGATAATGTGATGATGAGATAAAACAAATAAAATGAAGTCGTAAATGTAGCAGTGATTTATGAGAAATCAACACACTATCAATCTGCCGTAAAATCCCATCCAATTTGAATGCTTGAAGTTTTTGCAGGCCCGGCTTATTCAACACAAATGTCAAGTGATAGCCAACAGTACAGACGTTATAGTGAGCTAACTTCACACTCTGTGTTGCATGCCAGGAACTCAAACTTCTTTTTTTCCTATTGAACTCTCTCAGTTTTGCTCCTGTCTCTGTGCACAATAATGGGAGACAAAAAACATGGTTTGGGAATTTTTGGGGGGGATGTTCACAAAGAAAGAAGACAGATTGACAGTTACGGGGCAATCGGAACAAAAACAGCCAAAACTAATTTCAAAGTGTGTAAAAAAAGATTAAATAGGATCCAGGAAGGTCAGTTAGACTAAAAGACCTGTGACTTTAAGGGCATATCAAATGCAGAAACACTGCACGGTGAACATTTTTCAAATCTGGAAAGTTGTTTAATTTTTATGGCTCAGGAGGTAAAGCAGGTCGTCCACTAATCACATGGGTTGGTGGTTTGATCCCCGACATCACGTGTCCAAGTGTGAACCCTGGAACCCTAAGCTCAACCTTAAGTGGCCCCAGATCGACGCTGTGAAGTCCTTCCGCTTCCTGGGCTCCATCATAACCCAGGACCTCAAGTGGGAGCTGAACATCAGCTCCATCACCAAGAAGGCTCAGCAGAGGATGTACTTCCTGAGGCAGCTGAAGAAATTCAACCTGCCAAACACAATGATGGTGCACTTCTACACAGCCATCATTGAGTCCATCCTCTGCTCCTCCATCACGGTCTGGTACGCATCATTGGCTGCAATCTGCCGTCCCTCCAAGACTTGTTCGCTTCAAGGACCCTGAAGCGAACAAGAAAGATTGTAGCTGACCCCTCTCACCCTGGACACAAACTGTTCGTGCCCCTCCCATCTGGCAGGAGGATGCGGTCCATCAGGACCAAGACCTCACGCCACATGAACAGTTTTTTTCCCGTCTTCAGTTGGGCTCATCAACAAAACCCGGGACCCCCACTGACTCTGTCATCCCCAGGACAATTTCCTACCGGTCACTCCCCTGCTACTCTCGACACTTTTACATTACACTTACTGTACATCTCACTTGTTTATAGTCCTGTTATCTGTTTGTTTGTGCACTTTATTTTATATTTCACTTTATTTAATATTTTACTGTAAATATTAATAGGTTTCTACTTTTTGCACTGTGTTGATTGTTGTTGATTGTTTAATGGTATGCACCACCCGTGATGTCAAATTCCTTGTATGTGCAACATACCTGGGCAATAAATGGTTCTGATTCTGAGATGGGAAGGCCAGCACCTTGCATGGCACCTCTGTTCTGTGTATGTATGTGTGTGAGTGAATTGGTGGGTAAAGTAATCTTGCTGGAATGTGAACCTGCATCCATTTGATTGACACTTTGATTGAGAGATGATGCATTGCATTGTATTGCTGCAAAAGTTAAGCAGGTACAACTACTTTGCGGATGAACTTTATGTTCGTTTTGGGGATTCCTTTGCATCAATGACCCCACCTTGTCAGCACTGGCGTGAATCAGGGGGAGGCATTTTTTGACACAGTGCTAATGTCAGTCTAAACATGGTCTTTCTTTGAGAGATCCAGCAAGGATAAAATAGTCTTAGCATCCACTTGGGAGTGTATACACCGATAGAGGCGCTCAGACTGGCATGTGCGTAGACCTCACTTTATTTTTGATCCATCCAGTTTTCTGCTGCAGCTCAGCATGGGATCACTACAAAGTGTAACTTTAAAAGATATCCATTTGATTTGGCATCCAAACAAAATCCAAACCCTACCTTTAATGTCAGTTAGAATGCATCATGGCATGCCATGCCTCATGCGTCAGTATGTGTTTGTGTACTCACATGAATACTGTAGGTGCATCGATGGTTTACACATCCTTTCCTTTGGAATAGCATCTCCTGTATTCAGCAGTCAAATTAAGATTCATGAGATTATCAGCGGGAAGATAACCTGCTAACACCGCGATACAAATAATATTCTTCAATGCAACCACAAACACTTCACACTTCAGCATCCTCACCGGTGCCTCTCGGCAGCTTCTTACCTCTGGTCTGTGTTTGCGCCTGCACCTCCATGAATAATTTACTCTATTAATAAAAACTCCTTCAGAAGCCCTCTAGCCTCATGAAGCCTGAATCAAAGAGTTGATTTGCAATTACAAAGCCTACCTCTGGCCCTCGTGCGGAGCATCAGAGGAGCCTGAGGATTGTGTGACTGGTGGGGGTTGTTGAGTGTTTGTGGTCCCAGTGGCTTGGGTCGGTGGGGTTGGATGGGGAGCAGGGAGGGTGCTGACAAGGAGGCTTGGGTCTGGAGATCTAAGGGAGAGCTGAGATAGGACAGGAGAAGCCTTGAGGCATGATCCGATAGCTTCTCCATCCTCTTCTTCCCACTTGCTTCTTCAGGACGCTCCCCTCATCCTTTCAGCCCTCCACAGTGTTGTTCTCCACAAACCCTCCTCAAGGCCACAGGGCCATTCCACATCTTAGATCATCTCTTACACTATTCCCTGTGGGAGTATAGAAGAAAGTTCCCCCCCTAACAGTGCTGACGGTTCACTCGGCTGTCAACTGTGTCCTCAGGGTGCTGCTTATTATCCTCTGTACGTCCAGAATAGAAAGAAGGGGAAGTCTGAGTACTGTATATGTACATACTGTATATGTCTGCCATGTGTTTGGTAGTGTTACTAATGTTTTATCTTCTCTTACGATACACACAAATGCCTCTACCAGCCCAGTATCCTTCACTATTACATTCACAATGGAAGATGTTGTCTAAACAGATGTTCAGAGTGTGGAGGTCTGGGTGGTGGATGGTCATGTAGCGCATGTGACTTTAATGGAAAAGGCCACAGTTTTCATTCTGTCACAGATCTCCGGTTAAGGTTTGCCTTTTCATAAACCAAAACAATTAACTTTCCAAAACCTCAACCACACGCTTGCACATCCTTTTTATATTAAAATACACTTGACACTTTTACACATGTTTTAACATACTGTTATCTGTTGTTTGTTTGTTTACCATATTGTATTGTAACTTTTAATATTTTTCTATATTTCAATTATGTCTGTGTTCATTGTTTGTTGTTATGAACCAGTCACCTACTCAAATTCCTTGTATGTGTAACGTACTTGGCAATAAACAGTTTTGATTCTGATTGTTGTTTTTGTTGCCTAACCATAGTTGCCATTTTCAGATATGAAATAACGGAAAATCTCCATGTCAACTTTCTCTAAATGTTCAGGATGCTCACTCACATGGAGACAGAGCAGCATGTTCCTGCTTTGAGTCGCTGCTGCTCCAGGTCTTTTTTCTCGTTTTCTACATTTGCAGAAAACAGAAGGTTGTTACTTTTCTTATTGCTCTTTCTAAATATCAGACCGAAACTAAAGTGCATCTTGCATTTATGCTTCTGCATAATTTGAGTTGCTCGTCCTCTCACAATCACCAAGTTCCGAAGAGAAATCGCCACTGATTTCATGACAAATGGTAGAATTTTGTCAGAAGTTAAAAGCAGCCTAGTTTGTAAATGAAGGAAGCGAGCAGTAACACGGATCGTTCTATGTGCTGTGGCCTGTATAACTGGATTTTAAATGTTTCCATCTGTCCTCTTCCACAGATTGGTACCTGGGATCCCCCAAGTGGCCTGAACATGACGGACAACCAGCGGGGGAAGACAACTAACGTCTCTGATTCTTTATCCAATCGATCCCTGATTGTCTCCACCATACTGGTACGTCAATGAATCTGTTTCCTTTCTTTCTTTCTTTACCAGGACCATTGGCACTAGCATAAGTGTTAGCTATTCTTCTTGGGGTCCAAACATGTACAGTCAAACCGACTCAGACGCATCATAACCACATACACACAACATCAAAACCACCTAATCTTATGAGATTTACGATCAAGTACTGAATAGAAACAAAATTGCCATTCTTTAACGAACAAACACAATTATATATCGATCACAAATCCTAATTAATGCGTAGCAAAACATTTTCTTTATTCAAATAAATATTCATTCTTAACAAAACTCCTTGTCCAAATGACCTAAAATTATATTTATCCATCCTGCGCCTTCACACATTGAAATCCAAAAAAATCGAATTACATTTCTCATTCTCTGCTGATTTTTGTTTATACAACATAAATCATAATTTACACACACACACAAATCCAACTCAAACCTGAAAGGTTTGGAGATAATGTTTTAACAAAGTCTTGAGCCGATCTTTGCTGTTGTCTTGAACTATATGCACTGGCATTAAATACCACCTGACTATGGCTCTGTGCTCCACTGTTTTCTGTTTCATACTTACTGTATCTTTGCTTTAGGTAGCACGAACCTTCTTTATGTTGCATATCGTGTTTGATAATTGTGTTGACCAAACTGAGAATGATCTTTCACATAATATCTTTCGGAATTCTGCAATCAGTACATTTCGAACTAGATTAAAGAAATCATAGGTGGATCTCTGCCCAGAAGTTAGCCGACTCAGTCCGCTGTATGTCTGTTGCATAAGTTCTGCAGGAGCACTGGAACGCACAATGTGCCGCTTTATTTTGAGCTACGTGTCATTTTTTCATATTTTACGTTGAAGCACTGGACCAAATCACAAAACAGTATTCAAGCTGTGACGGAACTAAATTATTTCCAACATGTTTAATGACATCTGGTGTCATAATTGTTTGAGGTATTCTTACAACTGACACACCCCTTCCCATTTTTCCCACAATTTTATCAATTTGTTTTCAGCCCATGATAATTAATGATCGGGCACTTTGTCTCTCGTGCGATGGTGTTGACTCATGCATGGTAAAGATAAACCTGCTCTGTGCAGTCCACTAGTGTTATCTAACAGGATTTCTGAGTAATGAAGTCTGCAGAATTCAAACAGTTACCTCTCACTGCCATTTTTTTCCGACAATGTGCAAATTAAATATTGCAGCTTTAAATGTCTGTTTATAGCCAAATCAAATTGTAATGGTGCTTTATGTAGGGCCAATTATAGAAGGCTAGAACAGCTCTCAGCCATAACACACTCCCTTCAAAGATGTCATTATTTTTAAGCTTTTCCTCTTGAGAAATCCTCCAGTGCTCTGCCTGGGCTGCCCTTCTGTTTGGAGCACTTTCTGGGGATGCTGCTCTCCGACTCAATTGAAGTAGAGTACCCCAAAGCACTGCATTCCCAAATTGCCAGTTGACTTCACCACTGTGGAGGACTCCAATTTGGTGGAGCAGGCTGAGGCAGGACTAATTGACTGATTGATTGTCCAATAAGATTTCATGGTTTACGGCGCTGCCTTACCGACTACTTTATCAGGCATATTGTGTTATTGTCTCCGTTGCCAGTGGTGCCAAAATCCAAGGAATTGAGATTCAACATTGTGAAGAAGCAGAAACATCTGTCCCTTCTGTCTCTTTATTGCAATCATTTTTTTGTAGTGATATGGAGCATCATAAGAATGTTGCATAAAAAAAATGTATTTGGCTTGGAGGTCATGTTCTTGTAATATTTCATGATTTGAATCAAAGTGTACATTCTATGATTACACACATATCACACGTGCTGTGTTTATAAGTTGAATTGTGTTATTGTCTTAGACAACATGTCTTTTAACTTTGGTTTAGCCAAACATTTAAAAATGAAAAATGTAAATAAATGACCTGAATTATTCTTGGCCATTATTACCAAGCTGGCAGTTTAGACGATTTTGAAACATTAAAATGCAACTCAAGGTCTACTCACAAATCTCTCAAACAAATCACTCTGTTCACTTGTCATGGAGATGGATCTGTTGACATGTGAGCTCAGTAGCGGTTTTAGTTTCATCCATAGCACCATCTTCTTCTTTTTGGCTCAGAATTTAAGCATCCGAGTTCACAAAACAATAGCAACACAGGGTGGAATTAACAGTGTTTTTAGAGTGTTCAATGAAGATAATTTAGACCATAATGATTGGAGATAAACTTGGCGAAATTAATAAATCTATTTTAATTTTGGGTGATTTTCTGAAATACTCAAACACATTTTACAGATTTGTTTGTAGCCAGTCACAGATTGCATATTTTTGTGGATTCAAGGCAAGCCACTTTTATTCATGTAGCCAAATATCACAAATCTTAAAGTCTCAGAGGGCTTTACAATCTGTACCATATAAGACATCCTACTCCTATTGTGGCTGGGTTAACCGAGCAGGAGGTGCCAGAGAAAAAAGAACCTGTAAGCCACTTTTGATACGAGCATTTTATCATCGATCCAGCACTTCTGTGCAGCATCTTGCAGCTTCACAGTGACAGAAAGTCTCCACAGCTGTTGTTCACAAGAGATAGTTACAGCAGTTAACAGCCCCCAACAACAGGCTCTTTTAAAACATGAAACCTTGTGTTCATTATTGAGTTAGTAGATGTATTGTTGATATGGGGTCAGGCTAGCTGTTTCCCCCAGCCTCCAGTCTCTATGCTAAGTTCATCATTGCCCAGTTCCAGCTCCATACAGTTAATGTTTGTGTGCTATTCTTTCAGGAGCCCTATCGCTTCACAAAACACTACGTTTACAGCGTGCTATCGGTGCACACAGTATTAACAACAAAATGCAATTAATGAAATGACCACAAACTTATTGCCAAATGGAGGACCTGGATCTGTTACTTTTCTGTCACTGAATAATTAACTCGCCATACGTCCTGTGTGTGTGTGTGTGTGTGTGTGTGTGTGTGAGAACATAAGCATGGCTGTACTCCCACAAACAGTGTGCCATGTGAGAATCATGACGGAAGGAGCTGGTAGAAGCAGGCCGTTAAAGCCATTTATGATCCCGTTATTGAGGAGGCAAGCGTAAAAATAACAATATCAAGTAAATTGCGGGTTGTCATTATTTATCGCGGGCCTGCTTTCCTTCCGCGCGTGCTGTGAAGTGATTGGATTGCAGTTATTAGCAGAGACTCTTCACGGTGGTAATTGCCATATCAGGACTGAGTCATGGGGAGATGTGTGATGGCTGTGAGCAGCGAGGGAAAGCAGGGAGGGCTGACAATAATTGGGTTTGTTACATTTGATTGATGCACACTTTCATCCAGTTTCTCATCATTTTCTCAGGGATTATGTACTATAAAACATGATGTAATTACTGTTGAGATCTTGGCCTATCAACAGTTTATCTACATTGGAAATCACTCCCGTAATGCTGCGGTGGAAATGAAGTACCTTTAGGCTAATGGCTGAAGCTGGAGATAATATACTGTGTAATGTCTTGGAGAGAGCAAGGAGCAGGCCTGCTTCCACTTCCACAGAGACAACCCATCCCTGCAGGGGGACAGTAGAGCTACCTGCAGACTGCTCTAAAGGGCCAAATAATGGACAAACAGGGTTAGTGTTGCACAATATTATACTGTACATTTGATCCAACATTTTCTCTGATGAAAAAACCCAGCAGCTGAGGCAGCCGCCTCATCGTAGGCATCACTTTCAACAATGAAATATCTGTTGTGCCAGATGTTTAAAGTACATCATATAATATTTTCTTTCTTCTATTTAACCTCAGAAATAGCTTCTGTTATTGCTGTCTATCAGGATGTCTGAAGGAGCACAGATCTGCGTCTTTTCTCTTCAGCACATCCTAAAAGCATCTGAAAGTAAGGAAAACAAAGAGTGAGCGACAGTAAAACCGGTGATTCAAATGTTTGGCTGAAAAATGAAACAACCTCTGGTCTCAGATCAGGTGTCATTTCCATTTGGCTGTCAGTATTGAGGGCAACTGTCCTTGGACGAGACGTGAGGAAATGCAAGGAAGCCAGTGCCAGAGCCCACAGAGCTTCCAGGATGTATCACATTCAGGAAGGAGACAGATGTGAAAAGATGATTAAGGACCAGTTGCATTAATCACTCGAACAAACTGACAGATACGTGTTGTAAAGGATCATTAATCCATCAAACATGTTGTTAGTGTTCCGCTTGGTTATCTGCTGCGTGATGCAGCTCACTTTTCGAATGTGACATAATCAGACTGTAAAACAACTATTTGAACTGAAATAGCTGAGAACAGACAGTAGTTCTTTTTGACAATATTGTCCCCTAACCCAACCAGAGTTAAGAACATGTGTCTGTTGTCATGGTTCTTTAGCTAAACAATTGTATTTATAGTGAATGTGTCCGTGTTGAATGAAAGCTGTTCAGGTTTACTTTTCACTGCAGAATATCAACTGACAGTGTCGATGTTTCAGGCCTCGTCTATCATGACACATTCTGTTAGGATGATATCATCCATGAATACAAAAAGAACTATCAACTATTTCATTTTGAATAACAGCATACACTTTACTTGATAAAGCAGTAACACATTGAGGTGGTTATCATAATCCAGATTAAACATTTGATGTAGAACCACACATACTGTATACATACAGTACAAAGTCTTACTTTATCTCTTACATGTGGCAAATACAATTTAATAGTATCCAGTGTCAAAAATATCAGCATACATCTCATGCATTTGTTTCGATTTTTACACTTCAAATCATAACTTTAATGGTACTTTTATTGTGTCTCTTCCCAAGCATACAATGAAACTCAACCAGCACGCTGATGAAGGCTGCAGTGTCTTCTCTGTCGCATTGACTGGTTCTTTTTCTCATTATAACATCATATGTAAGTTTCTTCCTACAAAGACATACCAAGCTATCATGTTACAACAAGAGCAGGACATTAAAACATGAAATGCATATATAAGAATCAGGTTTATTGCCAATTAAGTTTTCACATACATGGAATTGGCCTTGGTGCATAACATAAACATAGAAGAAGAAGTCAAAGTAAAGCAAGTACTGCAGTCAAGAGATATAAAGAAAACAGAAGAGAAAGAAAATGTTTTATAGCTTAAGAGCTGTATCATTTTGTGCAACACATTGTCCAATGAATTGATGAATACATTATTACCTCCACTAAGTACATGATGCTTTCAGTCTGGTTAGTTGTCTTGTTTGCTTTCTGAAGGATGACATGGAGGGGTTGGGTCACATTACACACAGCTCACTGGTTGCTCTTGGAGCGCTGCACTCTGGGTGACCTTCTAATTATAATATGAAACGGCTCTTGTTCATAATTATTTTCTTGTTATAGCAAGAAAATGTTTTTATTTAATATATATATTATAATAATTCATTGTAATAGTGGCAGCAATAGGCTGCCGTACAAACACTCTTAAAAGGCAAAGTTACTGCATATTATTTTGATATTAATTAATAAGCAGTACATTAGTAGTCATTCATCTTGAATGTAAATGAGAATAAACATATCTATATATCACCATATCTTCAGTATGTTTAAGCCAATGGGCAGCAGTAGTCTTACATCACAGCGATGTAAGAGCACCTGGATGATTGCCTTTGTTCTCCACTACAGCCACACTTCATGAAAGGAAATCAATATTACTCAAATAAATGTTTAAAACGGACTCAAATAAGGCAGTAGCATTTGTTTTGCTGGGGCACACAATCTATTGTTTTTCATTTGTTGGAGAGGAATGGGCTTGATTGTGTGTGAGGAGAGGCTGCAGAGAGCGAGGATGTGGTCGAGCTTTAATTAGGTTAGCTTCACAGAGATACTCAGCTTCTCCTTCACTCCATCTCTTTAATTAAAGATGCACCGGCCTCATTCTGCAGGAGACAGGAGGGAGTGTGTGTGTGTGTGTGTGTGTGTGTGTGTGTGTGTGTGTGTATTCAGGGGGCGTTATACCGTATTTGTGTAAATACAGCAACATGTTTCACTATATAAGAGTGTTCAGTATTTTAAATGCTTTAGACTACAGTTCAGTTCAGTTTATTTATGCACAGAGATGAATGATATCACAGGAAGAGGCAGAAAGCCCACTGGGCTCGTTTGAAGCCTCCACCTATATAATATTAAAATTTCACAATATTATAGACAACACAAAATGAATATAAATAAGATATGACTACGTAATATTGTTGACAACGTATTTTTACAAGATATGATATAACAACAATAACAATACATTATCAAGAACAAAAAATGTAATGGCAATGTGATCGTGCTGAAATGTGCGTGCGTGTGTGTGCGCGTGTGGTTGCATGTGACAGTAAGCGTGGGCTTGTGTTGGAGCATTACTGTTGTTACTGCAGGTGTATAAACCGAGTCGCTGTGAGTGAAACAAGTCTAGAGATAATATAACACCTAGAACAAGGAATACATGCACAGTAAGACATAAAGAAATTACAAAACAGCAATTCAATTCTTTAAGCATCTTTTGAAACATTTTAGAGGAACATTTTTTTGTCAAGTGGGAAAAGCCACTAGTCATATTACGTAGATTACGTAGTCATATCTTATTCATATCCATGATTTGGTTCCCTAAATCTTATTGGAAATTGACTTCTGCTAGTAAGCCATTTAGGAGGATGAAGATGTGAAGATGACGAGTTGAGTAAGAGTGAACCTGTGAATTTGCTTTGAAGTAGGTCTTGAAATATTAAGGAATATTCACTTCACCTGAAATATGTAATATACATTTATTACAATAAGTAATCTTCTGTTTTAAGCTTCTTTTTTAAATAACCCAATATAAAGATATTCTAAACTATTTCAAATGTCACTTCGTGCATTAGTATACACATTGAAAAATTGTTTCAATTACTTAAAAATACATTTGAGATTGTCTAGTTTAAAACACGTTGAAAACAAGCTGAAGCTCAGGTCTTCACTAAAGCACTGCTCTGATTTCATGAGTCACACATCTCAAGTTATTAAATGACTCAGACTATTTTACAAAAGAGATTTGATGCAGAAAAAAGCTAAAGATATCCGTCTTTTTGTCTTTTTTTTATGCTTCTTTTGCTTAACACCTTAGCTATTACACTATCCATGGTGTATATTGTTAGCGTCTTTATGAATATCCATCCATCCATTTTCCACTGCTTATCCGGGGTCGGGTCGCGGTGGCAGCAGGCCAAGCAGGCTGACCCAGACCTCCCTCTCACCGGCAACATGTTCCAGCTCATTCTGGGGGATCCCGAGGCGTTCCCAGGCCAGCTGGGAGATGTAATCCCTCCAGCGTGTTCTGGGTCTTCCCCGGGGTCTCTTCCCAGTTGGACGTGCCTGGAAAACCTCCAGTGGGAGGCGTCCAGGAGGCATCCTAATTAGATGCCCGAACCACCTCAGCTGACTCCTTTCGACGCGAAGGAGTAGCGGCTCTACTCCTGATGACCGAGCTCCTTACCCTATCTCTAAGGCTGAGCCCGGCCACGCTACGGAGGAAACTCATTTCGGCCGCTTGTAGCCGCGACCTTGTCCTTTCGGTCACGACCCAGAGTTCGTGACCATAGGTGAGGGTAGGAACGTAGACCGAGTGGTAAATTGAGAGCTTTGCCTTCCGGCTCAGCTCCCTCTTCACCAAGACGGTCCGGTGCCACGCCTGCTTTACTGCTTCAGCCGCACCGATCCGCCTGTCGATCTCCCGCTCCATCTTACCCTCACTCGTGAACAAGACCCCGAGATACTTGAACTCCTTCGCTTGAGGTAGGCACTCCGTCCCCACCTGGAGGGAGCAATCCACCGGTTTCCGGCAGAGAACCATGGCCTCAGATTTGGAGGTGCTAACTCTCATCCCCGCCGCTTCACACTCGGCTGCAAACCGCCCCAGTGAATGCTGGAGGTCACGATCTGAGGAGGCTAACAGGACCACATCATCTGCAAACAGCAGAGAGGCGATCCCGAGACCCCCGAACCTGATGTTCTCCACCCCCAGGCTGCGCCTAGATATCCTGTCCGTGAAAGTCAGGAACAGGACCGGAGACAAAGGGCAGCCCCGGCGGAGGCCAACACCCACCGGGAACGTGTCTGACTTATTGCCGAGAATGCGGACACAGCTCCTACTGCAGTCGTACAGAGACCGGATCGCCCGTTGTAACGGGTCCGGCACCCCATACTCCCGCAGCACCCCCCACAAGACCCCCCGAGGGACCCGGTCGGAAGCCTTCTCCAAGTCCACAAAGCACAAGTAGACTGGTTGGGCAAACTCCCAGAACCCCTCCAGTAGTCTTGCGATGGTAAAGAGCTGGTCCACTGTTCCACGGCCGGGACGGAATCCGCACTGCTCCTCTTGAATCTGAGGTTCGACAAGCGGTCGGAGCCTCCTTTCCAGCACCCTGGCATAAGCCTTCCCCGGGAGGCTGAATATCAACACAGGCAAATGTGAAGTTTGAAAGTGTCAGCTGGGGGGACTTTAGGGAGGGGGTGTGTCTTTGCAGAACCAGAAGAAACTTGGGCCACTTACAAATGGGGGAAAATGTGATATAATTACAGAACATGATTATGTGCATGCTGCACAGAGTATAGTGATGTAATGTCAATTTTAAAGTTGTTACAGTGGAAGTTGCAAAACAATATATTCACCTAAAGTAAGGCAAAGTCAAATGTTATCAGGCGATTGGAGGCACTGTAACAGACAACAGTGTTCACCTTTCTATAAATGAATTGATATTATTTAGCTCACTGTATTAGTCACTGTGTTGTCTGTACTCTATGTAATCTTATTGAGAAATGTGCTCGTGTGAGATTATGTACGTCATCCATATTGATAGGATTAATTGGGATTAAAGCATGTGTACAGCAGCAGGAGAAGCACACTGCCTGAATCAAACCATTGCATTCAAATGTCACAGCGTCTCCTTTGAGGCAGTAATTCATTAAGGACAGACATTGCTGGTTCTCTGTTGGCCTTAATAAAGCCAGAATAAACAAGATGCATGAGTTATTGCAGAACCTCAGTGATTGGAGCAGAAGATGCTTTGAAGCTGACTAATAATCAGATTAGCATACACTAAATTGTTAGTTATCTACTCTTCTGCCATCGGAACACATTGTTCCAACATGTCTGCTAAATCACAAGTAAAAGCTATGGGCTCAGCTCTGGACTATTTAGTGAACCGTGTGGACTCATGGACTAATGACCTACTGAAACACAGGTGAGAGAGGCTCATCAGGGTTGACTATCACAAAATGGGAGGTAACTTAAAAAAAAAAAAAAGGGAATAAATTTTCTTTTTGCATATGCAATAGACTTTTCAAAATCCCAAGACATGGCTACTTGTCCAAAAAAGAAGTGAAAAAATAAAAAAACCCTCCATGTGCCCTTTCCAGTTCCACAGATGGAAGATGAGCGCTGTTATAGTGTCCGGAAAGACTCCGAGGTATTGCTGACTGTGGCTGTGAGAGGTGCTTTTTGTTAATGTGCCTGGCGACAGTTTATGATAATTACAGTCTTTCACAGCTGACAGAAGGTCAGAGGTCATAAGCTGCTAATGGGCTCACAATAGCTTTTTTGTGCTCCACATGCCAGATAACAGTTGTTCCACTAGTTAACATGGCAGCAAATAGAGACTGGCAGAGATTGGTCAAATTGTAAAGAGGGGAATAAATGATCATTTCAAGGGGCTGAGGGGGAATTTACTGTCACCATGTTCAAATGGGCCTCTAAGGGAGAGAGAAGAAGAAAGCAGAGATGTCCATCTACGTCTAAGCCTCTCTACATACTAGGTATGGACATGTACGTATATATGTGCACTGCAAGGTCGGGTGTTGAGCACATTACAGAGGTAAAGTGTAACGGTGTTTTACATAAACCCACAGGCGGCAGGTAGACTGTGTCCGAGCTACATTTTATAATAACTCAACAGTCAGGAAGGGTGCGGGTTAATGCAACTATTTTCCTCCTCATTAGCCATCAGTGGTATCTTTAATGGATAGCTCATGATAGTGGTTGACTTTATTTGTCGGTGACCTTTCAATGCACAAAGTTGAACACTGGTGTGGCGTAAAATTCCAGCACTTTGTAACACCGAGTGTAGTGTCCCTATCTTGACAGGAGACAAGTTGCAGTTGTTCCAATGATTGTGTGCAGAGAGCCTAAACTTAAGTGTTCAGCAGAGTCAGAACAGAAGTTAGCTGTAAACCTGGTCCAGCTGTAGATATCTACAGCAGTATTGTGCTTATTTATTGTATGTTTCCAAAAGTAACTGTTGGATTTATTTATACATGGTGACATAGGGTGATGGTGGGCCACACTTATAGAAAAGGAGTTACACCCAGGCAACCTCTATTTGGCTTTGTTTCACCACTGAATAGGAGAGTAGCGCTGTGCGCTGACTGTGTTTATGTCCTTTCATTCGCTGTGACAGAGAGCGGGGTCGTGGTGAGCAGAGGGTTTGTGGTGTAGATGTCTCTGCGAGATGTGTGTTACTGAACAACAGATTACAGAGCCTTTCTTCAAGGTGCGTCATGTTGTCTTCACCCTCAACGATCTCCACCAGCATTAGAAACCAGCAGGAGGAAACACAAATAGCCCAAGCTGACCAATCGCACACCAATTTAAACTATAAATGTAATCTCCTATTGAAAACAGTGACATTGATATCCTCCCTGAAGGTTAATTGATTTTGTACTTTAGCTACAACGTAACAAAAAACAAACAGATATCACGTCTGGTATGTTACAGCAGAGGGCATTTCAGGAATTTGAGCTTGGAGGTTTCACTTTTCACCCACTCTTTTCAAGGCAGAACTCAAAAAACAAGTGATAAATAGCCCTGAAGTAAGCATATCGGAAAATGAAAAGACAAAAACACATTTGAAAAGATGATTCTCCTCTTCCTCCTCCTAGACTCTAATATTGGCAGTAGTCCTTCTGCACACAGTATGGAAACCTACCTGTGTGGATTTCAAAACACAGCATGCTCATCACCACTGTGGCAGTTACCATGGCGATGGGAAGGAAGGAAAACACACCTACCTTCGATTGTTAGATGTTGCAATGAATGTGCAGGGAAAAAAGCCTGCAATATACACATATTAGACACATCATCATCTGCACAACACACCGCCGTCCCATTTGTGTT
This sequence comes from Anarrhichthys ocellatus, assembly GCF_004355925.1. Taxonomy (NCBI): domain Eukaryota; kingdom Metazoa; phylum Chordata; class Actinopteri; order Perciformes; family Anarhichadidae; genus Anarrhichthys; species Anarrhichthys ocellatus. Next base: position 1,225,604 of record NW_022280105.1, on the reverse strand, counting down.
GGCGTTGTCAATGGTAGCTGACAGGGTCCAGTATGTGTGCCTGTTTTAAATGCCAGCAGAGGTTATGTACATTTCACCTATGCTCACCTTCAACGACTGTACAAACAAATTCTGGTGTGTTTTGGTGTTTGTACTGTATGTCTTGACAGTGCAGCCGCACTGGTATTGATCTGTATGTGGACAGGCTTTCTGCTCTTTCATCAACATTACATCAGTATCCTTGCAGTCCTGCAGCTGCTGAGGTATCCTGTAAGAAAGTGATGGCCTTAAAAAGCGAAACAAAGAAAGTGCCTGTGGTGATGCACAATGGGAACAATAGGCATCCTTCAGGTCGACAGACGTGAACCACTCTCCCTTGGAAACAGCACGAAGGGCGTCTGCTGTGCTCAACATGTGAAATGGCAACACCTTCAGAAACTTGAGTCCCCTCAGATCCGCTGCCTTTCTTCTTTACAAGAAAGTAAGTTGATTAGAACCCCCGGGCTCTTGTGACATGGGGTCCACCATCTCGATTGCGCCTTTGGCCAGGAGCGCGGCTTACTCCTTTAGGGATTTTGCCGGATTGGTGATGTTGGTCATTTTGACCCGGCTGAAGGCCGGGGGGCCGGCGTCAGACTTTAAGCTTATACCCCTGAGTTAGGGCGGACACCACCCAAGGGTCCGAAGCATGAGCTGCCCAGTAGCTGGGAGAAAAAATCCTGCATGGGTTCTCCGAGAGGCCCTCTCTCAGATGCTCGAGGCCAAGGCAGAGGTCATGGCTGTCTTCAGGCTGAAGAGGAGCCATACAGGTCCTACAGCCGGGAGAGTTAAACATAGCCACGATTCTGGAGGGACCCTGCCCCACTAGTTGATGCGGGCTGCTAAGTAAGTCTGAGCGGGAGCGCTCTGCTGAATGTTGAGAGAACAGGCAGGTGAGGGGAGTGAGGACACTCTCCTCACTAGGACAGTCGCTGCGGATATTGGTGTCCCACCAGTTAGCCTGAGTGAAAACACTCTGCCACTGTGGGAAAAAAACAGGCACGGTCCTTATAGTGAGAGGGGAGTGAGGACACTCTTCACTAGGACAGTTGCTGTAACTATTGGTGTCCCACCAGTTAGCCTGAGCGAGAGCACTCTGCTAACTGTGACAGCCGCAATGTTCCAAAATCAATGGACACAATCCAGTGGTGGGCCATCAGGGCCTGCAAGGCCTTCTCTGCTGGCCCTGACAGAATCACAAAGTTATAGCTATTTTATAATTTAATAATTTTTCTTAAATACACTACATGTATTAGGGTCTTGTTCACGAGTGAGGGTAAGATGGAGCGGGAGATCGACAGACGGATCGGTGCGGCTGCAGCAGTAAAGCAGGCGCTGCACCGGACCGTCTTGGTGAAGAGGGAGCTGAGCCGGAAGGCAAAGCTCTCAATTTTCCACTCGGTCTACGTTCCTACCCTCACCTATGGTCACGAACTCTGGGTCGTGACCGAAAGGACAAGGTCGCGGCTACAAGCGGCCGAAATGAGCTTCCTCCGTAGGGTGGCCGGGCTCAGCCTCAGAGATAGGGTAAGGAGCTCGGTCATCAGGAGGGAGCTTGGAGTCGAGCCGCTACTCCTTCGCGTCGAAAGGAGTCAGCTGAGGTGGTTCGGGCATCTAATTAGGATGCCTCCTGGACGCCCCCCACAGGAGGTTGTCCAACTGGGAAGAGACCCCGGGGAAGACCCAGAACACGCTGGAGGGATTACATCTCCCAGCTGGCCTGGGAACGCCTCGGGATCCCCCAGAATGAGCTGGAACATGTTGCCGGTAAGAGGGAGGTCTGGGTCGGCCTGCTTGACCTGCTGCCACCGCAACCCGACCCCGGATAAGCGGAGGAAAATGGATGGATGGACTACATGTATTATAATTTATACAAATATTTTCCCCATTATCTTATGTTCTCATTGCACAGCTACTGTGTTCCTCAGTTGCTCTGCTTCCAGTGCAGCTTGTTTTAAGTAGAGCTTTTATCCAATCAGATCTCACCTCTGTGTCTCTAGGTAAGAAGAGAGACCCGAGGCCTGCAGACTCAGTTTAGGTGAATGGGGACGATATTGTTGATTGTAATACTGTTCAACCAATCAGATCTTTAGTTTGACATGTTGGGCGTATTCTTTGACGTGCCAGAGCCTGCTAGCTGGCCTACAAGTACGTCAGCATTAACACACAGCTTAGTTTCCAGGTGCAGCTCTGCAGTGAGGTGCAGTGTGTGCTGTGATTGGTCAGAGGGCGAGCACGTGACTATTGGAATTTATTGGACAATTTAAGGAAGCTGGCAAAGCTTAGCCAGAGTAGTAAGAGTTCAAATTGAAAGATATGGAAGAAATGACATTTTTTGCATTTTGCTTGGTGTAGATTATTTATTTTTTTACCTAGCTTTGTTTTTTTAACACTCAATGACTGAAGGAGGAGAAACTGATTTGTGAGTTGGGATTTAACTGTGGGATTAAACTCTTAGTCAACAAAGAAAGGAGGATGGAGTTTGTCTTTAAGTGATCAGCATTTGGTAAGTCAACTGGTTTGTTTTTTTTAGGGTGTAGGGCCTCAGCTGTTTTTTGTTATTGTTTTGGGTTCAGCGGTCACAGCCTGTTGTCTCCTACGTGAGCGCAGTCCACCGAAAACATTATATTTCCCACAATTTAAGCTTCTGAATTTTCCAAATGCACTAGTATTATTCAAATTATTTGGTTTGCAAGCCTCGTACCGAACGCTTTAATACGAATACGTCTATTGTTACACCCCTAGAAACAAATAACCGTAGCTGTGGCGCCATCATGAGGTTATTAGGAGGTGTTTCAGCTGCAGGACAGCACTGAAGGCCCAGGTATAAAATGCACGGCCCGCCACTGACACAATCCCAGTATTAACTTAGTCTAGTTTGCGTCCCACCAGGTTAGCCTGAGCGAGGACACTGCCAACTGTGACAGCCGTAATGCATAAAAGCATAAATGGACACAATATCAATGTCGATTTAGTCTAACTAGCATCTCACCGAGTTAGCCTGAGCGAGGACACTCTGCTAACTGAGTTAGTTGTAATGCTACAAAGTCAATGGACACAGTCCCAGTATCAGCTTTGTCCAGCTAGCATTTCACCAAGTTAGCCTGAGCGAGGACACTCTGCTCACTGTGAAGGGCGGCCCGACAGCGTATACTCTGCACTCTCGTCAGCGCGTCACTCGATAAGCTAGAGCGGAAGCGCTCTACCAACCGTGGAAAACGAACAACGGTTATAGAAAACAATGTTAATCGATCTCACCGATTGCTGTCTTCACGATATTTAGGTGGCCCTTGTCAGACTGGTGAAACACGCCGTTCCCTCCTGAGAGGGACAGCTTGGCTACAGGCTATAGTGACAAGCTCCAATATGTCTTGATTGTAGACACATTTTGTTTAAGCTTATGCTACCATTGGTAGTTAGCCTGCATTAGATTACATTACAGTCATTTAGCAGATGCTTTTATCCAAAGCCACTTACAATAAGTGTATTCAACATGGTGTTCAAGAGAACTACGAGTCACCAGAAGTCATGAGTGCATCTCCTTGTTTACACAAGCATGTAAGAGCATAAACCAGAGCAAGAGTACAGAAACAAACTAATATGAATACAATAAGTGCAACAAACTAATACAGATACAATAAATGCTAATAAGTGCTAATACAATACAATAAGTGCTGAGTGAAGGCTCAGGGTAGTACTTCTTGAAGAGGTGAGTCTTCAGCCTGATGAAAGATAGGCAGCGACTCTGCTGTCCTGACGTCAGTGGGGAGTTCATTCCACCACTGTGGGGCCAGGACAGGAAACAGCCGTGACCGGGTCGATCGGCCGCAGGGACCTCTGAGCGTAGCGAGAAGATGAAAAAGGACTGATCTCAGGATGACACCGAGGTCTCAGGTGACTTTGTTGATATAAAGACTCGCGGTCAAAAGGATGAAATAGAACGTGAAGGATTTACATGTGGAATACCCACTGGTTTGGGGGCCTATAGTGGGAATAGGCCAGCATGTTATTCAGATTCAACCTGGATATACACCTTTGCTTAAAGAAAGCTCACATTGATATTACGTTGGTGCCAGTTACTATATATTTCCTCGAAAAGGCAAACCAATCTCCATCGCGGATTTAAGTTATTATTATTTTTGGAGGTTAAAAAATTCAGTAACAATTTATAACAAAATGATATGCTTATTTTACATAAACTATAGAAACTATAGATCACCTTTTCTTTCCCAAACTACTTTTTTTTCTTTTGTGTTTATGTCATATACAGCTATGCAACAATGATTGTTGTGTAATGTGTATAAAGATGTTGTCCAATGTTAAATCTTGTTTGATCATGTGACGCGCGTGTGTGTGTGTGTGTGTGTGTGTGTGTGTGTGTGTGTGTGTGTGTGTGTGTGTGTGTGTGTGTGTGTGTGTGTGTGTGTGTGTGTGTGCGTGCGTGCGCGCTTCATAACCAGCGTTCACTAGGGCCTATCAGGATTGCGTGCTCTGGGGTCTTAACTACCTTGTGAACACTAATATGATGAATGCATATAGTTCACGTGTGAAAATGTTAGAATATGATTCTTATGTTAGGGACAAACATTTTATAATATCACATGTAAAACCGTTATTCATGTGTGATAAATTCACACAATGAATAGACACAATTTGTCTCAGGGACAACAATTTCACAGCATTATACACATGGTAAATGGATATGATATACATGACACATATATACATGACATACAGTAGACACTGTATGTGGCTTTTTATGTATTTAACATGAGGAAACTTTTTTGGTGCAGATACCATTTTACATGTATTATCATATACGTATGAAACAGCATTTAACAAAGTCTCATATGTGCTTTTTGTTTCTTGTGTTGTCCTCGCGACTGCCATACACCTGTTGTCCTCTGGGGTCAAAAATGACCCCACCTGGTTTGACTGTTTTTAAAGCATATAGTATAAATTGTCAATCAATTCTGTTTTACACCTTTAGTCTTCCTTCAGTCCAACACATTACCACAAATCGTTCCCTTCATTTTGGAATTTAGGGCCAATAGACCTTGTTTACATAAAAGTATACCCTGTTTTTGAGTGAAAATACAATGAAACAATGAATTATTTTGACTTTATATTATTTTTTACTATTTGACTTATCACAGAGAGGTACATATCAAAGTTTAGTGCGGATGCTGTTCTTGAATCATTTGAATTTTTCTAATGGCAGCACATAATCACACCTGTTGTCCTCTGGGGTCAAAAATGACCCCGTCAGGTTTGACTGTTTATAAAGCATACAGTATAAATTATCACCCACCTCTGTGTTTCAACTCCTTCGTCAACTTTATTCCAAGTCATTACCTGACATATAAAACATGTCAACATTCATTTCTGCAACATTTAACCCTCCTGTTACCTTCAAATTTACTAACACCTGTTATCCTGGGGTCATTTTTGACCCCAGCAATTTGAACCTGCAGAGCATTATTGTAATTAAAATTGCTACCCAAGTTTATGTGTCAGGTACTTAGTTTTTTGTTGACTACCTAAATAGCCCTTTAAATAAAACAACCCCCCCCGACACCCAAACCCAGAATCCCTGTTACGGGACTATGGAGAAATATGCAGATCACCATCAAATCTCACTGATTGACCTAAAATTGGAAAGAGATATTTTTTGGGTGTTTTAATGGCTTTACATATAACTTTACATATCAACATGTTGAGTTTGTGTTTACCCAGTTGTCCCCATTAAATTACGAAAAGTCATTCAATATTAAACCAAAAATATGATGTCTCATTTATTTAGAACATTTTGTGTTGTCCTGGGGTCAAAAATGACCCCAGGACAACACAAGGGTTAAACCTGTTGAAACCTGTGACTTTCATACATTTTTGCTCAAATATCTTGACTTATTTACGTCACATCACACAGACATTTGTGGCTTTTGGATATTTCACATGTAATGAATATTCACATGATATAACAACATATATTTAATATAAAATAGGTTTTCATCTACAAATACCTTATTCAATGGGATTTTTGCAAGGGGCATACATTTCACATATATCATTTGTGAAACTGCACATGCATTTCACAAGTTTTATCTTAAAAGTAAATACATAAAAATACTAGGGATTAATGGTATAGAGAAAAATTAACACAGATGGGCATAAAGATATTATTTGATATTTAATACTTACATATAGAATCAGATGTATCAAGAAAGCTGTCATGTTGTTCTACCTGTGTTTGCTCCATGATCCATCCTCACAATGCTGTGGTGTGAAATCATTATCCTCAACACCTGTCTGCCATCACTACTACAAGGCAGATTTATGATACAGTGCAAATCAGCAGTTTGTTTGGCCCGCCACGACTAGTGAATAGAACAAAGTGTTGTTCCCCATCTGCAAACATCTCACAGCCTACATCCTGTTAAAATGCCAGCCAGTGAAATGTATCAGAGCTGTTAGCAATCTGAATGTTTTTTCTCTTTTTGTTTCAGTCAGGGCACAGTTGTATTACAAACAACACCTGCCTGACAATATATTTTGGGATTTATTTGTCTGAGAGAGTCGAGGGAGTCGTAGAAATGAGGGACGTGCGGCGAGAATGAGCGTCTAAGGCTAACAAAGACAGATGGTGCATGCAGCAGAGGTACAGAGGGGAGGAAGCTGGAGGAGGAGAAACGGGGAGTGAAGCGTGGAGGAGAGAGAGGAGAAGGACACGGTGGAGGAGATGCTCAGTAGGCGGGAGGGGAGGAAAAAAATCTGGATGAAAGAAGACATTAGTAATCTCCCCAGCTGCTAACAGAGGGGATGTGCCGGCTCTTGCGCTCTCTTTTTGTGTCCGTCTATCAGCATCGCTTATCTTATTGACAAAGCGTGTGGTGTCCTGAAAGCTGGGCCTGGGCCCGAAGCCAGCCTACTGAGCCCGAGAGGAGCACAGAGTCATTGATATGGGGGATTATCTCTTATTATGGTCATGCCTCACTTTGCACCCACCCTACCTCACATCACAGGACTGGGACTGCTGGCACACACACACATACAAACACATGTACACAAAAAACACGTACATAAACACAGCGGCTTTACACGCTTTACTTGTCGAGCCACTGTGTGTTCGGGCTCGTGCGGCTGAAAAGCCTATCTCACACATCAGACACCCTCTCAGATAGGCCTTATTGGTTGGTAAAAGATGCCAAGTGCTGTAGAGACTCATCCGTCCTCCACTATTTCACCTGACAGGAGGAGCCATATGTGATGTTCAAGAAGTCTGACAAGCCGCTGTATGGGAACGACCGCTTTGAGGGCTACTGCATAGACCTGCTGAGAGAGCTGGCCAACATCCTGGGCTTCACTTACGAGGTCCGCCTGGTGGAAGATGGGAGATACGGTGCCCAGGATGAGAACACGGGCCAGTGGAATGGCATGGTCAAGGAGCTAATGGACCATGTGAGTCTCTAAATATTATATCATTCAAGAATGAACATGAATGGGATTTTTAGCAAACACATGTTGACATCTAGTTCAGGCCAATACCATTGTACACGCAAAGTTAATTGCTGGAATTTGGCAATTAGCTTGGTAAGAAATGGTGTACAAACCTTACAAAATGAAGTTTAAGTTGTAATAAACATAATAATTCTTAAACATTATTCAGATTTGTGAGCAGGCAGAGCTGAACACAATAGTAGAAAGCAGCCAGCATGTATTGTGTATTGTGATGGTGAAAACAACTGTTTTGGGTTTAAAATGATATCTATTACAGTAGTTATTTTTTCAAGAACCTCATTCAACTTCTTACTTTGGACTGTTGGTCTGACAGAACAAGCTATTCAAATGTAAGATAACTATATTCATCCAATGCAGGGAAGTACAAAAATAGTACAGATAAGCGGAGGAGCCTAAACATTGGGATGTGGAATCAATTATTGGAAGAAATCATGACAATAATTAGTTAGTTCCAGATCAACATTTTTATGCAATTCACCTGCAGTACGTGTCTGTTTTTCATATGTGCCTCGTATTAAATCTGCTTTCATTTTTTTCATTATATTTTGACGCTAATTTCATGACTTGTATATTTGTGTAAACTGTCTATTACGTCCAAATGTTTGGTTGAAAATGACAAAAGATAAGATATGATGAGGAATATCTCACTGAAACGCACTAAGAGGTAAGAACTAACTCTGCTTGAGAGTACAGTGATGCATAGATTCTGTCGGGACGTGTTTCCCCTACAGAGCTTATTAAAACTCACACAGTGTAGATCATTACTCCCGACAAAGTCCCAGTTAGGATAAACTGCATGGGCAGAAAAAAAGCAGATGCAGCATGGGCAATAGTCGATATCTGACCCAAGTCTCCCGTAACTGCTCCTGCTCTTGATCAGTACGGTGATTGGCCGTCGTGACAGACTGGTCCCGTCATGGCTGAAGGGTCCAATCCCCTGCGAGATGATGTTCAGCGTGGGTTTGCCCCACTTCTCACACTGGGCGCACAGGGCTTGACTGAGACAGATGGTGATTGCAGCAGACAGGCCCTCAGAAGACTGGGCAGTGTGGACTCACAGGGAAGAAGTTCAGTTGAGGAAGACAGGCTGTATTGAGCTGAACAAGTTGGAAACATCCTGTCAAAGGAATTTAGCAAAATGATCTTTAGTCTTGCCAATGTTTAAAGTGGAGGCTCCTACGGTAGTTTGGATTCAGAGATGCCTGGTATCTGCTAGACTTTTTATGTATCACAGCTGTGAGAAGAAAGCACAGTCAATTCCTCCTCAAGTGATGTATGGCAACCTTCATAAGACAAAAAGGATATATCTTTGAGAAATGAAGCACTTGACCTTGCTGTTGATGTTTAGCATTTATAGTCACAAGGCAGCTCAAGATTTATTAACTGCCAGCAGTACAGCACGGTTTTCAGCCCAGATATGGAAACCTGACTTTCCCCTCTGTGTATCTCTAGAGCACACGTCGCACATATAAGCACGACTCCTGTGCTTGCCAGAGAAGGGATTATTCAATATTATAAATAACTCTATGGAAAAGTAATATTGATGTTCAGTGTGTGCTGTAAACAGCTGCATGTGTGCGGAGCAGAGACACATTCTGTAAGCAAACCTTTATACACAGTGGCGTTTTTTTAGTGTGAATAATTTCATATACTGTGTTTACTGAATGCTGCGAAAAAGGGGTTTTGTTTTCAGAACAAGGTTGATTTTGTGAGCTTTCACACCGTGAATAAAGGCATTAACCAATTGTGTGGAACGGGTTGAGTTCACCATTATTTAAAAGGACAATAAAACAACAACACAGAGGCTCCGTAGTTTGAACCAAGACAGCAAACAGTATTACTCATCTCAACCTTGACAAAGGCAGCGCAGACCAGATGGGCAGTTTTGAAAAGTGAAGCCAATGCAGAAGCGCCTTAAAGCTGCATTCTCTCTAGTGTCCACCAGGGGGCGACTTGTATAGAAGTCTATGAGAAAATGACTCTACTTCTCTCTTGATTTATTACCTCAGTAAACATTGTAAACATGAGTTTATGGTCTCAATCTCTAGTTTCAAGTCTTCTTCAATACAGCATGATGTTCATTTAGTACATTATGGTCCATTTAGAGTTAAATAATACCATAAAGCAGTTAATGTTTTAGGGTGGGGCTACCTTGTGATTGACAGGTCTCTAACAGAGCTGTTCACGGCGTCTCTGTCACTCTTCCGCAGTACAAATATCATAACTTGCGTTCACTGGTTGCAAAATAACAAGATGGAAATGGCCAAAATTCCAAACATGAGGCTTTAAAACCCTAGTCCCCAAATCAATGGGTGGCATCATGACTAATACGTCTTATATACAGTTTATGGCGCAGACCAGATCTACTCCTTTCGTTCCTTACTTTCACAATAAAAGCCTTCAACATATAATACTTGCATATTTAGCATTTTTGTTATCTTCCTTTATTCTTCATGCCCCAAATGTGTAAATGCCTTTACTCTAACAAAATTGAACCTATCTCTAGTAATTGTCACGGGTTTTGTTTTTGCTTCCACTGCTTGGTTTTCTCAGGAGGTGATACCTGTGCTTGTTAGGGTTAACCACAAGGATAACTAGAAAATTCCTAAAGAAATTTTGACAGTGTGGCTTCTACTGCCTGAAGAAATCGCAATATACTGTATAAACACGCCAATGTTACCGGTAGTGTCATTCAGGTTCAATTGAGATAGCACTACTCTCTTTTCTGCATTTTAGATTCATACTCTTCAGTCCTCTAAAAATATCTAAGACCTGAATAACTGTAAGATAGAGAGAGACACAGAGAGGGAGAGAGAGACACAGAAAGATAGAGAGAGAGTGAGTGAGTGAGACAGGCAGACAGACAGTTATATGGACTGAGTGAGTGGGTGACATTAAATTTCTTGCTAAGTGCCTTGGGACAGACTCTGTAGTGTGTAAAGACCCTGTTTTCTTAATTTGATTGCCTCTAAACGCTTCCTGTGCCTGTGACTTATGGTCTATCTCTCTTCTCTTTTATGTTTGCTGTTGACAGAGAGCTGATCTGGCAGTGGCTCCCCTCGCCATCACATATGCACGCGAGAAGATTGTCGACTTCTCTAAGCCCTTCATGACGCTGGGTATAAGTATACTGTACCGCAAGCCCAACGGGACCAACCCTGGGGTCTTCTCCTTCCTCAACCCCCTCTCGCCTGATATCTGGATGTATATTCTGCTGGCTTACTTGGGTGTCAGTTGTGTGCTGTTTGTCATAGCCAGGTAACATGTCACTTCCTGTGATCACAGCCTCACACACAGTCAGAAACATGCTTAGCTGCCATCGCTCGGCTCCCCCGCCCGAATAACAACAGGCCAATCTCTGTAATCACAGCATCAGCACACTGACTCGCTCACAGTAAAAGCTCACCGCTCAGTGACAGTGCTGACACTAATCAACGGTCATGTATCACAACTCAACGCCATTGCTGTGTAACATGTTTAATGCAGTTCAACCACATGAATATTTGTTTTCTTTTCACCATGAAACATTTAGAGACTTGGCACTGCTGCGAGGTTCTTACATTGTTATCAGTAGGAGAAACAGAAGTAGTAGGCCTATCAGCCGTTTGAGGGTTGTGTGTATATGTCTGAGAGAGTGGCAGAAAGGTTGTGCACTCATACAGATATTTGTGCGTAATTGTGTGTGTTTGTGGGATGTGTCGAGCTCGGTGTGAACACTGCTGCCCCTCTCCCACCTTTCCCTCACTGTCCCCAGTGTCTCCGAGTTCATGCTGTCTTTTCTTTTCTCTTGTTTCCTTCACCTTGCTTCAAGCACAACTGAGTCAGAGATAGCCTATAATTTATTTCTGCTCGTTTAGGTTCACAGTCTCCAATTACTAGAAAATAATAGTCACCCTTAAAAGTACCCGGTTTATTCGTTTTCAGCTGTAGCCTTACCAGATCGGACAATCTCTTGGAAAAGCGGAGTCAAATCTGATTCTAGTCCTTGTAACCTTTGCTTAGGATCCACTCTGTGACTAAACTTCTCCAGTGCGCATTGTAGTTGAGAATATATTAAGATATAGACAAATATATATGTCCAGATTAATTTGCTATGCAGGCTGTCAAAGCACACAGAGCAGGCAGGTGTACGGGCGGGACCTCGATACCGCAGCTCCATCCCCGATCACTGCTGCGTGGACTCTGGCTCCAAATGACGTCACCAGCGCATGATAGCAGCACCCGTATCCAAGATATTTTGGTTTGATTTATGTACAGTTGGAGGAAGTGGAGGTGCGTCGTCCATTATTATATAGGCTGGTCTATGCTTTTCCCCTGTAAAAACCTGAAATTTAGGGTTATTTTCTTTAGTTGCCTTGGAATACTTCTTCACCAAACTTCTCTCTAAACTGGTGCAGTGACCTGCAATTTCAGGTCTCTCAGTTCAGTTAAGCAGCGCCTTACAAGTTCAGATGGCATTGGACAAAGAAACTGAACCCAAGGAGGGAGTGCTGCAAAGTTTAAATACATTGTTCCAAATATGTTTGTTATGACCATTTGTGAAGAAGTACAAGGTTCTGGAGTGGCACTTGGGTCTTGGCGATAGAAGGTGATAGCACATAAGGGGGCTATGTTCAGTTGATGGATGCTGTAGAGGGTAGGTGTAGTATGGGTAGAGCTCTGTGCTGATTTCAGCCCTGCACATTATGTCATAGAACGGTGCCTTAGATAGAAACATTCAATAAATAATCAGGAATCTTTTTACTTCTTTGCTCTGCTTGTGTCAATGAGACTTAATGTGACCTAACCACACTGAAAATCTAGCTTAGACTGGTAGGTGTTGTATCTATAATGGACACATACAGCTCTGTATTATCTTATTTACTTTTAGTTTCACCTACATCATAGTTTAGTTAGTTTGCTGATGCAGCTTTGGCTGGTGAAATGACACAACACATTATTTGTACTGGTTTTCTTGTCTTTGCTCCGATAAATCCATTCAGTGGAACTAGGCCAATGTTTTTTGAAGCCCGCTCATTTGATCTAGTGGTTCTTACTTGTGGCTGCCATTAGAAGCATGGTGAAGAAAAAAAGAGGGAGAAAAGTTAATGTTAACTCTAAAACTTTTGGGAGACGTCGGCTGTCTTGCAGCCGTGACCCGACAGTTTTACCGTTAACGCACATGTGTTTTCCGATGTTACTGGCGATATGATCACACGAGAGAATAAGAAGCGGCAACTGTCATCTAAGTTGGCTCAGAATATGCACCTATCTGTATTTAATATCATAATAAGTAAGTGTTTGGGTAAGTGTATAAATTCCCCCTCTATTCCTTCTCTTCTCCTGTACACACAAATGCATGTTTGGCTACAGCTGCATGTTTTTGCTGTAGAGTGAAGCACATAACAGTCTCACAAAATTTCATGAAATGAGGTCTAAAAGGCAGATTACATGTTGTGAACAGAAGATGTGTAGATTACTTCCCTCCGCCTTCACAAGAAGAGTTGTACATGTTTATAATGTTCTGTCAGACATTAGCTTAGTCTGGAGAAAAGAGCCTGTGCAGTTGAAATATCATAGAAGTGTTAAATATTTTCCCACTTTCCTCCCCCTGTGCTATGTAGCCATACAGATAGTTTTGTATTTGGTTATTTCACTCCAATACATTGGCGGTGAATGGGATTTAGTTTGTTGTGCTCAGCCCACAAATTCAAGAAGCACATGTCTTAGTGTCCCTGCTGTTCTAGATAATCGATAGAACTAGCTGTTCAAACTTCTCACTGAAGCTAACTCTTACAGAAGAAATAGTTCCTGTTTAAACTAGAACAAATCCTCGAAAATACAGAGACAGAAAAAAAGAAAGAAACGATCTACATGGCTCGATAAGGGAAGCACTAAAACCAGTGAACAGGTTCATTGTTCACCATGTGATCAGCTAAATGTGAACACTTTAGATGCTACCATATGATACTCATCAAGGTTAACCAAGAGAAAAAAAGTGACAAGCTTTGTTGTCTCTCGTTGGTTTGTTGTTGTGGGTTCAGCATAATGTCAGTACAATATGAAAAGAAAACCAAAGACGGCCACATACAGAACAGCACTACAATAGGCAAAAAGATAACTAGCAAAAGATAACGGAAACAAGCTATCGCTACTACTCACATTTATGTTTTAAGATACTACAATGATACTACAGGAACAGTGACTGAAACAAGTACAGACATTTATCATGAATATACTTACCTTTTGGTACTACCATGAAATACTCCAAAAAAGTCTCAAACTAAACAATGAATTTGCATTACCATCAAAAATGAGCCATATTAGTGTTTTCTGATCCGATGCCTATGGCAGGAAAAGTGCTTCTGAACCCTTATAAATAATAAATAATCAATCAAATCAATAGTGTATTTCTTCATTTGTAACCACTTTGGTAAAAGTCTGGTCAGGTTTAGGCACAAGAACTACTTTGATAGTTGCAGATCTAAGGATAGAGGTTGGGTTACTCAGTTCAGGTCAGGGAACCATCAGTGTTATTGTTGAGAGAAGAACTACTTTGTTTTCTTTTAACCAGGATGTTGACTGTTGATAGGAGATGACCAGTGCTCTCCATGTCAAAGAGACCCCCCCCAATCCTAACAAGGTTCCTGGCCCTGAACAATGTCACACTACGTTTGTCTTTGCTCTTGACAAAAGAGTCATTCAACTTTGCTTCTCATTGAAATGTAAACATCCAGTCTGTTTGCATGAACCCAACAGATGCTATCATTGTTCTTGGGACGTTCTCTGCTTATTCTATGCACCCATAAAAAGCCTTATTTGTCCCATGTCCTCTAATTAATACTTGCATGGTGGTGAAATGCATTTCTTTCACCTTTTGTCCACATATGTCATTTATATGTTAAGTACTCATTTCACAAAAGCGTGTGAGACCAAACTGTCAAGCACATACAATTGACAGGCAATAATTTACACAACAAGGTTTAGTTCCACTGTGCAGTTATATACTGTTTATATATGTGTGTACACATTACACATTTCATCTATGTATGCTTGTGTTTGTGCTGCACTGTGTGACTGACTGTATGTGTGGGAGACTGAACACAGTGCTAGAGCTAGAGCAGCCTCTCTCTCTCTCATGGATAGGCCTATTCCACATGGGCGCACAGCTGAAACCACATGATTACTCTGTTGTACCGCCACCTGCCCCGATATCGCCAGTTACTGATGTCAATGTCACCGGTTGTTACTGCTTTTATGTTCCCTCTAATGACATCAATAGCACCATTGCTGCTTCTGGCACAGGTGATGATAGATATCACACCACCTCTGCTAAAGCCAGTGCATTATCACCTTGTTACACTTTGGGGAATCCGATTCCCTACATCTTACATATCAAGAGCATTTCTTTAAGATAAGCGAGAAGTAGAGGTGAAGCTATGTAACAGTAATTGATCAGGAGGTTTCTGCAGAATATTCTTCGTCTTTCTCCAAAGAATTATGACTCACGATATTGACATCTAGTTCTCGCCTGTCCTTCCCAAAATTAGAATATTTCTCCGTGTGCATCGTCTTTCTTTCCTCACATCAAAGTGTAATCTGTCCGTCCTTAGTCTTTGAATAATGAGAAGCCTTTGGTTTGGTACGTGCTCATATTAAAGGCACAGCCTCGTCGTGCGGTTAAAATTCTCCTGTGAATCCCACGCAGACCTCTAAGTATGATGTTCTGGATGTGAGTTCATCTTTTTGAGCCTTAATGAGTAAGAGAAGGTTAACAGGTCTAATTGCTTTGGACCTTTGACATAAATATGCCCGCTGCAACTAAATACATAACAAAAACAAATGAGTGTCAGGTAGGAAGCTGCATTACGTTCCTTGTGTACACAGAAGGCTATCATGTACAGTGTACCGCAGTTGACAAACCTATCTTGTGCATTTTGGTTAAACCTTAAAGAATGTTGCCAGTGCAAATGTACAGCAAATTATCCAGCCTGTACTTTCCATTATTGTTGAATATTTTCCCAGGCACACCAGCCCGTTTTATGTGTTTTAACTACCCAGTCTACCAAAACAAGTTTCATAAATACCTTTCATATTCCAAGTGGTTAACATTGTAAAACTATTGGTTAAGCATAGGCAATAAAACTACTTGGTTGAGGTAAAAAAAGATAAAAGTTTGTGTGAAAATAAAGTAACAACGTAATTTTAAATCAAACTATATAGCGTCAATAAAAAACCGCCCTTAGTTGACTTTATGTAACGTTACTTAACATAAGCAATAGAATGTTATATAACAATGTTGGTTAGCAACGTTACGTAACAAGTGTAAACTCAATGTTTACTTTTGGTTCCATCCGGGACACAAACAGTCCTGTGTTTGGTTGCGTCTTTGTTTAGATCGTAGTAGCAGCAGCATTCTGAATGATGAGCTCTTTTGGTGTTACCTGTTCAAAAACCATCACAATAGTCAAACTTGCTGGAAATAAAAAATGGGAAAAAATCGAAAACACTTCCAACAGTCAGCAGAAATATAAAGTTTACTGATGAGTCAAATGCTTAAGTTTAGACAGATAAAGTGCATCATCCTGTGACAGAGCAACCAGACCATTCTGACTTTTGATTTATCTCCCCTGACATTGGTGTTATCATGCGTAGCATCGCTGGAGGTTTCTGCTGGGTGACCCTGCCCCCGTAGAAAGATAAAAGCCTCACATTGTTTCTGCGCTGCTGGTGAATTCCTGGCTTTTATCTCTGCACTGACCTTGCTCAAAATTTCTCCCGCTGTAGCACAGGTGATCTGAGATAATGTAAGGGCAGTGTAATAGGATCAAAGTGACAGCAAACAGGCCAAACAGTGCTACAGTAAAAGACGGGCTAAGCTGTGCTGTCTCCTGTAAGTGGCATTGGTTCAGCATTCCCTGACCCAACCAGCAGCAGCAGCGGCAGTCCAGCCAGCCACTCCCATGATCCAGCACAACGCTGACAACTGCGCTCATCCATGTTCATGGCGAGCGGTAATTGGCTTTTCACAACATGATTGGAGGAAACGCACTCAGAGACCTCTGCGCAAGGGATTGGGTCACATTGTCACATTTGCCACAGCAAGGTCGCAGTTCAGCTGAACTCAATTTGGCATTGCAAATTGACAAGCAAGCAAATCTGAGGCAAATTGAGTGAGCGGACGGATTGATTTAAGGCCAAGGATTCTCTTAAAGCAGAAATAAGGAGGACATTCAGAGGTCCTTGAGCTACACTACACAATATCCTTCTGAGTGTTGTGGGGGTGAGAAGGAACACCAATGTTAACCATATCATAATGGCAAAGTCCATTAGTCAATGACAGGGTACAGTTATAATGCAGTCATTTTATCGATACAACCATGCGTCTTCATATTAGGGTATTCAACCCAGTACTGCTGTATTATAACCAGAGGACAATCCAAACCTTGACATGGTGGTAGCAGTTTCATCTGCATTATCCTCTATGCAGATGAAACATCCACTCGAGGTTATCGTTTTTGACTTCCAGCGCAGTAAGTCTACATTATGCATTGCAATTTGATTAGTCAAACCCTTGTGTCTGTTAAACAGCTTGAGTCAAGATAGGGCCCCAGTTCCCCCTCGACTCCAGCACAAACCAAATCAGGTCAGAATGCTTAATTGTAGACCAATCAACCTTTACTAATGTAATGTCACTTTTATTTGATATGAATAAATGAGAAATCTCTGCCTGAGGAGTGTGTCGAGTGAGGGGGAGCGCCGGGGCTGGCGTGGGCATGATGGGAATGAACCGCTTGATCTGCTGAATATTAATGCTCCTCTAAGATTATAAGGATTATTAGTTCTTTTCTCGGCTGACAATGGAGTTATTTTCAGACCCCATCGATTAAATTACTGAGGGAACTGCCTTTGATATGAGCACTCCCACACGAGGAGCCACCTTTGGAATATGAGTGGGGTTAAATGGAGCCCAATCCCTGAGTATTGTATCTTATTACAATTTAAAAACAGACACGAGAGATTCGGATGAGCAGTCATTTTTTAAGGCTTTATTTTGACTAATAAATAATCCCAATCATTATTTTATAATAATCCATGTATTAAACTCTTAATTTACTAATCCAGTTAAGCGCATAGCAATCTGAGGTATGCACATGAAGGCATAGCAATGCTTCTTGATGAGGGAAGTTTCCTCAGGCAGGATTTGTCTTATCTCTGGACATGACTATGTAACCTTTGTTTTCTCTCCCTGTCTCTCCAGGTAGGATGACAACTCTTGGTCTCTTTTATTGTTTACTCTTGTGTCTTTAAGCAACTGCAGTAAACATATATATATATATGTGTGTGTTCTCTGTTAATTGTCACAGGTTTAGTCCCTACGAGTGGTATAACCCCCACCCTTGCAACCCTGACTCGGATGTAGTGGAAAACAATTTCACCCTGCTAAATAGTTTCTGGTTTGGAGTTGGAGCTCTCATGCAGCAAGGTAGACGCCTCTGCCTGCCCCCCTTTTTCTAGCACAAGTCCCACTTTTTTGCTGGGGGTCAACCTTGTTCTTTGACCAGGCCCATGACCATGCATGGGGGCCTCTGTGCATGATGCTAGATGCTCCACTGGTAGAGTCCAGCGGGACTGGACTGAATGGGATTTGAG
This sequence comes from Anarrhichthys ocellatus, assembly GCF_004355925.1. Lineage (NCBI taxonomy): Eukaryota > Metazoa > Chordata > Actinopteri > Perciformes > Anarhichadidae > Anarrhichthys > Anarrhichthys ocellatus. The sequence continues at coordinate 1,207,436 of NW_022280105.1, read as the reverse complement.
TGATGGGATCAATGAATGAGGGTGGTGCGCCTGCATGCTTCCCTTCCCCATGCTCCCTGACTCCTCCCCTCCCTTTCCCCAACTGTCCACGGCCATCTGAACAGGTAAGTGAACCTACCCAGAATACCTGAGATGGATCAAATGGGTGAGATTGAATGAGAATATGAACTCAGCAGCTTCCCGTGCCTGTTTAGTTTTGTTTCCTTCAGCCAAACAAATGCCATATCTTCTCAACTAGTTGGCATCTTTAGACTGAGAAAAAAACAAAGTGTGGAATGTTATCACTTTAATAATAATAAATGCTGTATGCCCTTTACAATGCATGTCACATTGGGAGATATATTGCATTTTTAAATTAGCATTTCCAACTTATTTACAGCAGGTAGTGATGGTTGGAGGACCTGGACAGCATGGTATTTATGTGTGTATGTGTCCTTGCATCTGAACAGTGCAATGGAGCACACAGAACATGCTGCTATAGTCAAAGCTGCAGTACAAGAAATAATCCAAATGTCTCCCTTACCTCTATTGGGGTCTAGCCATGTAGATTTGGTTTGGGTTTTTGAATATCTGTCTCTGTTATTTCTGCCTCCACCCTATCAAAGGAGGTGGAAGGAATTTTAATTGTGGTGCTCACATTGGAAGAATGTAACCATTTAAATCATCAAATGAACTGAATAGGTATTGTGAAATTAAACCTCAAATGAAAATTTTAAATGAACAGTGAAACTGAAATATTTTACTTTAAAAACAAGCTATCTTGACAGAAAGTCAAGACTTAAAAGTCAAACCTAAACTTTAATGTTTGTGAAAACTTTATTTTTCTGACCTTGGAAAAAAATCAAGGGCTTTTTCAAGTGCTGTCAACCATACGTAATCTTCTACTTATTGGTGCTTTTAAAGGGAATAAGTAGTGATCGCATGTTTAGATATTCAGTTTCTTACAAGATTCAACCTATTTATCTGATTCTCTGCAGAATCCACATTTAACCTCCACAACTGTATCAGGTGGAGGGTGACATCTCAGAGACAGATGTCAAAACTTGGACAAATACAAGCAGAACTATCTGCATGACTACATACCTCTAGTTGGAAGGGAATTTGTTTGTTTTTTGACGAAGTGACCCTTTAAGTCTACAGACGTCTGTCTTTCCCAGGATTTAGCAGCTGATAACGTATATCTAGTTGGCTGGTTGCATGCTTACTTATGCTGCATGCATACTAATATCCCCAAATTAGCTACTAACTTTTCTCACAGATTTGGATTTATTGGATGTATTAGGATGCAAATATTATTTGAATTATTTGAGATCAAAATATGATGACTGGTTTGAGGATTTTATGAACAGAGAATAAAACATGTTTATGACTAACTAAGAACTGTCAAAGATGGATGTAAATGTAATTCACGATGTAGTCGTGTTGGACATAGTTTGTTTGACGAGCCAGCAGAACAGATGTGTAGGGTTGACCAGTTGAGAAGATGTGGCTGAGGCCAGAAGGCAGCGGGATTAGACTGAAGGAACACGCGGTGTCTGCATGGCACCGTGCTGGTCTGCACTGTAGAGAGGCTCCCCTGCCCGGCGGCTTGCCCCGCCCCCCAGAAAACTGTGGGATGTGCTTCTTTGGTCATGACGTTACCTTGGGTACATGACAGTCAGCCCCAACCAGGCTCTGTTCGGGTCGACTCGCCGCTCTGAGTGGGTCGCCCCTCTTTTCTGTTCTGGTGTCTGAGGTGAAACAGGAAAGGAAGCTCGGAGCTGGTAACACTTTTACACTTTGAAACAAACCTGCATCTGATAGCCGGCCATGGGTCCAACACAGAACAAGCAGAATCCACTGCTAACACTACTGATGAATGCGTTTGTGATCATGCCTGCTTCCTTGACTTGTGTTCTTGATTGTGGTTTTATGAATGGGCAAAGTGGGTGGCTGTTGCTCCGCGCTGGCTGACTTAGATACTGTGGTTGAGCCAAGTCTGAGAGTGTGGATGGCTGGTGGCTCATGATAGGTTAAACAGACAGTGTTTTAGAGGGTTAACTTGTGTTTTTAATTTATTCAACTTTTATTTCTAGACACATGAGTCCATATACAATATATATAATGCTAACATAGACACTAAAGTCCTTGTTTAGTTGTTCGGATTGGGGCCAGCTGTAGCTTTTTGAGGGCCCTCTGTGAGATTAGCATATAACCTTCAATGTATTTTTGTTACATTTTGTTAGATAATAATTATAGAGCTATGATCTCAAAATGCATAAAAATGAAATATTTGTGATTGTAAGCTTTATATCACCAACGATGATCAATGAATACACTTCGGGAAAATGTATTCTGATGCATATGTGTGGTTAACATATCTGCATATATACAGTATATATACAGTATATATATATATGTATATATTAGGGCTGGGCAAGTTAACGCGTTATTATCACATTAATGCATTAATTAATGAACGGCGACAATTATTTTATCGCGCGTTAACGCAGTTTTTTTTATTATTAAGCGGACATTTTTAACACAGCGAGCGGTGAACAGCTGTGTTTGTCGCGTCTCTTCCTGTTTCCTTCACATACATTCCCCTGGGTCCTAAGTCCCTCCATGTACAGCTTCTTATCACCCTCTATGTACCAACGTACATTTATAACAAATACCACACATATTACGGTAATCAGCGTTGCATATGTGTCTGACCAAAATACCAAAAAAGGCAAAAAATAAATGATTCATTTAAATTTTCTTTTTTGAGTTTTTAAAGTGTTTTGTTTGTAATATGTATAATAAGCATCATTTAGTATCACTACTGAAAATTTAACAAACATAAAGACATGACGTAGATAGATTTGCAGTTTAAGAAGTATATTTCAAATTGCATCTCTTACACACATGAAGATAAAGTTGTGAGCACCGGCTGAATATCCATTATCAGAATCATTATAACTGTATTATAACTGCTACCGTGTAAAGGGAATACTGCTGTTAACAAGAACCTGATTTTTTAAAAGTGTTTGCACATTAAAAATTTTAATCGTGATTAATCGCATTGTTATGTGCAAAGTTCAATAATGAATTCAAAAGTAGTGTATTGCGCACTTATATTTTAAAAGTACTGCTATATGAACAAAAGTGCAATAACATTTGGTTTGCAAACACTTTAAACACATCAGGTTCTTGTTAACAGCGGCAGCAGCAGCAGGAAGTGACGCCACACAAACACAGCTGTTCACCGCTCGCTGCCCGGTTGTTGCGTTAAAAATGACCGCTTAATAATAAAAAAGAACTGCGGTAACGCGCGATCAAATAATTGTCGGCGTTAATCAATGAATGCGTTAACGCGATAATAATGCGTTAACTTGCCCAGCACTAATATATACATAACATCTTGTAAGAGATTTTTCGGAAGACATCTTATTTCTTCCATTTCTATTTTCTACTTCATTCATTTAATGCATTGACATATTTGAGACTTCAGATTCTCTGTTTGGATAAACACATGAAGTTTAATATATTGTCTGATGTCAAATGAGTTTTGTTTTGAAATAAAATTTTGCACCGAGCCATGTTGGTTTTCAAAAAGAAGACTTTTCAGAACAGAAAAACACAGAGTGGTAAAGACTGTACACGGCCAGCTCCAGAGCACAGCAAGCGTGTGTGTGTTTTGACCTACGACACGATGATTACCTGGCCGGTTCACAGTTCAGTGACAAATGAACTGCAGACCCAATCTACTTAACAGGCAACAGAGTGTAACTGTGTTCATCGTCCAGCCTGTTACACTGCTGATGTGTCCATCAAGACTTCACACCATGCAGTGAGTGATAATGCAGAGGTAAACACTGTATTATCAACATACTGTGAGTGTTCTACACTTAAACAGCATGATGATATCAATTTAACACCCCATATTTAAAGTGCTACAGAAGAGTAGGTGTAGTGTCTTTGAGCATGCAGACATGCTGACAGTGAACACATTCAACTACTTGTGAAAAGACACAATTGTATTAATTCATTAAACAATTAGCTGTTATTTTTCATGATCTTGGAAGGTCATTATAGTGAATACAATTATTTGTTATCACTTAACAGGTAAGATCCCGCCCTCCAGCCTGCCCTTCCCCCTCCATTGCAGTATCAATAGCGGTGGGCTGGAGCTGCAGTTGGCTGTCAGGTCTTTCTCTGCACGCTCCCTTTACTAGACAGCTCACTCGGGGGACAGCGAGAAAGAAGTTTGATGAAAAGTGAGTCTCTCACAAAAGGAGTGGAGCACAGTTCTCAACCTCCTATCTCCCTGACACCTTATCAGCTTTCCCTCCGAGTGAATGTGCAAAATCCCAGCTTTCAATTGCTTAAGCCGCTTGAGGAGAATAGTCCTGATATAACCAAGGCCCACCTTCTTTCCCCCTGGACAACAAGCCTCCTTCCCTCCCTCTCTACCCACGCACATATGCTCCTTCATGCTCAGCCTACATTCTGCATAGAACTTGAATGTATAAACAGTCAAATTAGTTTACTCTATTGTAAGAGATAAACAAACATGAAAGTAACTGATGCTGTGCTAAACTTCCTCATAGGAACTGCAGCAATCAGTGAAGTCACTTGCAGGGATGAACTAAATCAATGCAGATCTGTATGTAGTGTTTAGCTTTTGACCACTTTGCCATCCAATTTTGCACTGTTGACCTAATACAAACCAGCTTGCCTGGGTCAATCTGATGATCAAGGAGCCAGGCAGCTGAAGAGTTTGAAATAGGGCGAGATATCATTTTAGCTGTGTGCTACCCAATTTCATGAATCTCCTTTATACAGTGGCGGGCCGTGCATTTTATACCTGGGCCTTCAGTGCTGTCCTGCAGCTGAACCATCTCCTTATAACCTCATGATGGCGCCACAGCTATGGTTATTATTTGTTTCTAAGGGTGTAACAATAGACGTATTTGTATTAAACCGTTCGGTACGAGGCTCACGAACCGAACAATACCTTTGAATAATACTAGTACATTTGGAAAATGCAGAAGCTTAAATTGTAGGAAATATAATGTTTTCTGTGCTCATTTAGGAGACAACGGGCTGTGACCTCTGAACCCGGAACAAATAAAACAGCTGGGGCTCCGCACATGTTCTGGGAGGCTACGCTAACTAGCTTAACGGGAAAACAACAGCAGCAACACGCTACACGCTACATTCTGCTACACACTCGAGGGCCATTCAGATATTAGATGTAAAAAAACAAACCAGTTGACTTACCAAATGCTGATCACTTAAAGACAAACTCCATCCTCCTTTCTTTGTTGACTAAGAGTTTAATCCCACGGTTAAATCCCAACTCACGAATCAGTTTCTCCTCCTTCAGTCATTGAGTGTTAAAAAAACAAAGCTAGGTAAAAAAATAAATAATCTACACCAAGCAAAATGCAAAAAATGTCATAATTTCTTCCATATCTTTCAATTTGAACTCTTACTACTCTGGCTAAGCTTTGCCAGCTTCCTTAAATTGTGTTTCACGATAGTCACGTGCTCGCCCACTGACCAATCACAGCACACGCTGCACCTCACTGCAGAGCTGCACCTGGAAACTAAGCTGTGTGTTAATGCTGATGTACTTGTAGGCCAGCTAGCAGGCTCTGACACATCAAAGAATACGCCCAACATGTCAAACCTAAGATCCGATTGGTTGAACACTATGACAATCAACAATATCATCCCCATTCACTTAAAGTGCACATGGATTCACTTGTGAGTCTGCAGGCCTCGGCCTCTGTTCTTACCTGGAGACACAGAGGTGAGATCTGATTGGATAAAAGCTCTACTTAAAACAAGCTGCACTGGAAGCAGAGCAACTGAGGAACACAGTAACTGTGCAATGAGAAAATAAGATGATGGGGAAAATAATGAAATTATAAAATAGCTATAACTTTGTGATTCTGTTTAGGCCTGCAGAGAAGGTACAGGTAGTCCAGATAAGATGAGTTTTTGTTTGGTCTGGGGAATTAATTACCACTAAGCCTTATGGCTGTAGCAGCTACTTACAGACCATCACATATGCTAAATGCCTATAAATCAACAGGGAAAGTATTCAGGCCTGACCAGTATCTTTCCGCAGCTGCTCCAGTCATTCCCCATAGTGTTGCTCAGTGTACTGGATGGTTGGGCCGCTCCGCTCTGGTACTCTTCTTGAATTAACAACCGTGCACTGAGCTCGGAGTCTCGTTCAGTTAATTCAGGTTAACGTATAGATGCAGACACAAATTAAACCAAAATACTTTAGGGTAGGGGGTTCACCTTCATCATCCCTCATGGTCTCCACAAAAAGTTGCTCTTTGCATTCATCTGCAGCACTCCACTCTCATGTCCATATCTCGACTCTAGCACTCACTCCCTCTGTGTCTGCCCTCAGGCCAGCTCATATTGCATTAGGTCTGCCTTCCAGAAGCTTAGCAATCAATCAGAAATGATAAATGACGACCAGTGACCGTAACAATACGTTACTTTAGAAAAGATGGTTTGTAGACAATTGCAAGACTTTTGCAAGACAATTTGCAAGACAATTGCAAGTTTGTAGACTTATTGTCTCCAAGTATACAAATAGTTTGTCACCAAAACTGTTAAATGTTTATCTGGTTACCAACTGGGGAAGACAGTTTGGTTGGCAACCGCCCACATATAGAAGTTGTTTCCGACTAGCTAGCATGTTGGTGGTTAGCTTGCCAGCTACAGTAGCTACCTCTCACATTAGTCATTTAGCAGACGCTTTTATCCAAAGCGACTTACAATTCAGAGTCTATCACATTTCTACACCGTAGGCACAGCTACAGGAGCAATTTTGGGGTTAATTGTCTTGCTCAAGGACACATCGACATGCGACTAGCAGAGCCAGAGTCGGGGATTGAACCACCGACCCTCTGATTGAAAGACTGCCCTGCTATCCCCTTAGCCACAGTCGCTCTCACACGCGACTATTTAGTTTCCAGAAGTACAGTACCTACTGTATGTCGCAAGAGCGTGCAAATTCATTTTAATGTCAGTTTCTGGCAGAGGGATGTTTTTTTTTTCGTCACATTTTGAAATGAGAACTGGGATTAGTTGTCGAAGAGACAGCACAGTAAAGAAAGAGCACACCGGAAGTGAGCGTAAGTCTAAATACCAATCACCAGGTCCAACCGTGAAGCCGCCCACTCTGCCCACTCTGTGTGTATGCGAGTGTGTGATCCAGGCAGCAGATGCAGAGGCCTAGCCCATCCTAGCCCTGCCTGGCCTGGCCTGGTCTGGCCCAGCCCTACCTGGTCTGGCCCGATCCGGTCCGGTTCGGTTGGTCTGGCTTGGTGCTGCCCTCTCCCCAGCATAATGCTGTACCAGGCTTCACCACCTTCTCTGCTCCTCTCGTTCAGGATCTGAGCTCATGCCGAAAGCCCTCTCCACCAGAATTGTAGGAGGAATCTGGTGGTTTTTCACGCTTATCATCATCTCCTCCTACACGGCGAACCTGGCAGCCTTCCTCACCGTGGAGAGGATGGAGTCGCCCATTGACTCTGCTGACGACTTAGCCAAGCAGACGAAGATAGAATACGGGGTGGTAGAGGATGGCTCCACCATGACCTTCTTCAAGGTTAGTTACAGCTGGATATCATGAACCAACTAGAGTCCTTTACTGCTCTGTATCACCCAGCACATTACAGATGCACAATATGGGTATGTCAAGGTTTATTATAAACTTTGAGATGGTTGATGCAGCCATATTCATGACACGTCTGCAAGGTAAATATTAATAGTGTAATACATGACATCGGAGAGCTTTTTTATTGGACACTAAAACTCACTAATGAAATGCTAAGAGGGTTAGTTCCTGTTGAGTGATCAACTTCATGTAGCCACCGAATTGATAGAAGACAAGAAGGCGTTTAGTTTAGAAATATTAGTTATTTCTTTAATGGTTGACGGCAGAAATAAATGTCTTAGTTGATCTCGGCTTTGTTAGGTTCAAGAACCTCTCGAAACTGTAGGAGAGCCGCACGTGGTTTGGCTGTGCCAAAAAGTCAGCCGGCTCAAATTATAATCAAAAGTATTTAATACTACAGAAGCTAAAACAATTGCAAAGTGAAGTACACTATTTACAGTATCTATAGATATATATTTACAGTATCGATATAGAAATATGATCCGCACGGAAAAGCAGTCATACACACCACCTGGATGACAATGAGATGAACAGAATGAATGCCCTCTCTGAATTTCCTTATATAGTTCGTAAATGTTCACAAAATGTCCGTCTTTGTTTCTATTGGTTAAATCCAGCTGGCTCCTCCTTCTCGCATCAGCCAGCTAGAGGACCCTGAGCGCAGGTGTGATGTTTCCTTCTGCGTGTCCCTGTAAATCCTTGTCTGACCCTTGACCATTCTTCACAGTTTAATACATTCAATGATTGTCTTTGATGGCTAAACGCTTCTGTAACCGGTTGTATATGGACCCAAATGCAACACACCAGATTCCAGGGATCTTTGGCTTTATTACAAACTTCCAGATACAGCAGGCAGAGTTTAATCAGAGTCAGGATCAGAAGGCTGCTGGGTTTACCGGGAGCCAGGCAAGGTGGGTAGAACAGGGGCAGGCAGGGTCGGTAACAGGCGATCAATCCGTGGGAGCGTGCTGGAGAGTCTGGCATGGAAAACCGAAGAACAATCTGGCAAATGTGTCTGGGAGGCAGGAGTCTATATAGGGGCTTGATTACTGATCAGAGGCAGGTGAGTGAACAGGTGAAGGGAGTTAGACTGATGAGGAGGGAGTGACTGACAAGAAGAGTGAGGAGGGTGTGGAGCTGAACTGTGACAACTTCTATGGTAAACATACTGTAAACAGACTATACATTCGATAAGGACTTGCAACTTTTGGCAAAAACTTTACAAGCTTTACAAGCATATTTGTATAACCCAAGTACTTGCTAACATTTTACTACCCACCTCTAAGGTGCTATAAATCCTACTAAGAAACACTTCCAACTATAAATCCTAAAACACACTTCTAATTAAAAATCTTAAAACACACTTCTAAACCTAAATTTCCTACAGCTTCCATGGAGATAAGCCACTCTTCTTCGGCGCATCTAGCGCGAATGATGCGAATAAACCACAAATGGTCCTGTGAGTAAACTGCCACGAGTAACCGCGACACGAAAATTTGCTTTGCCTTTGATGTGAAGTTGAGGTCAAAATGAAGGCCATGTTAGAAAATGGTTGTGGTCTGTGCAAGGCTTCCGGGAGTAGTGACCACCACACCCCCGACTTTACAACACCGCCCTGATTTTGCATTGCAGCTGGTGTGATCCCATCACAAGATGATGTCTAATTCGTTCATTTTTCATAATTTTTTCTTTTGTTGAAAGATAACTTTTAATTCAGTATTTTTCTTCAATAATGTTGATCCTTTCCCATGCTTTCATTTCCTGTATTGCATCTCAGTATTGCCTGCCCGCTCTTTGAAACCAGTGTGTGAGAACAGCTTTCTATTTAAAAATGTATGAGCCCACCCCTAAATTTCAAATGACTCAAATTATTAATCCTAAATTAGTTTGTCAGCAACAACTTCAACACATTATCACACCAAATAACGTCATATAACACAGCTTGCTCAGTGCTCCTAAGCTTCAAACTATGACGCTCTACATACCCCTCGAGCATCAGATTTGTGTCAGTGATGGGGCGTCAATATAGGCTTGTTACACGCAGAGTTCAAAATAAACTTCCGTCTTTACAGGAAGTTAGGTATAGGCAACAAAACCACCGAGTTAGGGTTAGGAATAGAGCAGGGTTGACCTTTAAGTTGGAGTAAACATATTGACTGTGTTAGTAGAAAAATTAACAAATCTATTGGAATAATAAGGCCGATTAGACATCTTGTCTCTGCAAAATGTCTCCTTAGTCTTTATTACAGTATAATTTATCCCGATCTTTCATATTGTAATGTAGTTTGGATCAGTACTTTTCCTACTACTCTGCAAAAAATGTTGGTCCTCCAGAAACGTTTTGTTAGGATCGCAACCCGATCAGAGTCACACTTCTCTTCTGCTCCTCTATTTCAGAAACTGCAGATTCTTACTATTTATGACATCAATATTTCACAAACTTGTGTTTTCATTTATAAGATACTTTCAGGTGAAGGAATATTCCTCATCATTTCAAGATCTACTATAAATCCAATTCACAGGTTCACTCTTACTCAACTCCTCAATCTTCACATCTTCATCCTCCTAAGTTACAGACTAGCAGAGGTCAACTTTCAATAAGATTTAGGGAACCAAATTATGGAATGACTTTTCCCACCGAACAAAAGAATGTCCCTCTATAAAATGTTTCAAAAGATGCCTAAAAGAAAATCTAATTGCTGTTTTATAACAGTTTTTTTTATGTATTAGTGTTCATGTCTTTCTTGTTTTAACTGTTATATTACATTTATAGTTGTTTCACTCATAGAGACTTGTAGCATTGCCGTTGCTTATGAGTTACTGCAGGTGTATAAACCAACATCCCTGAACAAACACAAGCACCCGCTTACTCTCACATGCACACACATGCTCGCACACACTCCACACAATTACATTATTTTTTTCATGACAACATTCGTGACTAATTACTGATCTAACAAAATATCAAATTCAGTTTTAGTTTTGCATTAGGACACGAACATTGGTCTCATGAACGATGATCCTATGTTTTATCCACCAGCCCTGTGGGGACTGTCTCGCTCTTCATACCACGTCAGTTGCTCCGTCCATAATGCTGCTGGTGTGCGCGCCGCATGCATGCACTAAATAAGCACTGACCAAGCTGCGTTAGTGGATCCGTTGGGAGTGACAACAGGTTGGCAAGTTCTGAAAACATAACAATTCATCTGTCATTATCTTTCCAAATGCATGTCTGTGAAGATGATGTTTTCTGATCAGTCACTTCTATGGTTAAAGCTCGGTCAGATGTAGGCTGTTATGCTACTTCACTTGTGTTCTGACAGAAATATTTTAATAATTTTTCGACATTACTTAAAAATGTAAGATCCAGAACCAACCAGTTGTCCATCGTAGCCAATATTAGTTAGTGTTTAGCAGTTGTGACAGCGACGCAGCTTGTAAAAACACAAACACACACACACACACACACTTCATGGCCATGGCCAGATTTGGCATCTCTAGTTTTAAACTTTGACTAGTTTAACACGATCAAATGACATCTGCTGGACCCACTTATCCTATTCAGGGTCATGAGGAGCTGGAACATTTGTCTGGATTGACACAGATAGACTGACTAACACGTTCACACCTAACAGCAATATCCACTTCACATACCCTGCATGTTTTTGAACCGCATAGAGAGTTCCCGGGCGGCCGGGTCGTGTTCAAACCCAGGTCCTTCTGGCTGTGAGGCAACAGTCCAAACCACTGGAACATGTAGCAGTGATGGTCGTGCCCCTGCCTTAGCAATCCCCTCAGTGTAAGGTCATATAGAATACCTGCTGCCATGTTTGACAACTTCCCTGGATGAGATGTCTTTGGTCCCATTCACATTTTTCAACGCTGTTTTTTTTTCCTTTCTTGCAATCCGTCGATGGCACTCGGACAGCTTTGAGATTTAGCTTCTTTTCACACCTCTTTTTCATCCATCTGTGCAATAGCATCCATGCCTTCGCAGGTGCTGTTCACACACACACAGGGACACGGTTGTGATTAATATGTTTGTGTGTGTCTCGTCTTCACACTGAAACATACTCACAATTCATTTGCAAACTGCTGTGGTGATGGTTCTCTTTATCATGCAGCACAAATGAATGAAAACAAGAGTTGGTGTAAGAAGCAGCATATGTGATTGTTAATCATCCTACATATGCTGAGGTCCCTGTGCAGCCATCATTTACTGCCTCAGGTCAGACACTGTTAGTCCAGATCCTTTGAGCATTATGGGCTAGGTTGGTAGAAATACACGGGGTAATACAGTTTTCTATCAATTGCTTGTGTGCACGAGGGACAGTTTTGAGAATATGCTTTATTTTAAAATATATGCATACATAGCAAAAAGAAAAACAACATTCCTTTACAACACAGAATATCACAAGTTCTCAAGTTAAATAGTGGTAGAAAGAGAAAAGGCTAAATGTTGTTGGCAGACTGGTTACCACTCCATACCTTTCCTTTCATTTATCTCAGGTGGCTGGCCATAAACTCAAATGCCTTTGGGCCAAACACGCTTTAGAGCTTACCACTTGAGCATGTTGTGAGCAGAAGACTTGCAGGTCGAATCTGTACGCCACGTCTGCACTTAATGTTTTTAGCAAACGGTGTTCTAAGTAATGGTTGTGAAAAGTGAAAAGAATTATGTGGAGAAAAATCATTAAAAGGTTCAGTTCACAGGAATTAAAAAGTACCTTTAGTTAGTCTTCCTTTTCTTTCTGGTTTTGGTCACGTTCCCTCTCTTTCCTCTGCCAACCATTAGTTGAGGTGGAACTCCACATTCACAAAAATAGCAGACATTTGAAATTCAATTTACGTGGTTCTCATTTCAAAGCTCTTTTGTCATTTCGTTGTTGGCAATGGTGGAGGTGGTAGTCATTAAAATAACCCCAGCTCCATGATCTATAGCTAAGCCGTGGCTTTAAGCTATGTTTCATGCTGATGCATTCATATAGAACAGCAAACGCCGGTGTCATAGATGTCTGATTATGCCGTGCGGTCACTAAAGGTTTATCCATATTTTCCAGCGAATCAGAATGTAGAATTTGCGATGGTCATGTGATTAAATCTTCAAGATTCTTTATAATCAAGAGGGAATACACAGTACTGTATACTTAATATATACTGAGTAAACATCAACAAGCAAATAAACTGTAGTCACGCTAGATGTAGGCTAGTAGCACCTTCATGCATTGTGTTGATCTGAACTGCATGGCTTATAGTGGACTTCTAGTTCATACCACGGTCTGAATGATAAATAATATACATGTATCCAGATTTTGGGTGAATGTGGTCCTCAAATGAAAATGTACTGAATTTAATGTCGGCAGAAATGTTGCTGTTTTCATCTACAAAAGTTATTTATGGGTGCTGAAAATATTCCTTGAACCAGCCAAGAAGGATAAACTTCTCTGTTTGGTCATACATGAACTAAAATACAATGTATTATGAAGTTAAATACATAAAACACTTCAATGAACACACATTACACCTCTTTCTGGAACATGTAGTCCTTTGCTGTCATTCTCTGTTGTAAATCTCAATCCACTTTTTAGAATCACACCATCGTACACAGCAAAGCACAATGTGGTGAGATTTAGCCTCTGCATTTAACCCATCCTAGCATGATGGACAGCTACTGTACCTCAACGGTGAACTGGTCACCTCTCCAGCTACCAGTCTACACTCTGTACTTGGACTTGAACCGCTCCGGTTCACAAACCAAGTCCCCCCAGTCTGAGCTGCTGCCCCTTTTTAATCAGTCCAGGTGGATGCAGAAGGCGTTCGTCCTCCGCTGAGTAAACATATTCTGTCCACACATCCCGTCTTAGATGTTTAAAACGCACCGTTGTGATGATGGATGGAGTGTTTTTGATTATCTCCAGTCTCCGTTGATTAAGTGCAACACACTCACAGATGATGTGCACACATTACAATCACTATTCAAATGCAGGAAGGAATGACAAAATACCCACTGTTTGGGTAATTGACTTCTGCTGTAAAATACAAGTCTAATGGTGGTTAATTATGTAGATGTCTGCTGGGGACCGTATCTGAAACATTGAGGCGTGTCACTCATACTCTGTGGGGACGTTCACTATGGACCGTTGTTACAATAACACTGAATCATTTAATAAGCAAACCAGCACTGCTGTTTCTGGTTTGTTAGCTAATAAAATCACATGTTATTAAAAGCATTGCTGTGTGTCATGTGCTGAAGGCTGCGGAGTCTGCAGCAGAGACAGTAGTCCTCTACACGGCCGTGGCACAGAGCTGCATGTCCCCAGGCTAACAAGCCTGAATTGTTTTGCATTAGCCATCAGACAAATGGGAGGAACACCTCCAGCATGGTGATTAAATCACACAGATAAAGCTTATTGGCATGATGTACTTGATACCTGAGAGAGGCAGCGTATGGGAGAGGGGAGGGGAGGGGGGAGGGGAGGTGAACTGCTATATTTTCTGACTCCAGCTCATGGCTGAAAGATCCAAAGTGTTTATGATCACAGGAATAAATTCACATGAAATAGCAGCCTACTGCATATAATTATGACTTGGACTAAGAATAGATTGACAGAAATTGTTGTTTTAAAAAATGTCAGACTCTTTTCATAGCATTGAACTGAAGTGGAACTCTACTGGGATAAGTATTTTTCTCCACTGGAAAGTCAATGTGACTCAACATTTCAACGTTGTGTTTGAGAAATTATGTCATTTTGGTATAGTGGATGGCTCATAATAATACATTAACCAGGAGCCCATTGCTTTGGAGAAGAAGCCAGTCAGGTGAATACCATAGCTGTAGCAAATTCACAATGGTTTATAGAAACACAAACAACGCTGCTGAATTTATCCAACACGAGCCCCAAATCTGAAAGTGAATCAATTGCAACCCTTATGCTGTATTACTGATATCCATCATAGAAAATAAGGCACTATTAAAACGTTAGTGAGATCTTTCCTCATAAGCATCACAAACTAAAAACAAAAACTATTTCAAATTTAAGTTATTTTATTAGGAAAATTCCCAAACAGATTTTGTACCAGCCGTGTGTTTTGTTCGACATTAACAGACGGTGGTGTCCTACCGATGGGGAACAGGATCAGAAAACACTTCTTCAGAAGGCGGGGACACTGACCTATCTTATGCTTTGGATTGGAGGAGCATCGTTGGCAGCTGCTCTCTGCCCCGTCTCAAGATCCCATTCACAAATGATATCGTGCGGATGAGATTACAGCGTTTAGTATAAATGCGCTTGAGGCCAATGCGTCGGTGGTGAGGGTCAATCTTGGGCCATATGGACCAGGCTCAGACCAGACTCTCCTTTCACTGTGCCAATATATACCTCTGCACCACAGACCTCACATACAGAGGGACATATTAATGACATCATCTCATTTTAGGGTTTAGGAGGTGTTTGAGTCTTTTTGAGTTTAAATACCTGTCCCAAGACAATTCAAACAAAAAGAGTAATACGAGAGATGCTGTACGCATTTAGCGCTCCAAATGCCTGCACATAACTGAATAAAAAATGTACAAAAAGCACAGGAGCACCGAGACGCTATTTGCTTAGGTTAGACAGGTTACAGCTGCATTTCACCATTTGCTGGTGCTTTGAGAATTACATCTTTTCTTTTTTGTCACATTTGCACAGGTTTAGCAGCCTTAAAAGCCGTGCAATCCATTAGTAAATTCCCCCCTCAGTGTGACATTCCTAGGCTGTAAAGACAGATCACTCGATATGGGAACCCACACCTTTAATCAATCTGTTTTACGCTGGTTTTAAAAAACCTAGGAAGAAAAAAAAGCAATCATGATTGTCAGTATTGGGGTAAACAGCTGCAGATATATCTTTCATTGAAGTTTTCTTTGTCTCTGTTGGTTGTAATTATATTTTTGTAATTATTTGTGCTCACCCTCAAAATAATATGTAATATAATAATCATATTTGTCTATATTATCTTTATTAGTACATTTGTACACAACATGTTCCTCTCAAATGTGCGACAAATCAGTATGAGTGCATTATTTGTTTTCATTTTTTAGCCAATAGTGTTTGGTGTCGACCATGTCTCACTAACAGTGTAAACAAGTGTGAGAGAATGCTATATAGAAGCAGAGTTGTTGTTTGTGCTGAGAAACAACGTGCAGCTTTTCCCTCCGCTCTCTGGATTCTTTTGATTAGGGCCCAAAAAAAACAAAACACTTTTGGCAAGCAGAAGGGACCGAGTCTTGACAAGGACCAACAGAGCGTGTGTTGTTGATGGCAATTCAAGGCTACACTCACACACACACCAAATACTATGTGCACAAAAACTAAATGACATTGTGTATCAGTTTTACTATGATGAACACATAAACCAAGAGACGGTCACATCCACAGTGTTCACACAGAGTTGCATGGACTTGATCACAGATGCAAGCTGCATAGCATTCCGCTTCCTCTGATTGTTACTCTGAAGAAACTGGAAACGTACAACGCATCAGCTGTTCAGAAGGTGAATTGCAAGATACTTGTTACTTGTATCATCAAACAAGCAGGACTTTAATATTTCTCCTCAATTTGCCAATAAATCTATAAGCATTACAAGTGGACCAAATACTAATCAACATAGCATAATCCCTCTTTACTTGGTACAACCATAGACTTAATAAAAGAAGTGAACGTAGTCACCGTGACGTCACCCATTGATTTGTGCACTGACGTTTTGAAGCCTTGAGTTTGGCCTTGTGGCCGTCTTCTGTTTTTTGGAGCCAGAAGTGACCATATTTGGCAAAGACGGTGGAACTGTGCGGGAGCAAGGCCCAATGGGGGCCAGGTACCCTTAGCATAGCAAACAGCGAACACTAGTGCTAGCTAGAGCGCAAGGTGCACCTCTAATTATTCATTTTGGCTCGCAAAAAACATTGTTAATCAAAATGTACAATACTTCAATAGTACAGAGTGAGTCCTATAATACTGAATACTGAAACAAGAAACACTGAGAGAAGAAGTTTGTCTTTAAAGTATTTATTCTCTGCGCAGAGAAGGCTTCACCGTCATACTGACTGCAACACAGTCTGCAGAGGATGAGCCAAGAGTTCAGTGTCTCTCTTGCTTATAACATCTCAGCACACAGTAGGGGGCAACATCAGGTATTTACAGTATAACAATTGATCAGCAGATTCAAGCTCCCCATTGACCCCTCCAGTCACCTCCTTCCTCTTCTGAGCCTTGTCACACAAAGACATGTCTTTGTTACCTTTGATTATCTCTGGGAATCTTCACACCTCAACATTCTCTAGTGAAACTGCAACCCCCATTTGGTTACTTCCCCTTATCAAAGCAAAGACAGAGACACCCCATATGGTCCTGTTACCACTCTCCTCAGTACACAATCATATATCACATTTAGTTTTGTTAGTGAGTAAGGCACATCAACTAAATCACAGTAGAAATCTACTAGCACACTAAAATTTCTATCATAATGGTTACCTGAAGCAAACCCTGCTTCATCATCTATTTAACTCTAAATGGGATCATATAACAAAAATGTATTATGACTGGTCAACCACAGGGAAAAAACTGGATTCAGTACCACCCCCTCTTGGTCTATGTCAACGCATTCTCACACTAATGCGTCAAATAACGCTGCTTGGTCAGTGCTCCTAAGCTTGAAACAATGATGCTCTACATACCCTCCAGTGTTGGTGTTGGTTGTGCGAGTTACAGGTCCGTATAAGTTATTGGAATGCATAGTGTCTTTTAATTATGAGCACCATCAGTCACCATCAGTTCTATGTTTGTGTGACCCATCAACCAATTCTTAAAGCATCAAGTGATGCCGCTTGGTCAGTGCTCCTTGGCGTCTGACACGACACATTTAGCGTTTGTATGCAACGCACCCGGCCGCGGCAATAAGGGCAGAGTAACTGAGAAGGGGGTATGGGAGGAGACTTTCATTCAGGAGACCGGTATTCACGTACGTAGTCTCTCTCTCTTTTCAAACTTCCTTTGAAAACGGAAGTATACTTTTAAAAGGCTCATGCATGTAAGGAGCGTATATTGACACCCGGTCACTGAGATGTGCAAAAGTGATCCGAGACGTATAGGTAGAGTGTAGTTTGAAGCTTAATGACACTGACAAAGCAACGTTATTTGACCCATCCACCGCCCCTCCCGCCTGCCTTGTGTGGACTGTGTTGCCCTTTATGCTATATTATCAGTTGCTCTGTAATGCTGCGGGTGGGTGCGTTGCATACACATGCAACCAAGCTGTGTAATTTGACATGTTGGGAGTGAGAACAGGTTGTCTAAGCATTGTTCATAATGCAAGAACAAATTTATGATGTGCAAAAGTATTGTTTGACTAATCATGTCAAACAATACATGTATCTCATCTCAAATGTCAAAAAGTCTGCAAACAGCTTCAGAGGTTTTTCAATAGATACCAATTATAATTAAAGCTGCGAGCAGCGATGAACGGGCCCTCGCACCTTCCCGCGTCTCGGGGGTACTGGCGGGACGCCGGCAGAAGCGGCCATAAATATCTGCGACCATCAGACAGCGTGCCCACAAGTTAGACATATTTTTAATGCTTGGACTGTGTGACGCTGGAAATTATGTAGTGCAAATATTCCACCAGTTCCTGTATCCACTTGGCGCTAGAGAACACGTGCAAACATGCATTGTGTTGCTCTACATCAAGTATACACCACATCATGTAAATGTCATATAAATCGGATTCAGTTTGTCACATAACGCTGTCTCCCTGTTGCCAGTAGGTGGCGCTATGACTTTGAGTGAAAATTGGCTTGTAGACATCCTCAGGCCATGACTGTTATCAAATATGGCAAGTTTGGGACAGATTTGAGCAAGTCCAGTGGAGATACATCAGCTTGTTGTTTAATAGTGAATCACCTACAATGGCCGCCACGTCACGGCCACGCCACTCTATCAAACGTAAAGCTTTGAGTAACTTTTAATAGCAAAGGTCTTTAGATTATACTGACCAAATTTGAAAAGGATCTGACAAAGTCTCTAGGAGGAGTTCGTTAAAGTATAGCGACTAGAAATCATGGAAAAATTCACACAAAAATGAAAATGGCCGACTTCCCGTTAATTTTAGAGCATTATCCCAAGACACTTTTTTTTAAGTCTTCATGTGATACATGTGCCTACCAAATTTCATACATGTAGGTCAAACGTAGTGCTGGGGCTGCGACTTTGAATATTTGTAGGGGGCGCTATCGAGGCAATTCGAAAGGGTCAAGCCAAAAAGCCATATGAAATATTTATCTCCATCACCTATGACACCTGTGCAAAGTTCCAAGGCTTGTTGAGCATCCTAAGTGACAGAAAAATAAGCTTCATTTTTCATGGCGAATGACGCATTGCCACGGCAACAGCGTTTAACGACAACTCACAATATTCATGATGAAGCATTATCAATGTCTTACGGCTTAGCTTACCAAATTTGAGAGTGATCTGGGCAACTTCCTAGTCGGAGTACATCAAAGTATAA
Organism: Anarrhichthys ocellatus; assembly: GCF_004355925.1. Classification (NCBI taxonomy): domain Eukaryota; kingdom Metazoa; phylum Chordata; class Actinopteri; order Perciformes; family Anarhichadidae; genus Anarrhichthys; species Anarrhichthys ocellatus. The sequence continues at coordinate 1,188,223 of NW_022280105.1, read as the reverse complement.
AACTTGTCATTTCCTTTTGCCAGTAGGTGGCGCTATGACTTTGTGAAAATGTTGCCATGGAAATATGCTCAGGCCTGGACCAGCATCATGCATAACAATTTTGGGGCAGATTGAATAAAGTACCTTGGAGTTACAACAACTTCCTCTTTCATGGCGAACAGCATGAAATGTGCGTGACATGGGCGCCACATAAAACGAAGGTCGTTCAATGTCAGTAGACCATTTTAGTAACTTTTCATCATTGATGTCTTGAGATCATCTTGACCAAATTTGAAGTTGATCGTATAAATTCTGTGGGAGGAGTTCGTTAAAGTACAATGCCTGAAAACGATGAAAAATGCCTAAAAATGCAAAGAAATGGGAGTATTACTGCATCGCCCACTAGTGGTTGTATGGAATGAAAATTTGAGTGAATGATACAGGACACAATGTGAACATATGCGACAGATTTCGTGAGGATAGGCCATATGGTTTTGAACTTATATATATTGCTGTAGAAGGCCATGCCCCTATGAAATTCATTGGTCCATATATTCTTAATGCAATAAGATATCAACAATATTTTCATAATTGTTGATGATATACATCCAATAATGATTCACATGAAATGTGGTACCAATCAGACCCAGGGTCTAGGAGAAGTGAATTTTTTTTTGTTTTTACAAAATTCAAAATGGCGGAAGATTTTGGAAGGCGGAGCTTAGAATCCCAATAGGATTTTTTGTAGAACTCATTCAGTTGCTCATGTCCGTAACATTTTAAGTCATTTGGACATACGGGCTGTCGGGGCTTGCATTTCCAACTTCTAGGGGGCGCTAGCGAGCAATTTTGTCATGCTCGAGCATGGGACCCATAAAATATCAAATTTTCCCGCAGTCCTGATATGCTTGCCAAATATGAGGATGTTGGGGACATGATAAAGCCCCCAAAATGGCGTTTCATTCGAGAGAAAAAGAATAATAATAATAATTAAAGCTGCGAGCAGCATTGACCGACATTCACGCATACCTCGACATTCACGCATTCACGCATACCCTCGACATTCACGCATGTCGAGGGTACTGGCAGGACTCTGGCCATGCATTTCTGGGACCGTCATACACTGCGTGCACGAGTTAAACGGTATTTCCCGATACTGGCAGGACTCTGGGTGACGCGGCCATGAATTTCTGTGACTATCACACTCTGCGTGCACGAGTGAGATATTTCCTGCGTAGACCAGCAGCGTAGCAAGATCATGTTGCGAGGTCTTAAGCCTCAAATGTTTTGAGTGTACCTCCGATACAATCATAAATGTAAGCCTTTAAAGATCATTAAGAAAATGAATGTGTGTGAATGTGCTTCAGTGTTTGGAACTCCCTGCAACTCCACTAATGCCCACTGACATGGTTTGAGAACCACTGTCATCTAACTTTTGCTCTCCAAGCATCTTAGTTTGCACATATTTAGATCAGAGAAGTCATTCTTTTCTCATGGTGTGCCCACAAACCCTTTCAATAAGGTCAGTGTTTGGGCCGCTGTATTTATAGAATCCTGCTTACGTCCGTGCTTATCAGTAGGTGGCGCTATGACAATGAGTTAATATTGGCATGCAAAAGTCCTAAAGCCATGACAGTCAACAAGCATGTCAAGTTTGGGACAGTTTTGACAAAGTACAGTCGAGTTACAAAAGCTTGATGGATGATGGCGAACCATGTAAAATGGCCGTCACACCATATCCACGTCGTTCGATGAAACCTAAAGCTTTTAGTAACTTTTAATCGCTAAGGTCTTTAGATTGTTCTGACCAAATTCTAAGCTGATCGGATTAATTCCCTAAAAAACGAGAAATTCATACAAAATTCAAAATGGCTGACTTCCGGTTGGGTTTAGAGCATGGTCCAAGAGACTTTATTTTAAGTCCACATGTGATACATGTGCCTACCAAATTTTGTAAATCTATGTGAAACGTACAGCGAGGGCTGCTTTGTAGAAATTTTGTAGGGGGCGCTATTGAGCCGATTTGCCACTCTGAACCAATAAAATCATATTATATAACTACATTTTGGGCTTTAAATGTTTATGCCAAGTTTGCTTATGTTTCGAGCATTTCTAGCCTCTCAAAAACACCTTAATTTTTCATGGTGAAGAATGCGTCGCCACAGCAACAGCTTTTCACGAAACAACAAGCTTTGAGTAACTTTTCATCACAAAGGTCTTTAGACTGTACCGACCAAATTTGAAGTTGATCTGATTAATTCCCTAGGAGGAGTTCGTTAAAGTGCAGCGCCTCGAAATGACAAAAACGACACTAGAAATTCATCCATCCATCCATCCATCCATTTTCCTCCGCTTATCCGGGGTCGGGTCGCGGTGGCAACAGGCCAAGCAGGCTGAGCCGGACTTCCCCCTCACCGGCAACATGTTCCAGCTCATTCTGGGGGATCCCGAGGCGTTCCCAGGCCAGCTGGGAGATGTAATCCCTCCAGCGTGTTCTGGGTCTTCCCCGGGGTCTCTTCCCAGTTGGACGTGCCTGGAAAACCTCCAGTGGGAGGCGTCCAGGAGGCATCCTAATTAGATGCCCGAACCACCTCAGCTGACTCCTTTCGACGCGAAGGAGTAGCGGCTCGACTCCAAGCTCCCTCCTGATGACTGAGCTCCTTACCCTATCTCTAAGGCTGAGCCCGGCCATCCTACGGAGGAAGCTCATTTCGGCCGCTTGTAACCGCGACCTTGTCCTTTCTGTCACGACCCAGAGTTCGTGACCATAGGTGAGGGTAGGAACGTAGACCGAGTGGTAAATTGAGAGCTTTGCCTTCCGGCTCAGCTCCCTCTTCACCAAGACGGTCCGGTGCAGCACCTGCTTTACTGCTGCAGCCGCACCGATCCGTCTGTCGATCTCCCGCTCCATCTTACCCTCACTCGTGAACAAGACCCCGAGATACTTGAACTCCTTCGCTTGAGGTAGGCACTCCGTCCCCACCTGGAGGGAGCAATCCATCGGTTTCCGGCAGAGCACCATGGCCTCAGATTTGGAGGTGCTAACTCTCATCCCCGCCGCTTCACACTCGGCTGCAAACCGCCCCAGTGAATGCTGGAGGTCACGATCCGAGGAGGCTAACAGGACCACATCATCTGCAAACAGCAGAGAGGCGATCCCGAGACCCCCGAACCTGACGTTCTCCACCCCCAGACTGCGCCTAGATATCCTGTCCCTGAAAGTCACGAACAGGACCGGAGACAAAGGGCAGCCCTGGCGGAGGCCAACACCCACCTGGAACGTGTCTGACTTATTGCCGAGAATGCGGACACAGCTCCTACTGCAGTCGTACAGAGACCGGATCGCCCGTTGTAATGGGTCCGGCACCCCATACTCCCGCAGCACCCCCCACAAGAACCCCCGAGGGACCCGGTCAAAAGCCTTCTCCAAGTCCACAAAGCACATGTAGACTGGTTGGGCAAACTCCCAGAACCCCTCCAGTAGTCTTGCGAGGGTAAAGAGCTGGTCCACTGTTCCACGGCCGGGACGGAATCCGCATTGCTCCTCTTGTATCTGAGGTTCGACAAACGGTCGGAGCCTCCTTTCCAGCACCCTGGCATAAGCCTTCCCCGGGAGGCTGACTAGTGTGATACCCCGGTAATTCGAGCACACTCTCCGGTCCCCCTTTTTGAAAATGGGAACCACCACCCCGGTCTGCCAGTCCATGGGCACTGATCCCGACCCCCATGCGACATTGAAGAGGCGTGTCAGCCAGGACAGCCCAACCATGTCCAGCACTTTCAGCATCTCAGGGCGGATCTCATCCACCCCCGGCGCCTTGCCACCAAGGAGCTTTTTAACTACCTCAGCGACCTCTGCCAGGGATATGGGTGAGCCTCCCCCTAGGTCCTCAGGCGCTGCCTCCTCTCTGCAGAGGACATGTTGGTCGGGTTTAGGAGTTCCTCAAAGTGCTCTTTCCACCGCCTGACAATGTCCCCCGTCCGGGTTAGCAGTTCCCCCCCCCTGCTGAGAACAGCCTGGGGTAAGCCCTGCTTTCCCTTCCTTAGCCGTCGGATGGTTTGCCAGAACCTCCTTGAGGCCAACCGAAAGTCCTTCTCCATGGCCTCCCCGAACTCCTCCCATGCCCGAGTTTTAGCATTCGCGACCACCGCAGCTGCAGCCCTTCTGGACTGCCGGTACCTGTCAGCTGCTTCGGGAGACCCCTGGGCCAACCAGGCCTTGAAGGTCTTCTTCTTCAGCTTGACGGCTTCCCTCACCTCCGGTGTCCACCACCGGGTTCTCGGGTTGCCGCCACGACAGGCACCGACGACCTTCCGGCCGCAGCTCCTAGCGGCCGCGTCCACAATAGAGGCTTTGAACCTGGTCCATTCGGATTCCATGTCCCCAACCTCCCTCGGGATGTGAGAGAAGTTCTTCCGGAGGTGGGAGTTAAAGACCTCCCGGACAGGGTCCTCCGCCAGTTGTTCCCAGTTCACCCTCACTACACGTTTGGGCTTGCCGGGTCTTTCCAACCGGTTCCCCTGCCGTCTGATCCAATTCACCACCAGGTGGTGATCAGTTGACAGCTCTGCTCCTCTCTTCACCCGAGTGTCCAAGACATACGGCCGCAAATCAAATGATACGATTACAAAGTCGATCATTGATCTCCGGTCTAAGGTGTTCTGGTACCAGGTCCACTTATGAGCCACCTTATGTTCGAACATGGTGTTCGTTATGGCCAAACCATGGCACGCACAGAAGTCCAATAACGAGACACCATTCGGGTTCAGATCGGGCAAGCCGTTCCTCCCAATCACCCTCCGCCAGGTTTCTCCATCATTGCCCATGTGAGCATTGAAGTCCCCCAGGAGAACTATGGAGTCGGTAGGTGGCGCCCTTTCCAGGACCCCTCCCACCGACTCCAAGAAGGCTGGATACTCTGAACTGCTGTTTGGTGCGTAAGCACAAACCACAGTCAGAGCCTTGCTCCCCGCAACCCGTAGGCGCATGGAGGCGACCCTCTCGTTCTCCGGGGAGAACTCCAACACAGCGGCGCTCAGCCGGGGGCTCGTGAGTATCCCCACTCCCGACCGGTGCCTCTCACCCTGGGTAACTCCGGAAAAGGACAAAGTCCAACCTCTCTCTAGGAGCTTGGTTCCAGAGCCAGCGCTGTGTGTGGAGGTGAGTCCAACTATATCTAGCTGGTATCGCTCCACCTCCTGCACCAGCTCCGGCTCTTTCCCCGCTAGCGAGGTGACGGTCCACGTCCCTAGAGCTAGTCTATGCTGCCGGCGATCGGCTCGCCCAGGCCTCCCGCCTGACCCGCCACCCGGTCTGCATTGCACCCGACCCCGATGCTTGTCCCTGCGGGTGGTGGGTCCACAGGGTGGCTGCTCCATGCTGTTTATTCGGGCTGAGCCCGACCAGGCCCCATGGGCAAAGGCCCGGCCACCAGACGCTCGCCGATGAGCTCCCCTCCTGGGTCTGGCTCCGGGAGGGTGCCCCGGTTTCCCTGGTCCGGGCGAGGTGGCTAAAGTCCGTGGGCTGCTTATCATTAGGGTTGTTTGAACCGCTCTTAGTCTGGGCTCTCCCCCGAGACCTGTTTGCCTTGGGAGACCCTACCAGGGGCTAATGCCCCGGACAACATAGCTCCCAGGATCACTGAGCCACTCAAACTCCTCCACCACATTAAGGTAGCGATTCGCGGAGGAGAAATTAATTTACTAGAAATTCATAAAGAATTCAAAATGGCTGACTTCCGGTTGGGTTTAGAGCATGGCCCCAAGAGACTTTTATTTAAGTCCACATGTGATACATGTTCCGACCAAATTTCATACATCTAGGTCAAGCATACTGTGAGGGCTGCTTCGTCGAAATTTTGTAGGGGGCGCTATTGAGCCGATTTGCCACTCTGAACCAATAAAATCATATGCCATAACTAAATTTTGGGCTTGTAATCTGCTTGCCAAGTTTGCTTATGTTTCGAGCATTTTCAGCCTCTCAAAATGACCTTCGTTGTTAATGGCGAAGACTGCATCACCACGGCAATGGCGTTCGACGAAACATCAAAAGCTTCATGAACTGGTATTATGAACTTCTTACATTTGTGTGGAAGTAATTTGATGTTGATTTGATTTACCTACTAAGAGAAACAAGCCAAAGTATAATGACTTTAACTTACTGTTACCAGTAGGTGGCGCTATGACTATGATTCAAAATTGGCCTGCAGATGTCTTCAGGCCTGGAGTCTAATCAAACATGTGCGATCTGGTAAAGATCTGATGATGTGGAGTTGAGTTACATCAGTTTATTTGTTCATGGCAAAGGATCGAAATTCGCCGAGCCGCCACGTCGTCGCCCTTCAACAACTTCTTACAATCTTCACAATGAAGCATTATCAAGGTCTTAAGGCTGTTCTGACAACATTTTAGAGGGATCTGATTAATCTGTGAGGAGCAGGATGTCAAAGTACACAACTTACAACTTCCAGTTGCCACTAGGTGGCGCTATTACTATTATTCTAAATTATCATATAGATGTGTTTCGGGTCAGGATGTTATGACATATGAGAGATTTGGAGCAGATTCGACAATGTACGGCCGAGTTACAACAACTTCCTGTTTCGTGGCAAATGGTGTTTTTTTGACGCCACCCCACGGATACATAGTTCGATAACTTTTTGATCTTTGAGTAACTTTCACTGCCAAGGTCTCAAGAGCATACTGACCAAATCTGAAGTTGATCGGGTTAAATCTCTAGGAGAAGTTCGTTAAAGTATGATGCCTTGAAACGGTCCAAAAACGTCATAGAATTAAAAATGGCAGACTTCCTGTTTGGTTTAGAGAAAAATTCCAGTAGGATTTTTTGTGCGTCTCATCACGTTCCACATTCCTACCAAATTTCATACAGCTAGGTGAAACCCGATGTTGGGGCTACTCAATAGGGGGCGCTATTGAGCCAATATTTCATACAGCAGCTGGACACCCCTATCAGACTGCAATTTTCGCAAATTCTGGCTTGCGTGCCAAATTTCACAAAATTCCCAGTATCCCAAGCACCTCCTTTTTGCGATGAAAGCAGAAAAGTAATAATAATAATAATAATAATAAACATTAGAATAACAATAGGTCCTCCGCTCCGACTACGTCGGTGCTCGGGCCCGAATAAATACCAATTTATGTTGCAAACCACTTGACCACTTAAACACCCTGTTTTAGCTTGAACTAGCCCCCTTCACCCATGTCATGTCACAAACATGCTAACAAACATGTCATTTGTTAGCTCAAAACATCTCTTTACATAACTTTGGGAATGTTACCTTTGAATCTCACAGGATCGTGTGGTAGTCTACTCTTGATGAACATCATAAAGTAAATACAGTCTTGCATCTCTAACAACATCATCATGTTAAATGAGTCTGCCCTGTTTAAGTCGACTATTTGATTTTACAGAACTGGGATGATTACTGTGCACTTTTGTGTCCTGTTCCCCAAGGTCCTGCAGCGCAGCTTTAGTTTGATGTGTTATTGTGTTGACTCTGCACTATAGAAGAGAAAATGGTTACGTGATGTTTCAGGACTTGCTGACCAAAACCCGCTCCCTCTTTACTCGCACAGATCTGAGAAGTGAAGCAAATTGAACAATGAATGTCTTGTTTCTGTGGAAGGGTGGTGTAGTGGTCTGACAGGGCGCTCTTTAGGTTTGTGTCAGGAATTTAAATGTATGTTCTGCAGCAGTATAACGCCACATGAAAAGAAAAGTCATTATTCAATTCAATTCAATTGTATAGCCTAAAATCACAAATCAGCCTTAGAAGAACTGTCTTTTAAGGAAAAGTAAACAGGTTTTTCTTGTGGGGACCGTCTCAGAAGATCACCAACAGGAATGGAAGGACAATGAAGAGAACACACAACCCTTTGGGTTAAAGTAGGTGTGACTTGGCCTCCATATCGGCTGCATTTTGCAAGGGAGCCATGTCTCTGAAGTGCTGCTGTTGGCTGAAAACTGCATTTGAACTAGTTTCTTATGCAGAGGATGAGGATGCTGTACATTTAAATATAATAACCTCATATCTATGACCTAAATATGTCAGTGCAGCTGGGTCATTTAGAAAACAAAGAAAGATGATCAAATAAATTGGTATTAGCAGATAGTACAGAAGAACCCCAGGATCAAGAGTGAACAGTTCATTACCTACACTCACAATAGTTCGAGCCTTTCCAGTCTTTGTTGTGCTGACACTCATGATGACACGCCCCTCTGTTGATGCCACGCCCCCCACGCCAGATCAGGGACAAAATTCTGAACTGAAAAAAAAACGATCTGACAGTGAAAAAATAAAATCTGAAAGTGAAAAATATCTAAATATATATTTAAATATTTTATTCAAAACAATTCCAGAACTGAATCAAAATTATATTCAATCCAAAAAAAACTTTTCATTCACTTATTTTTATTTTGAATACATTGCTGTATTTTTCAATGTTCAAGACCACAACTTGAACTTTCAGGTTCACATTTATTTTTCAAATGATCAAAACTATTGACCTGGATTCGGCTCCATAGCGTGGGATAATATTTTAGTCTTAGTCTATTATTTGTAACCCTGATGGAATTAAACAGACATGGGAGCAAATAGACAACAAATCTGTATATATTGGGTTATATATAACCCTAACCCTAACCCACCCAAACCTAACCCTTAAGAGAGTCACGGTTACTCCCGGATTTTACACGCGGGCCTTTGTAGAGGTATTGTAGCCGCGTAATGTTCCTCGTTGCTCGGCCTGGATGAGCGCGTTTCTGCCGGAGACAGGCGGCGTGTTGTGGTGGTATTCTGACCGCGTAATAGGGAGAAGGAGAGGCGGTGGTGGTGGAGAGGGAAAAAAATGTTAGTGTTAAAATGTTGATTAGAAATGTATTTGTAATAAGTCAATGTAATAAGTCAAACACCATTTTTAGGAGACAGGGTTGCATGCATGCCTGGTGCAGTGAGGTTCTGGCTAACAGCTGTCTGAAGCCCTCTTATTTACGTCGCCACCTGAACATCAAGCATGCCAGTGCAAGTCAAAAGCCCCTTACATTTTTATATCGAAATTGGAGGAGTTACAAAACAGCCCAAAACAACTGCAGTCTCATTCATGTGTTGGGTCTACAAAACACGCACTACGGGCTTCATATCTGGTCAGTTACAGAATAGCAAGAAAGGGGCTACCTCACACAATCGCCGAAGACGTGTGCTTGCCAGCTGCCAAAGAGATGGTGGAATGTATGATTGGAGAGAGAGAGAAGCAAACAAGTTGGACATGATCCCGGTGTCCAACAACACTGTGACGCGCAGCATCGATGCTTTGTCCGAAGACATCCTGGCTACATTAGTCGGTCGCGTGAAGAAGAGTGAGT
>NW_022280105.1:1119781-1168862 GCF_004355925.1 Anarrhichthys ocellatus | reverse complement strand
TATCTATATATATATATCTATATATATATCTATATATATATATATCTATATATATATCTATATATATATATATATATCATATAATAATATTCAGTATAATATAAAACACACATACATTTAGATATATACACAGTATATATCTATAAAATATAATATAATATAACATGTTTATGTATTGAGATGCCCCTATGGACCTTGTTATAGGAGGTAAAGATCAGGAGAAGTAAACATGAAGTGTAATTATGAATACTGATGTTAAATTAAGCTATGATGAGTTTTCACTGTTAATTTACCATCTCAATTACATGTTGATGCCTCCATGACCAAGTTAAGCAGATGAGACTGAGGACAACTTTGCCTAATATGTAGCTTGACAGAGTTCTCCATGTGTGTCCTGGTGTTCTCATGTCTCCTTACCTCCTCATCCCTCACTCCCTGACTGTCCGTGCTGGATCTGTCCCCGTTGTTTTAAAAAGCTAAATAAGTTATTAGCATGACGTCATCCAGCTAGCCAAACCTGTCTGGTGTACAGCTAGTACAGAAGCTTCGCATGTACTGCTTCCCTTTCCCGCTAGTCTGCTGTCTGATTGTGAGGTCAGGCTGATCTGGGATCAGCTCTTTGGTCTGCAGAATCTCCGCCAAAGGTCTCCTCTCAAACGAGTCTTGGAGGAGTAGTGCTCGCCTGTAGAGACTTCTGACGAGAATGCGCAGCTTTGGGCCAAATCGTTTTGGCCCAAAACTGAATCCATTTGAGGGCGCTGATTGACTAAATTGTATGTCACTCATTTATATCTTTAATCAGCAATTGGCTAAACTGCTTCATAGACCCGCCTCTTTTGGGCCAAAACGATTTGGCCCCCTAGCTGTGCGTTCTGAGACGTGTCGTGCACACAGGTGGAGAGCACGAGCAGACGAGCACACAGGCGGAGGACGAGCAGGAAAAGCATATATTCTGCGCAGATATCACATTTTACACATATTACTGGGTACATTCCATAGTTCAAAAACACAAATATTGACAATTTGGATAATTTATTATTATTATAATTTTTTTTTTTTTTTGTGTGGCTCAAGGTGGGGCCAGGCCCCATTGCCCTCTATTGGCCAGCCGCCACTGAATCCTGAAACAAACAAACAACCACGTTACTTCCTTGGTGGAGGTAAAAACATAAAAATATGATCGCTAACTCTATTTTCCCTACCACCAAATTACAAGCCTTTCAGAAAACTTCTAGAAAATTGTTAGGAAACTATTTGAAAATTGCAGACCCGTAAAATAAAGTGTTACCAATGAGCCTGTACTACCAAAGGTTTAGAAACAGGTAGTACTTTGACATCACAGTGAAAGGTAAAGGTTTGGAGGTCAGAGCTCGATGCTCTAAATGTCTTCAGTTGTTTTCTTATTTTACCACAACCCTGGACACTGTTCCCTCCTCAGCTGTGTATGCTGCAATCTATAATAATGTAATAATAGATCAGAAGAAAAAAAAACGATAGGATCCTACCCCGGTGTCTATGATGACTGTAAGGTCATTAAAATTTCTATAAAATGTTGAAAACTCTATTGCACATTCAAAGCTGTGTAAACTGTATTCTGGTGCGATATATTCCTGAGGGTAACCCATGTGGAGGAATACTTAGCAGGGAAAATCCTGGGGCTATCTCCAGCAGGCAGAGGAACAGTGTTACATGAATAGAGGATGAATAGGGAGGGCGGCACATTACACTGTGTGTGTCTGGAGGTGCGACATTTGATTATGGGGCTCAGCAGCAGATTGTCATAATCCTGTTATGAATGCAGGGAAAAGAAACACTGTGGTTAAGTACCTGCAGAATTATTACTGGCAGACAACTTCACATGATGACCTCATGCAAAAGGCTGCCATTAAATCATGTTCATTCACTAAAGTAGTTCCTGCAGTGGTTGTGACTCTTGCAAACAGGGCTTTGAGCAACAAGCTGTCTCAATGAATGCACACTAATGAACCTAAAGCTTGAGAGCACTGGCTACATGTAAGAATTGTTATGACGGATGCTTTGGGTTTATTTAATAACCACTTGGAACACATTAGAAACATACTATAGGAAACACAAGGTGATGCTAAAGTTATCTTGTTACCAATATAAAGCATTCATTTGATACAGAATTGCTGATACAGTCTGTAACACCTGCAGTGAAAGTGTCTTTGCAAATGTTCTTGAATTTCTTTAGAATTGCTGTGAAATAATCTAAAGAAATGAGTCCCTGAAACCATTTGAGATCAGTGGCAAACTCAGGCTTTCTGAGGGGCAGGTGTGAACCAAGCTGCATGAGGTGGGCATCAGCACATAGAAAGTGATCTAGCATGTGGGGCACTGCATCTTGTTTCCTCCACTAGAAGGGTACCCTGGAGCACACTTTTGCTACGTTTCTTTGGACCATGGGGGCACCAAGGGAGGCACGCACAAGCAGAGATGACCCAAATGCAGAGTCATAGTCAGGCAGATTAAATAAAGATCATTTTAATTAAACAATAAGTCTCAAAGGTTCCCAAAAGGCAGGCGGGTACAGCTGGCAGATCACACGCAAACAAAACTCCATGTGGCAACAAAGACAAACTGACAAAAGACTAGAGGGGCACAGAGACTAGATACACATGGAAAGGAGGGCAATAATGAGGAACAGGTGAAACTCATAAGGGCGGGGCAGACGATCAAAACGGCGGGAAAACACACAAAGGCAGGAAGTACAACCAGACATGACACATAAGGAATTGAATTTACAAAAATAACACAGTAAGCAGACTATGAAAACTCACAGGACTAGGAAGGGGACAGTAGTGCTTTTGTTGGGGACTATTTACAGCAGCGGATTAATCCACATTTGGTGCTCTGTAGTGCATATTTGTGGCAGCAGGACAGTGTATGTGATGAAGGAACATGTTACCAGTGCAACAGTGTGGCTCATAAATGTGTTTTTAATGGACCTCTATGGTACAGAGGAAGAAGCGAGTATCATCAGGCTTTGATACACTCTAAAATTGTCACATTTATCGAAATTTTCTACAATCGGCAACAAACAAATATTATCAGCATGCGCCTTCAGAAATCTCTATGTGGAGAATAGATGATATCCAGTGGCTGTTTCGTCCTGACAAATCAGGGAAATGTCCTCTGGGACTGTGAGCGTTGGCAAGGTTGTTTGCTGCTGTTTGTGTATGCTCTGCTGGTCAGCCACACAAGGTCATTTGAGTGACTGTTTTGCTGTGTGTGAAAACAGTGGAGGTAGGCTATATTTGCTTTGGGTGATTGCTCCTTTTGAAGGTTCGCTACAGTTTGTGTGTGTGTGTGTGTGCATTTACCTGTTTGCTTTTGTGTGTCTGCATGCATGCCTAGATGACTTTATGGATCTATTCATATTGTGTGTGTGCCACTGGAAGAAAGAATGGAGGCTTAAGAGGGTGAGTGGGATGAAGGGGAAGTGAGTGCTCGCCTGTGGCAGCTTGTGCACCACACAGGTTGTCCGTACCGAAGAAAGGAGCGGTGTTCGCATCATTACTCCCTGGTGGCCCATTCACATGCAGTCAGAACAAGGTATTTAAATTGCTAATCCTACCCTTTTAGTACCCTTTACCATATGCAGCCTGTATTCCCATGTAGCCGGACCATTTAGCATATATCTCATTGACTTGAACAGAGAGTAGGTGTCGGCCTGCATTAGAACTTGGGCCGTGATAGAGCCACAGCACTCAGCGATCAGCCCCATGGCAGCTCCCTCAGCTCTGTAATGGACAGACTTAGTTCACCCCCCAGCTGTTAGTCATAGCTCATTCTGATGGTGCGTTTACTGCAAGAAACCTCTACTGGCAGCTTATGTTGATTCTCAGGACAGTATTTAAATATATGAAGGGCTGTTGTAGAACAACGATGGGCCCTGTGTGTCAGGAGAAGTGCACTAGTTATTCTTAAGTAGTTATTTTCCTTTTTTTGGTTTTGTTGAAGAAAATTATATAGATTTTTTAGATCTACAAAAGCTCTCTTTTTCAAGAGCCCTGAACCCATATTTGGAAAGAAAGTTTATGTGCCTGAGGCTGTGGCTCACTAGGTAGAGATGGTTAATTACTGTGTCCTTGGGCAAAACATGGAACCCCTAACCTGATCCGCCACATGGTTTATGGAAGTATCTGAGAAGCCGGCAAAGGAAACTAGTTTGAAAAAGGGCAGGCCCCTTAAAATAATACTTGGCAGGTAATTGGATGTACCATCTGTCAATCAAACTCTTATCTAAGCCAGTCAGGAGAAGAGCAAAAACATCTTCTCCATGGAGAAAAGCCTTCACTATCGTTCTTTGCTCTTCTCTCAATAAAGAAATACTTCCCAGTTCTCATATACAGTAAATGATGCTTCAGTGGTATGCGCACTCACCTCTTCGGGAGCCGCCATTGTTGTTTAGAACGAACAGTCGCCTGGTACATAGAGGGCGACTGTGGCTAAGTGGAGAGCAAGGCCGTCCTTCAATCAGAGCAGAACTCCTGTCGCACCAGACAAAAACAGTGACCGAGGAGGTTGGTACAAGCAGCAGAAAGTGAAAGTAATAGTGCCAGCAGGCATTTTATTTTGGCATCGGTCTACAGACTGTTGGTCTCCTCTGTTCAACACTTTCACACAGATGTGATTTGAGCATCCAGACTGAGATGCATCAGCAGAAATCCGATTGGAATCGCATTTAAAAAAAACTCCATATGTTGTTCGGATCCGACTCGTCAAAATCACAGTTCATAGTTTTTTTGGGAATCCAGATTTTTTTAAATAAATCTGGGTACAACCTGGACGGGCCAAAAAATGAATTTGAGCTGGCAGACTGAACAAGGCCCAACTTTGCTTTGGCTGAATCATTTCAGCAATTGGAAATATTCCACATGTCTTGTATATCATTATATACAGATTTTACCCAAAAAATACTTCATATATTGGATATCTTCGGAAACTTAGTAGTTAAATAGTCTGTGTATAAAATATCAAAATGACACAAATGCAACAGAATGCAAATATGTAAGAACTGTGATGATGGTCAATCAGCATCTATCTATCCTCCTATGTATTTTTATTCACTCGATAATTTCTGCATTATATTTTTTCGATTTTTTGAAAATGCAGATGTATATCAGAGGAGAATGGGGTGTGGATCCATACCCTCATGTTGTGGTGCGGAAATGGGAAAGTGGTATCATCCCTAATAATACTGAACAAAAACAAAACGGTTAAGAAACAAGAATATTCCCCTTTCATCATGGCCATTTCAATGTCTCGCATCTGTGCTAGCAACAGTAGCATGGCCGTCTGCTGGGATCCAGGCAGGGGAATGTCTGCCCTCCACTGTCTCAGAGTGTGAGGCCAAGATTAGTTGTCTTCTTTTCCTCTCTTTAAGCTTGTGTTTGTGGCAGTCTTTACTGTACCGGATGTAGTGGAGAAAGCTTGGACCTAAAGCTGGGGACACTGTGTTTAAAATGTCCTCTTACCAACATTAGTTGTTTTCTTCTGATCATTTGCTGTGTTTATTTTTACACATAAACAATACGTGTTTATGTGTGTATTTTGAATAAATCATTAAATGCAGTCACTGCCTGCACTACCATCACATGTTGTATTTTCCAATTTTGTGCCGGCAGCTTGTGCAGCCACCGTCTCCTCCTCTGCCCTGACTGAAGTCTCAGGAGGCTCTGCATTATTCATCATCCTTCTTTTCTCTTTGTCTCTCTCCCTGATGAGTATCAATCTTCATTTAGCTTCATTAGGCTGCATTAATCAAACAGGGTTCGGGGGAAGCGTCTGCGCTGCTTGTCAGCAGGCTGCTGTCCTTCCAGTCGTCTCTGCCGCTAGCCACCGGGCTGTTCAGCTCCACCTCATAAACAGGAAGGTTCGTGAATACATTTCTGTGAGATAGAAGATCTCCATCAACGCTGTGACCTGCGGCGACTTACTCCACCTCAACCCGCCGCTTTCACCACCACCCGGTCACACTCCAGGATGTGTGTGATAGAGAGCGAAAGGATATTAGACAGAGTGCACACAGACTGAGGATTCAGCATAGACATCAATTCTCTGGAGTACCCTTAATTTCAATTACCACCATTTCAAAACTTAGTGCACCACGTGTATTTGTGGAGACGACATGTCATGTGACAGATGAGAGATTTTGAAACAGGATGCAACACAAGCAAAAACGGAAGGACATAATAGTCTGTAGCTATTAGACCACATACTTTTAATGGGTATAGTCACACCATGAGTCCTACGAATACCCCCCAATGAAGATGAGACATGGTTGTGATGGTAGTTACAATCTGAAGAAGATTGAGCCTTTATCTTAAATCTTAATGGATGTGATGATGAGCCCATTAGACTGATGCGTGACACACTCAGTTGGTTCTGATGAAACAGTCCCAGGGCAGTTGGTGAAATATTCACAAAATTCAATTAAATCAGACACAAATTTTCCGTTTTATTTTGGGTTGTTTGGCACTTTGTTATCTAAACAATAATATGTTGCAAAACAAAAGTTATGGAATAAAAAAGGAGCCAGTAGCGTGCAAATTATCAAAATGTATAGGATATATTATGAAAAGGTCCAAATTTGATCTTATTCATGTTATTTGGTGTAATGGCCTCTGAAATAATGGATAAAATAGATAAATAATAAATGTTGAGAATAAATTATTTAAATGTAATCAAGAAATTAGAGACTCAAAGGCTACATCCACACTATGTTTTCGATTCAAAACAAAAACGATCTGAGACATGGTTGTGATGGGAGTTACAATCGTGTTAGTCCAGACTAACACGCCTGAAAATGAATATCACATGACTATTCACGTACACTGGGCATGCGGGTGGGTGCCGGTGTAAACAGGAAGTAGATTGGTTGCTCAGTTAAAAGAATACGACAGAGTAATATAGTAGTCTATAATAATGAAAGGTTGTGCTTAAGGTCTTCCTCTAAAATCTTCCTCTATAAACTCAAACACATTTCGTGGAAAGTTTTAGAAGTTTCATTTTTCAGAATAAGTTACAACGCTGCGGGTCTTGCTCTCCGTGACTTCAGACGGCCGCTCCGTAGGTCTGATAACGCCGCTTGTCACGCCGCTCACTAATTACTCCAATAACAGCTGCTTCCTTTGCAGAAATGCAGACTTTAACTGGACAACAGCTGCTAGTAAAGACAACAACGTCAACAACACCTGTAATCAATTGTCCATGTTGAATTAACCTGGTAGTCGATCGGTAATCAAGACTGTTGTTTGTGATCTACTGGCAAAGGGTCACGTGAAAGGGGCGTGACGAATCAAGGAAGGACACGTTGCGACTGCAAAGAACCAATCAAGTAGCGAACGCGGGTGTGGGCGTCATCGTTTCCAAACTTATGCGTTTACGAGCATCCACACTATAAGGTAACCCCGGAGCTTTCAAACGTACCCGTCCTCGGTGTGTTTCCAAACTTATTTGTTTTCGGTGATCTGAAACTCCGGTGTAGTGTGGACGCTCAGTGTAAACGTAGCAAAAGATATGCATTTTCAAATGGAAACGTAGTAGTGTGGACATGGCCTCAGGCTTCAGGACACACATTGGGCGCAAGAACCACTTGTGGGAACAAATTACTTCTGAAGTGGTTTGTTTGAGTGATTTAGAGCAGTGGTCCCCAACCGCCGGGCCGCGGAACGGTACCGGGCCGTGGATCATTTGGTACCGGGCCGCACAGAAAGAATAAATAACTTATTATTTCTGTTTTATTGATGATCAGAGTCTGAAAGAAGTTTTATTTTGGAAAATGACCGGATTCTCTCGCAATTTCATCCGCCTGTGGCTCTTGACATGTCAAGACGCTTGTCTCGGTCACATGATACGTTGCCTCAAAAATTAAGCCCACAAACTAGCGAAAATGAGTGAATAACTTTTGGAGAGCTTCTTTGCAAAGAGGAAAGGCCACTAAGGAGACAGAAGAAGAGCTACAACTTCCAAGAACATGAAAGCTTCATTTAACAGACTGTCAGGAGTCTGATTAAATATCAGGAGTAATTCTGATGCGCCAAGCCCGCTCTGCAGAATATGTGGCGACAGAGGAAGATCAGCTGCTGGAGATTGTAAATGACGGTGGCCTTAAAAGTATGTTTGAGACAACAACTCTGCTGGTGTTTGGATTAAAATCAAGGCTGAATATCCTGAGATCTCCACTAAAGCACTGAAAACCCTGCTTCCATTTCACACATCCTCTTTGTGAAGCGGGATGTTCTGCAGTGACGGCAATCAAAACAAAACGGAGTAGACTGGACATCAGGAACAGACTTCGGGTGTCATTGTCTCCCATTACCCCCAGATGGGACCGTCTCATTGCAGAGAAACAAGCTCAGGGCTCCACTGATTCAGCGTTATTGTGAGTTGTATTCTTTATGCATTTTATATTTGTTTTCATGCCGATCGTATCATTTTATTTCGTCGTGTTTTTCCGCCACACCTTGAAGGCCGGTCCGTGAAAATATTGTCTTACATGAAACCGGTCCGTGGTGCAAACAAGGTTGTGGACCTCTGATTTAAAGGACTTGCCTCATTCACCAGTTTTCTGGAATTTTGAATTTTCTCTTCTTTGAACACAAAGAATCAAGAGTGGTGCAGACCTGTTGTAGGCGTCAATTAGTCTGCTGTTATTGGAATGTGTATTTTGAGTTTTAAAACGGATACAAATTACACTTCATAATTATGTAATAATTGCAATTCAAAATATTGGCGGATATCATTTTAATGTATTCATATAGCCCAGAGGTAGCCAACACGGTGCCCGCGGGCACCTGGTCGCCTGCAGGGATCACGTGAGTCGCCTGCAACGCATGTTCTAAAAATAGCACTAGTATGAAGGCAATTCACAGTCAAAATCAGAGAGCGCAAATAAGATCAACGCACGCGCGTGTGTGTGTGTGTGTGTGGAGGTTCCGCGCATGCAAATTAAACAGCAGCACTCGTATTTTACTTTGGCGAGCGCTTTCACATCACTCCACGCAGAATATCTCTGTGGAGAAAACCATGCTTTGAGCACGAGGGGACGTCCCCTAGCGCGCCACTACTATCACTGCTCTTCTGCTCGCGAGTCTGTCACCTGGATTGGCCGGATGTCGCTCGGATATCAATCTTACATAACTGATCATTTGTATAAACATGGGACAGAGTTCATGATTTCCTAAAAAAATATTAGAAGTGATAATTTGTAGAAAAATATAACAGGTGTCATTTTGAACAAAATACACAATCAGTTAATAATTATTGTGAGGAATAATTAACATGTGATCAGACAGTGTCTTCACATATATTATTATTATTAAAAGGTGATCTGTGCAACTTTGTTATTCAGGAAGTTTGTATCAAACAAGTAGCCCTTCGTACTGCTCGGTGCCCTTGAAGTAGCTCTCCGTTTCAAAAAGGTTGGTGACCCCTGGTAAAGCCTAACAACATCACCATTCATTTAAATAGGCTATTGATGCTATTGTATAACACTATCAATGTGAACATCATAAAGTGTTTCACCTCTCCTGTTGCAGTCATCATGGCCATGCTGTGGCGAGTCTTTGTTTCATAGGGAACCATTTCTTCTTTATTTCAGTGACAGTATTAACGCCAGAATTATTTTTCTTCCATTCATTGGATTTAGCGGGTCCCTTAATTTTGCTGGTGAAAATTATAGACTTTCCTTGATGGATCTCTGAAAGTAAGACTTTAATTATGACAATTTACAATTGTCATGAAGGCGCTCCCGTAGGTATAGGTGGCATTTATCTTCTGTACGCCGTATCATTTACACAGTTATCTGAAGTTAGGAGTGTATAAGCCCATCGTATGATTAAAGGAAGAGTGTTCTTGCATGAGTTCCATTGATTATCTCCTAAAATAAAGGTACCACAATACCCACCAGGCTCTTTTCAGAAATGTTATGAACAGTGTCAGTACTGTGTAATAAAGTAATTTTACTCAGTTGAATAGAAATCGGACAGGTGACGAGAATTGTCCCAACTCAAGAAAAGCTTATTTACCATAGTTACTATTAGGTTTAGTCTGATGAACAACCTCAAATCAAGAGCCTAAAGCTACATACGTACATGCTGAGTCCCCAGCGTGACGATGTGTGAACCAAAGATGACGACATTATAAATTTTGTGCAAAGGTGTAGGATCTGCCCATTGCCATGGCACTTGGTCGGGCACCTCTGAATTTTTATGAATACGTGCGCACTGAGCGCACAGGGCTTTTTAGACATAACTGCCACAAGTAATAAACTTAAGAGCAAATAACTTAAATTAAGAATTTCTGTTAAATTGAAATTGTAGAAAAGACTGCCAATTTGTTTTTAAAGCAGGAATTCTTAGAAATCTAGATTTGAGTAAATAATTCGTCAAACTGAATCAAATGATTTACAGGTTATCCAACCTTTCGCCCTTTGTTTCATTAGAATAGATTCAATTTTTCAATTAATTTTATTTGTGTAGCTCAATACCATAAATAACAAATTTCAAATGTTGCACAAATGTCGTAAAACATACGACATCCTCTGTCCTTGGACCCTCTCATTGGAAAACAAAACGTAACCCTCCACCAGAAAAAGCCCTAATGGGGGGGAAAAGAAGAGAGGAGGCATCCCTCTCCCAGGATGGCTAGCAGAGTAATAGAACGTCATGTGTACAGAATGAACATCATAATAGCAGAGTAATAATAGAAAAATGGTTACTACTAATAATAATGAAAATAAATACACGTCTTAGTCTAAATATTTGACTCCTTTCTTTACAATAATTGTACAAATGCGATAAAGTATGTTCATGAATATTTGTTATTGGATATGAGTTCACGGTTACCCACAATTCCTCCTCGGCATTGAGGAGTTGCATGTTTGGTTCTTTCATCACTCGTTGACTTCTTGCTTCTCTACTGAATATTTGGTGTTTTGCAGAACATGTATCGAACAATAATATTGTTAAACAAGGTTTCATAAATTCATAACATAATTTATAATACTTTCCACTTTATCAAAATCCCCAGAATAGAATCATTTCAAATACTTACACATATTTATATTTATTCATAGATTACCTCTATGCGTCTTCTTCTGGATTCAGCATGGCCTGTCACTCCGCTCTACACTCCTCTCTGAATTGGAGAATTAAGCCCCTCTTTTATGGGCACACACATGAAGCTCACAAATTAACATATTATGTTTGGCACTGTCATGGATAACAGCACATTTCTCCATGTATCAGCCAACCAGACTCACTACATTTGATTGATTGTCACTTTACAGTACACTTTGTCATTATCACTGCAATGCGTGCAGCATCGTATTTACATTCATGCATTAACTAAGTTTCTTTTTTCCATCTTATGATGACTAATCAGTTTGAACATTGAAATTAAAGGAATTTCCATCAAGGACCTCACAGTGAAATCAGAGTATGAGCAAAAGAAACGTACATGCATATTTCATTTGAAAACCTACATTTGTATTTGAGTTTGTAAAAACTGTGATTTTTTTTATTTGCAAAGCCTTGCAACACTGATCAGCTTAAAATGTATTTCATAAGAAAAAGTATAACATTTTAAGGCCTAACTCTATACACATACTGTATAGCACATCACAAAGCAATTTACATTTTGACAAAAAGAATATACATTTAGTCGACACATACTCATACCTAAGAGACAGAAATCCAAAGACTCTCAAAAGGACATACAGTATATGACCGTTCTATTTATATATCTAACATTGTGTGAAGGTTGCAGTTTTAAAACACATGGTTAACGTTGAGAAATGACTTGGTTGTGTTCAGGCAACAGAATTACATAGTTTAGGCTGGGTTAAAACATGTGCGGTTGATACGTAGTAGTGGTTACCTACTAAAGTAGTTGCGTAAGTTAGATTGATAGATACTTTATTCATCCCGCAAGGGGAAATTTGTTAAGTACTAGTGTACTGTAGTTATGTACAAACAAAATAAACATTGGACTTACAGTACTCCTTGAACTCTTTTCTTATCTTTGCTCAGCTTTATTGTCCTTGTTTAGGTGATCATTGGTCTTTGAACTGTGTACAGTGAGAGCCACTAGACAGAGGAGTTGGCGTAAGCACACTTGGCCCATAAAGTGCTGCAAAACCACTTAAACATCAAGGAACAAAATCCATACATATTAAATAGTTAGTGCTGGGCAACGATTCAAATTTTAATCGCATGATTTTTTCGTGATTAATCGCATTGTTATGCGCAAAGTTCAATAATGAATTCAAAAGTACTGCTAAGGTCAATAACATTTGGTTTGCAAACACTTTAAACAAATAAGGTTCTTGTTGGCAGCAGTATTCCCTTTACACAGCAGCAGTTATAACACAGTTATAATGATTCTGATCATAGATATTCAGCCGGTGTTTTATCTTTATCTTCATGTGTGTAAGAGATGCAATTCATGTGTGTAAGAGATGCAATTTAAATATACACCTTGAAAACTGAAACCTATCTACGTCATGTTTTTATGTTTGTTAAATTCTCAGTAGTGATACTAAATGATGATTATTATACATATTACAAAAAAAACACTTTAAAAACTCAAAAATAATAATTTAAATTAATCATTTCTTTTTTTCTATTTTTGGTATTTTGGTCAGACACATATGCAACGCTGATTACCGTAATATGTGTGGTATTTGTTATAAATGTACGTTGGTACATAGAGGGTGATAAGAAGCTGTAGATGGAGGGACTTAGGACCCAGGGGAATGTAGGTGAAGGAAACACGAAGTGACGGAACGGAAGACACGCCACACAAACAGCTGTTCACCGCTTGCTGGCCGGTTGGCCGGCCGGTTCTTTTCGCCGTTAATTAATTAATGTTTTAACGCGAGAAAAAAAATATCGTGATATACCGTGAAACCGCCAGAATCTTACAAAATACCGTGATATGCATTTTTGGTCATAACGCCCAGCCCTAATTCACATTCGCCATCACCATGGTGATAGATGCTTTTGAAGCATGCTGGCCGGCATATAGTCAGATAGCAGAAACCCTTGGGCAGAGATGAAGGCGAGGAGAGATGTTAAAGAGTGCGAACACAGCCTTGTGACTGCAACCACGCTGTTGAGGACCGCAGCTCAGAGTTCCACTTCAGTGGGGGAGCACGGCTGATCATTGTCACTGTTTATGGTCTTTTGGGTCCACTGCATAATAAACTGGCTCTGCATACTAACTACTAATCATGGAGATCACTACCACTGGAGCTAGCCAATTGATAGTGTTTTTCTGATCTCGACTTGTTTCCCCCACTGAGCTCCAGAGAGAGTTCATCCAAAGTGTTTACAATAATAGGTGTTATTAGTATTTTAAATAATTCAAGCTGCATGAACACCCTGTTTGCAGTGTGTTGGCTCTGTGCCGCAGGGAGGTTTTTTCTCGGAGTCTTTTTCTTTTTGTTTATAAGGCTTCACCCTTCAGGTTTAATCAGGGATCTTGACATTTGACTGGTTTTGATCAGCAGAGCAGGGGAAGGCGCTGAAGTGCTTTACCTGATGAAGGGGAGTGTGGTGGGGGGGGGGGTTCAAGGCTCTCTTTGGGGACGTTAACTTATTAAACCAAGGTAACAGCTCACAGTGAAAACATTAGCACAGATTAACCATGGCCACTGGATTTAATTAGACAGCTATAGAGGTAGAGCGAGTGCAGATATGAGCCCCATAGATGTGTTTTAGGTTTATTAATTTAGTGTTGTTGGCCTTGTGGGGACAATGAAATGGTAATGCTTTACATTAACATTAATATTTTACAATGTTAAACAGGTACTATGAAAAATACTGGAATTTAGTGGATGCTCACTGAATTATATTGAGGTTTTGATAGAAACACACCGATACACAGCAGAGGAGGCTATTTGTTGGACGGAGGAGGCTTTAAAACAACAGCATGAGACAAATAAAGCACACCTCACACACTGAGTTATTCTAGGAGAAACATAAGAATGAAAACATGACTCATGATAAAATGATAAAATATATGCACACATAAGAGACACTGTCAATATAAGTGTCTACTTAAAACCTTTCAAAAACGAACCTATTTTTTAGGCCTCCGCTCAAAAATTGCATACCCATACTAAAAAGAGTATATCTCTGCAACCACAAGGTCTATTTTAACAATGTTGATGTTATAATAAAGGGAACACTTGTGAGATTTGTTCAGATGTGCAAATATCAGTGTATATGTTACTGGTTAAGAGAAAATGAAGATGGCACACAGCACAGATGAAAAATGTTCAGGTTTGTCTAAAAAAAAAAAAAAAGCCCTTACAGGATTATTATTTCTTTGGAATGATGCAGCTGCAGGTCTCCCAAATCATAGCACAATATGTGAACAGTGTCTTGACTCTTGACTTTGATAAAGTGAAACAGAACAAAATTAGAGAGGTTTCAGTACAGAGAGGTCAGGCGAGTTCACCAAAATGGTCATTTTGGAACCATCTGTTCCATTTTAATTTTCTCATGTACCAAACTATACATTTCACTTGTATATCACTAATGGTGTTCAATACATCCAAATACAGCAGTTTGGGTTTTATTTTGAGAGCCAGAAACTTCTCTGAGTCCTCTCTGTGTACTGGATTTTTTTTCGATTTCAGCCCCCTGTGTGTACGCAGGGCTCTATCTCAGCAGCCCATTGGTCGATTTCAGTGAATGACCCCTCTTTCGACGCGTTAGAGCCAATAGAATTGAGCTATACCCACGTGGAAAAGATTGACAGCACTGTTAGCCAGTCAGAATCAACAAGGCGCCGTCTATCGTGAAGCTTAAAATCCGATGCGCTGAAAGTGAAATCCTACCCCCTGCTTAGATTAGACCCCCTGAAGCCACGGAATGAGTTCAGTGACACAGGATATCCGGTGAACAGATATCTGTGTGAAAATACCGGGAATAATGGTTTGTTTTCGTGAAAATGTCAAAGGTGAGGAGCATTTGCTGATCATAAAGCGATTTGTGTTGCTGGTGTTCGTTGGCTGATATCTCGGTGATGGTTTGACGGAGAGAGATATTGAGGATATGTATGGAATCTGTGTGGAATTTGTTTACTATCTGTCATCTCGGTTTGTTAGCATGTAGCTTTGATCGGTAGATCCTGAAATGTTTTGCACCGCGTTACCCGCGGGACCATTTGTGGTTATTCGCCTCATTTGCGCTAGACGAGGAGGCGTGGCTTATCTCCATGGAAGCCGTTATCAACTAAGCCATTTATTTCCTCCATCAACCATGAAAGAATTAACCAATATTTCAGCTTAGTACTTGTCATGGAAGTCCCACATATCCAAGAAACTAAACGCCGTCTTGTCTGGTTCATAACATCATCCGGAGGAGCTCCGTGTATTTCATGGAGCTGTATTCACTGTGTCTAGCAAGCCACACGTCGGCTGTGTACTACAGCTGTATGAACACAAAACAAACTGATTTTGCTGTGATTTATCTGCAATAAATGGACAAAAGGGACTCCGAAATAACTACATAATGATGCAGATTTGTAAAAAGTCTGAATTCATCTTTTGTTAGTTCTCTCCGCAAGACGACAAGCAAATAACTTTTAAAATACTTGTTTTCTCAATGAAGCTCTGATCGATCGGTGCTATGCTATGCTGACATTGTAGCAGCTCCATCAACACTCAATATCACGCCATTTTCATTATTTGTAACATAAGTTTATACACACACACATTTATACACAGTTTCGTCAGGTCTCTACTAATATGAGGAATCGTAGAGCTCAGGGTGAACACAGACGGCTACACTATTTATGTGTCCTCATTCAACAACAGCAGGACGTCAGTGATGACAGGAGGAGCATCTCAATGCTGATAGGCTTTTGCGACACAGATTTCGCAGTCTCACGTTATTCATGTTGCGCCATTCGCGTTTACTCGCATCTATTTGGGTCTGTGCATTGACTTTGTATGTAATCTAGTCACGCGAAAAATTTGCGCCACATTTAGTGTGAACATGGCATTAAAATTTTGAAGGAACATAATCAAGCTCTTACAAAATCTGCTGGCAAATATGGGACATATGACGTGAAATACCACTTATTTACATAGTATACATAGTATTTGCCAGCTCTAAGAAGTCTGTTAATATGAAGTCAGTGACGAACAGCAGCCTCCTGGGTGAAAGTCCTGTTTGTTTGAGAACAGCCTGATATAATTGGTCTTTGGATGAGATATTTTGTCTTTTAACACCAAAATGAATTACTTATACTTCAATAAGGTAAGATTAAAATAAATGTGTTTCATTAAATTTGAGGCAGTCTTGTAAATTAAGGGACGTCTTCCATTAGATTTCTCTGAGATTTCGCCATAACATAGTTGAATAACAAGGCCCTGACACTGGAAATATATAAATCCTGTCTCTTCTGCTCAATAATTAAGATTGATTTATGAAATAATATACTATCAGATACAATTTAAAGTTTATTGTCATGTGTATTGTAAAACGATAAAATATTCTGCCTTACAAGGGGCACACATCCCCAGACAACAACAGAGAAACAAGTAAATAAACATTACACACAATATATCATACAGGCTGCAGTAAAAGTATCTTTGCATGGTGTATTCTGAGGCATTTTGTATGTGTTGACGCAACAATTCTCAATGCTAAATCAGTGTACACCTACTGTACAGACCTAAGCTTTGATTGGCGTCTCTGGATAACAACTAAAACACAGTCAGTCAAAAAGGAATACTTATTTAAGCTTTAAATATATTCAGCACCTGTATTCTAAATACCATAACTTAAAGAATTTACATAAAATAAACAACGTTCATTTCTGTATCGGAGTACATACAATATCATGAATATTCTCTTTCACTACAACCCGACTTTGTGTAAAACAGTGATTGACTGAAAGAAATCAATTAACTCACCAGCCACGAGGCTGAGTTAGGACGGAGAATCAAACAGTATTTTATCTATTCAACTAAGCAGCATCTTCACTGCAACACATTGACTTGTTGCCCTAATTACCTGTTTGGTTGAGCGGGCAGTTTAGCTCCCTGAGGTTTAAGTAAATGAGATGAACAAACTTTGGCTGACCAGCAAAGTCAATATTCAATAAGGGTATAAATCTGCACTTGGATAAAACAAAGACACTGATTTAATCGTGTTGGTTGCTCCTGCTGACCTCACGTCTTTTGGTCCTTCAGGCTCTCCGTACCGAGATAAGATCACTATTGCCATCCTGCAGCTTCAGGAGGAAGGGAAGCTGCACATGATGAAGGAGAAGTGGTGGAGAGGAAACGGCTGTCCAGAGGAGGAGAGTAAGGAGGCCAGCGCCCTTGGGGTGCAGAACATTGGAGGGATCTTCATCGTCTTGGCCGCCGGACTCGTCCTCTCCGTGTTCGTGGCTGTGGGAGAGTTCCTTTACAAGTCCAAACAGAATGCACAACTTGAAAAGGTAAGAAATACCTCAGATTTCCACCTCTGCTTTGTTATTTACAACAATGATAGCAGAATTTCTACTTTCTATAACCACATTTGCTGTGAAAGTCTCATTGCAAATAAATCAATCTATAAAAGCTAATAAAATGAAACAAAATATATGCTAAATACTTGTTCTGATATATGATTTAAAGAAATCATTTGTTTGCCAATTTGCGGAAACTCACACTATAATGACAGTGCTATATCATATGCAGTAAGATAAGGGTTGGTTTCTTTGCATTTATTCACTTAGGCCCAATGGCGACAACGAGATAAGAAACGTGAGGAATTCTGCTGTCACCATGGATCCAAGCTAGACTTTAGCCACCATCTCAAATGACCTCAAGAAAAACTCCAGAAACCTTTTCTTTTCTTTTGTAATCGAACATGATCTAAAACTTACTAAAACTTTTAAACTGTTTTTTAATGTTTTATATTTCCTGACACTCATGGGGGGGGGGGGAACACTAAGAGCAGTTTAATAAAAGGTTTCGAGGGCTGGCTGTAATATACAGTGGGATCACAGGCACATGCTCTGCTGCATCACTCATGTCGTCAACAGCCACATCCACAAACGCACACCTCCATTTCCATTATGCTTATAATCTAACTATTGTCACTGTTCATATCTGTGGCATTTAGTTCATCGCCTTTCTGGATCAGTGCAGCAACATAACACAAGATTGTGTTGTTTGACCAGAGCCTCCCAGCAAACATTGTGACACTGACTATTTGCTGATAATGGCCTGCATCATTGGAGAAATACTTCGGGCTACTCTAAATACATTAATTCACGGTTTCACAGGAGCCGGTTATTAACTCCTTATAGAAAATATGTATCTTGATTCAGACTTGTTCAGCTGCCAAACATATCTAAACTGCTTTACTCATTTTAACCCAGGTCTGCTTTAGGCTTGATGCAGCTGTAATTGTATAAAAATATATTAAACGTAAGTGTGCCCTGTGAAAATAATAATTATGTCAATAACTTAGTATGTCCTTTACACATGGCATTACAACTGTAGCAGTATTCATTTCAGTCACAAGTGGTGCATTGTTTAATAAATGATATATTTACTTTTTGTATACCTTTTGTATGACTTAATGTGTTTCCATTAGCAGACAGAATAGCAGTAATGAATCACTTTATAGCCAGCAGTCAGCTGTTAGATAGATGCTGACGCATAAGCAGTAGCAGCACTGTAAACGCCAGTTAGCCAGTGCTCCAGTACAATGATTGCATAAGCACTCCATTTAGATTGCTGCTACAACTAGCAGAGAGAAAAAAACATGTGACACCTATAGTATTTTTATTATCACTTTTGTTAATGGAAGAGCTAAGGGTGAACCCCACTACTGTGGAGGGAACACAAAGCGGCAACATGCCCAACAATATAGATTTATCATGATGAGAGGTGGAGAAAGCTATGTTATTCAATAGAGAACACAACAGAAGAAATTGTAGACTAAATCATTTTGAACATTTTTTTCAAAAAAAATACTGAAATATAAAAACTGTTTTGCCCAAAATTGAAAATATATTTTAATACTCAGTTTGTTTTCTTTTATTCCAATTCAGTAATAATCAAACTATCAATTTTCACATAGGCACATGGCCAATATACACAAATTGTACATATTATGTATTATGTTGTGAACCAGTGTAACGCTGCAGCAAAATGAAACAAGGGTCACAGTCGTTATACTCGGCTCACACTGTCAGAATGTTGTACAGATTAGGTTTGACATATGTAGTTGAATGAACAATCATCCACTACTTTTAAGTGAGGAGAGACAGCAGAGCTCCTTCCACCGAGTCCTCTGCTGTTGTCATCTTGTTTTGCCTTTAAAGTAATAAGCTCCCATGGGAGCAGAGAAACATGAATCCCATTGTCTGGAGCAATGCAGTTCTAATCCTGGAAGAGTTCAGTAACAGCTTCCTTCCACATTAGACTTTATTGATTGTGCAGTGTTTTAGCTTTGCCCAGTGACCCTGTATTGGACGGGCCACCTCGGTGGTGTCATTCCATTAACTGAATACACTCAGAACATTCAAATATGTAAACACACACATGCATGAACGCACACATATGGTGTTGACACATGTGAGCACAGTGAATAAATGGGTTGAAAGCACTAGTGAAGTAACAATACATGATACCGTAAAGGCCATGGTGACCAGGGTTACTTTATCACTGTAATGTCTACTTGTAAAATGTGTCCATGACTGGCAGTCATACTGCCTCTTCTATAACAACCACATAATATACAGCAAGTGACCATGAACACACAAACATCTTGTGGAAGACAAATGAATTTAAAGCTGCTTTTATTCCGCTGCTTCTGCTCATGCAAGTACTTCTCTGTGTATATGAAAGCTAGTAAAAAATCAGATACGTTAAAAAGATGATAATGAGTAGCTGAGCGGATACAAAGGATCTGAAAAGGATGTATCACTAATGAAAAACAAAGATTTATCAATGAGCAAGTGTGAAACATGGATTTAAATGTTGTGGACTGGATTTATGAATCATTATATTCCTCCACCACAATTTAGATTATGAACAACAGCACAGATTTTACATACTGTTACATGTATTATTTTATTCAAGAAGAGTAACTAAGACAGCTATGTTTGGTTTAAGGCTGAAAGGATAGGCTTTTTTATTTCAATTTCTTTGATTGCTTACAAATATAGCAAGATAGACATACATAGAATGAACATTAAAAAAATACTTTGTTGGGGGTAATTTGAGACTTATTAAATGTCAACTCTGAAAGTTTGAGATTTTGTGCTCAGTTGATATTGGTACCTAGGTGTCTGCCTGATGGTCAGCAGTATTCTACCCATAGAAAGCAGTGGTGGGCCGTGTGTTTTATACCTGGGGCTTCAGTGCTGTCCTACTACAGTTGAGCCACCTCCTAATAACCTCATTATAATGCCACAGCTACGGTTATTAATTGTTTCTAGGGGTGTAACAATACACATATTGAACCGTTCGGTACAAGGCTTACGATCCGAACAATACGTTTGAATAATAGTGCATTTGGAAAATGCAGAAGCTTAAATTGTGGGAAATATAATGTTCTTTCGGTGGAGCCACTGCAATCAACCTGGCATTAACGGACGATGCACTTCAAAATCAATCCAGCAACTCTGCTAAAACACGTATTCCACCACACACTCAAGAGCACAAGCCATTCAAATATTATTCACATCAGAGGGAACAATATTAACCATATCATAAAAACGACACCATAGACACATGAACACAGTAGTAACGCTACTGCAGATGTAAAACAAAAGCACTTCACTTACCAAAGCTGCTGTTCACTTAAAGACAAAGTCCATCCTCCTTTCTTTGTTAACAAAGAGTTCAGTAACGTTACATCGGTGCAGTTCAGTTCCAGTAAGAAGTCCTTCTCGATTCATGTGATGAATCGAGAAGGACTTAATAAATTATCTTTAAAAACAATATTTTACAAAACTATCCTGAACTTTTCAAATACTAATACAAGGCTCAACAACAGTTTATGGTAACTAGGACTGACAAAAATGTTCAGTGATGAAAATCGAGCCTCCCCAGTTGTATTTCTTGACAGAGGCAGCAGATATGGCGAGGCCAGTTGGAAGGTGCTGACACGTCAAAGAATACGCCCAACATGTCAAACTAAAGATCTGATTGGTTGAACACTATGACAATCAACAATATCGTCCCCCATTCACTTAAAGTGCACATGGATGCACTTGTGAGTCTGCAGGCCTCTGCCTCTCTTCTTACCTAGAGACACAGAGGTGAAATCTGATAGGATAAAAGCTCTACTTAAAACAAGCTGCACTGGAAGCAGAGCAACTGAGGAACACAGGAGCTGTGCAATGAGGAAATAAGATGATGGGGGAAATACAGTATTTGTATAAATTATAATACATGTAGTGTATTTAAGAAAAAATATTAAATTATAAAATAGCTATAACTTTGTAATTCTGTCAGGGCCAGCAGAGAAGGCCTTGCAGGCCCTGATGGCCCACCACTGATAGAAACCTCTCAGTGCATTATATGGTAAAGCTGCATGCTTTATTTCCTGGAGTATATTACCCGAGTGTATGTCAGTCCTAATGATTAACAAAACAACACAGGTAGCAGATATGTGTGACATCAACTTCCATCTGGTGCTTCTATTGATATTTTCTACGGTAGGTGCAGGCGATCGTCTTAGCAATCAGTGTTCCAAATCAAAATGCTTATTGAGATCATGTATTAATGTTCTCATTGATAATGCACTTTTTACATCCAGATATAATTTAAATTATCCAACAGGTAATCACTTTATTCATCTGAATGCAGTGTGACTTTTTCTTTTTTCAGAAAGTTCAATCTATTGGTCTTTGAATTCATATAATACATTCATAGCCTGTTTCTCCAGTTTGAATATCTAACAATGTAATGAGTGAGTACGGCAGGTTGTGATTCCACATGTACAGTGTGAGAGTTAAGCCCCACAACAGCACAAGGTTATTCATCTATTCAGAACAAGGTAAATACAGACAGAAAGGATGAATGGACCCAACAGACACCTTGCAGGCAGAACCGACAGTCTGACATTTGATTTGACATACTCAAGGTTTCTCCATTCAAATGACAACATTCCACCTTTTTCAAACCTTGTATAGACAACAAATCTCTTCCCACAAATCTAATGCCACTACTGTCACATGTTGTGCACTCTGCACTCAGCGTGCAGTAATTGACACACTGTCACTCGTTTGCTTGGGATTGCACACACTGATTCACTTAGTATGTAAACAAAATATGATCACGTTTGACTAATCTTGCTTTTTGAAGGCCTTAAGAAGCTGATATAGCCTACCTACCAAAAGATATTTTGGTTTTGGCAAATAAACCATAGTTAAGGTTAGGCAATTCAAATGGTTGTTGGGGTGAGGGAGAGGTCATGACTATTGTGTAACATTGTTACTTTGTGTTTTGCTACATAAAGGGAACCCTGCTTCGTGTGTTGTCTCTGCATAGTGGCACAGGACTTAATTAGTGCATGACAGAATCACCCAATATGGACAATAATTCCAATTCCCAAACTATTAGCTGATTACAATTGGTGCCCTGTTAATACAAGCATCATAAATGACAACAGCTCAAATCAAACCTCGGTAATAACCAGTCAGCTTCTTTGTGTTGGCAGTGGTTGTATTAATGGTGTAGTGGTTGTGAATTGTGTAAGTAACCTAGGGAACCACAGCTGGGTACAGTAATATGTACATAAGCAAGTATTGTGGACATAGAACCCCTATTATTAAGTCATAGAATTAAGACTGAAAACTGTTCCTTAAAAATAGAGTAAACCACGAACCTATTTAGCTAAAGGGGAAACTCTGGAAATGCATCTGTAAATGTATCAGAAAACAATGATATCATAAAGTAACGTGTGTAGACTGTTTTTGTACAGTTCTGGTCTGGAAGAACCCTCAATCATAATGTTGGCTCATTACTCAGACAGGCAGATATGACTTTTAAAAACAGGCCATACTTGAACACCAATATGTGGGAGTAACCTCAGCTTGATTTATTTCGTCCAAATATTGATTTAAGAAGAATGAAGATCCACTATGTTTAGCTTGTGTATCCCGCAGTCCAGTGCTAATCAGTATCAGGCTAATCTGTGTTAATCAACCATATATTTTGTTTCATTGCTCCAGGTTTCTCTTATAATTGAATACATCCTATTTTACATTATGGGGTTGTTTTCTCACCATGATGCTGAAAGTGTCAAGTTGAAAAATGTGGTGCTAAGCATCTCTTTGTTGTGTTTCACATGCTTGACAGTGCACACCCTGCAATTTGCATTTTATAATTACTTCTGTAACATTAGAAAGGAGCAAAAATAGCAGCAAGTCATTTATATAAATTGGATGAGCCGTACACCCTTGCATACAATAGAGTCACTGTTAATAGTTTTTTAAAGGTATAATAGACATGTTAATGCCATGTGTTTTTTGAGATAACTGCATTTACTAAACAGATTGTAATGCCACAACATGAGAGCATTGTCAGAAGAAAATATACACTTGTTAAGCATTTTAATAAAAGTATTAATAAACATTTGATAACTTTACAAACTGTAGACCAATGTGGGCTTGTCATTTTGATTCATCTTGTCTCAAGTCTCTTCCTTTTACATTGTTTCCATACATTCCATCGTTACTGCTCCATGTCGACTTTTTCACTACAAAAGGAGCTCTCCAAAAGTTTGTGAAATATAATTGTTTGTCCTCGGATCCATAGCCAGATAAGAAGATGGAGCAGTTCAGTAGGACACGTTTAGCCTAGCTTCATACAAGACTGGAAACTGCTTTAAAAAGACGGCTCCCATCTAAAGTGAAGCAAAAATCTGCTTTCTAACAAAAGTAGTCTAAAGCACTATTTGGGCAGGATCCCAGGCGTAGATGGGCAATACCATATATGCTATGTTCTTCAGTAACTCGCTAGTTGAAAATGAAAGCAACAGTATACTCAACATGCAATCAAGACCAAAGCAGTCGAGCTGACATCTCAAATGGGCTGGGGTGACACCTCAGTGCAACTGCACACCTGTTATCATCACTGTAATGTATATTTACAATAAAACTAAATCAAATATTATAGGCTAAATGTATTCACATTTATAAATGCGTATTGGCTAGTAACAAACTTCCACCTTGAGACCAAAGTTTTAACCATTGGTGAGTAGCACACACCAGTGGTCTTTTAAAATGAAGCTTTTGCCGAGACACTTCAATAAATCCAGTTGTTTGAGGCAGATTTTTTTTCACAGGAAAACAATTTAAATCGGCTGTGTATCTGCACATCGATCACTGGCAATTGTATTGGTGTATCGGGGCATCTCTAAGTTTCAAGGAGCCACTTCAAAGTGAATTAATAAACTGAACATATGTACGAATCCGGTTAATCTCTCACCTTAAAGAAGTCAAAACTAAATTTGGTGCCAAAAGTTGTCAATCCTGATGATAAAAGCTGTGTCGTTGACTCCACCATTTCTACTGGTCGATCCTGTCCAAATGTAGCTTTATTTATTTCTTGTATCTCGTTAGCGAACAAGCTGTAAATGCAGGAGTCATCTGTGCACGGGGTTACTTGGTTCTCCAAAACAAACTTTCTTTTTAACTTTGAAGTTTTAAATTAACAAAATACTACATGTTAAGACGGCAGTGTGACTTATAAAAGGAGCTAAGCTAGCAGTTTCCTCCTGCTAACCTAAACACATCCTGGAGCTCTATTCTAAAATCGATATCAATCTTCTCAGCTGTGGGTAAGATGGCAAACAAGGATTTATCAAAATGTCTTTCTTTTATGTGTACGGTCTACTTTAGAGTACAATAATTGCCTGTGTTTCTTTTAAAATGATTATTATATAAGAGCTTTGGATAGGTGGGAATGTTAACCTCTGCTCTCATAACTCCTGGTTCAGAGGAAGAGCATGGTCAAGACAAAAAGCCACAGTGTGTTCGAGTTTTTCCTCCAATGAAGATGTAAGTGTATGTTAAAATATGCTTCAGGAAATTATTCTTGCTAATTTAAGTTAAATCTTTCAGACAACTGATTTTGGATTCCATAATTTTCAACTAAATCACATGCCTCATAGACGTTCAATGGAGCATTTCTTTGTCATCTCCATGTCTGTCAGATTTCCATGATTACCATGGTTGTCCCCTTCCTCCCTCTCCTCCTCCGCCTCCTGCTCCTTTCTCTCCTCTCCTGCCCCCCATCCCTCAGCTCCTCCTCCGCTTCCTCCTCCCGCTCCTCCTCCTCCCGCTCCTCCTCCTGCTGCTGCTGCTGCTTTTTCCCATCTTCCTCCTGCCTGCTGCTGAGGCTGCCGCAGACTAACCTGGCTCTCGGGGTGCGGGGACCACCAGCTGTGTGTGAGGAACCCATCTCATCCACCCAACACACACACACACACACACACACACACACACACACACACACGTAGAGATGTCTGTGCTCAAATGAAAAGTCTGTTTAGGCTGTTCTTCTCAGTTACATGGCGATTTGGAGTCTTGTTAACTCAAAGATTTCTCAGAGGAAAAGCTACTTTTGAGGAGAGTTCCCTCCTTGAATATGTGACTGTGTCCCACATCAGCTTCCACCAGACATATGTCATCACAGACCAATGGGAGTGTCCCGTTCCAAAGGCTCTTCCACTCTTTTAGAATTTAGAAGAATCTGTGTATCTGTCGCCAACAAGAATGTCAATATTAGACAACTCAGCAAAATCCTGTATTACATTGACATTTGTTTTTACAACCAGTGCCAACATTATAGACATATGTCAATAATATGATGATTAGCTAAACATCATGGTTACAGTTGATAAAAAGGTGGAAGTAAACCTTTACTTACACCCTTACTTTCAGCCTCACTACGTAAAGGACACTTTCTGAATTGGCACTGGAATTGCATGTAAACCATGAGGTTGTTATGGCCATAACTTTTGAACACAGGGAGAAATCCCCCCCCCCTTCCTGCAGCCATGTGCTCTCAATCGCCTCCAGAACACACCAGCAGGTTTAAGTCAAAATCAAATGGATTTATTATCCAAGAAGCATAAAAACAGTTACAAACAGTTACAAACCGAATCACACCACTAATAACAAAACACACCTATATATAAAATGAAATGTGAGATCCAATCCGAGCCACCCAGGAGGCTGGTCTGCCTCCTCGGCTGCCCGCAGAAGATCTGAAATCCCCCAGAGCTTCAAACCCTTTGTCCCCCCAGAGTTACATTCCTCAGCTCATCGATCAGCTCATTGATTGGCTGAAGTCCAACAAGCCCCTCCTCTCCCAGCCACTTTCACACAACCCCCGCTCCAGCACATTCCTCAAACCTGATCACACAGACACTCAAACACACTACTTGGTTCAAACTCCTACAAGTAAATACACTGTATCACATAATATTCATAATTAGGAGCTTTAAAACTTAAATTCTACAGGTGCAGAATTGACGTAATTCTTAAGATACTGGGCAGCATTATTCCTGAGAGATTTATTTACCATTAACATGGTATATAGTTCAATGACAAGTCACATGACATGAGTTAAACATTGTCAGCCATTCAATGACAACCTATAGTACATTCAGCACTGCATGACGTTACAAGAACAGGCTGAACACAACACAATTTTCAGACTCGCATCGTCCCAGTCAGCTTGGGAATCACAAGAATCTCTTACACATGAATTTCACTCATAAATACATATCCATCTCATAATTTCATAATTAGGAAATTATTGATGATGACAGGTTCATAGGTGAGACTGACAAAATACACATACAGTTTGTATTTATTTTTTATGTCTGATATTTCTGAACCAAAATAATGGACGTTGGGGGCAAAGGTCTTTTGTGTGGACGTGGTCTAAATCTCTGAAGGGTTTTCAGTTTTTTAATTCTTCTTCACACTAATTGACACACACAAATAAAATATGCGGGCATGCACACAGACATAATTTTGACATGAGGGAACATCAATCAGAACACAGTTCACCCAGCGAGCAAAATGTAGATTGCACTGCGCCAAACGTGGATGACAGCTGAGAGGAACCCACAGATTAGACAAACCCTCAAAGCAGCAAATAATTAACTGGCCACCGGGGGCCGGAGACGCAGAGTAAATTGAGGATTACAGCGCAGACGTGCCCCATCCCATCTGCATCACAGCTTCACATCTGTTCCTCCTCCATTCAAGCTAAACGGAGCCCATTAGTTCACTAACACAGGTGAGGGACCTTTATATGTTGGACTAGAGAGAGCTGAAGAATAGACCAACAGTGCTCCATTTAAATTGACTATTCCAAATTCATATTCAACTGCTAAACATATATTCCTTACATCATCTTTGTCTGATTACTTTTGGATTATTACTCCTATAAAAACCATACAGAATGAGATTAAACCAATAATATCCCCCTGGAAATGTCTTCCTGATATACAGTTTTATTAACCATTACTCATTTGCATCCGATCAGGCCAGTGTAAATAATCGCTTGACTAAATGCACCTTTTTCCTTTCGATGTCTGCTCTCAGCGTTAGATTTACGACCCTTTCATTCTTCTCAAAGTGGGCAGGCCCTCCCTCTGAGCGATCGCTGCGGCTGATTGTTGAGCGTCATAAAAACTCTGTAATCCAATGACCCTAAGCAGCCTCCATCAATCCAGCATGCCAGCAGCAGGCAGCCATGATGGCAATGCGTCCCCTGAGTGCGAGTAGAGTGAGCCCAGAGTTTCCCAAAGCCTGGAGCTACATGGCTTTTACTGGTGAAAACACTGCCATGCCATTTCATTTTACAGGGAGGGTGGGAATCAATAGTTATGAAAAGCTAGAGGGTTTCAGAATGGCTTTGGCAATCTGCAGGTACATTGTGTGTCTCATGTTTACTGCAGGTGTACCATGTAGTAGTCATAGCACTATACAGTAGATGCCTGCACACACAGTGGATATGGTAGTTTGATATGATAGACTTGACTGGACAAAAATGTTAACTTAAAGGAGCTAAATGTAGCACTTTAACATAGACAAATAATTATTGTGCTAAATGTGATGACATGTAATAATTCATGTAAAAATGACTGTGGGTTAATCAGTGCATCTAACACCTTTCATATTACACATAGAGAACTATTTGACTCTGCAGCTTTGTAGCCTCTTTAAGCTCGTTGTTTTGATTCAGGTTCACAAAATTCACTCTTACCAGTCGGATTTCCAGCAGCAGCGGGAAGTTGTTTTCAGTGAAAAAGCTCACGGCACACTGTAATTTAGCAACTAGCTGGTGAACATAGTGGAGCATTTAGCAGCTGGAGAACCAGAAATATTCTTTTAAGGAGACGTGGAGACCAAATCAGAGTTTTCACATTCACAAAATTGACGCAAAGAAACTCAAAATGAATGCAAATGTTGCTCCCTGTCTGCTCAAACTGTACTTAACCACAGATTTTTTCAACCAATTTACCAAAATAACTTCATAAGGTGATAATACCATATGTCAATGTTGTGTTTTGTGCTTGTTCTGCTGCCCCCAAGTCGCCAACAAATTCAGTTAATGCAGCTGAACAAAACAAGTCATGGTAAACACATAGTAACCGGTAGCCTCTATGTCACACCAGTGGCATTGGTACCGCTATTGTGCTTTCCAAATTCATACCATGGTGGGTAAAGTGCATGCATTATTTTTACAAAACTGAACAGTTATAAATCCTAAAAAAAACCTACACTATCAGCTAAATGTAGTATTAGCAAAACTGCAAATAGTTCAAACTTGTGAAATGTAGCATAAAGAATACATGCTGCAATCCAGTTGCTTGACTGCAGGTAGCAGGATGCAACTACGATGCCAATTAGGGAAAGAAAGTTGGTGAAATGCTGGTCGAAAACAACAGTGGCCAATCAGGTCACAGAGTCTCAGAATCAAAATGGCATAGACGTTCTGATGTTTCACAGCTAATATCGACTCCGAACCGATCATTTGACATTACAAAAACCTTTCAACTTTCTGCTGCATTCCCACCATTGCTTTATCCATGAATAGCATTATCAATGGTCACAGAGCAAGATTAATAGTAGGGATAGGGCTGGCTGAATTAGCCTCTGAGAGATTATAATACACACTGGAAGAGCTCACACCAATCACATTTACTGTGTCTCTTTCGCATTTTCCGCATTTTTCCGCAAATATAATAAGGAGAAGTATACATGGGCCACACTGCTAATGATGGCTTTCAAATACAAATGACCAATTTGTTCGTCACAATACACTCCTTTTAACTGAGAGCACAGTGCGCAGTGGCTCTGCTTGTAGCGTCTCTAGGAGCAGGACTGTTCCATTCCCAGCTGCCAGTGTTGTTTCACACATTATTTGCAGAATATCTGCTTCTTCACATTCTCTCATATTTTGTCATAAGCTACTGCAGCTTATGACAAAATATGACAGAATGTGAAGAAGTAGCTGTTTAATTGGGCATGCAGCAACAAGGTATCTCAGTCTGATGGGATACAATGTGCATCAATAAGTGATGATGTTCTATGGGCCTGTAAAACCCACCGTGCTCACTGACACTGTGTTCACGCACATGTGGAGATGCCTGTCGGGTTTGTATTTGTGCATAGCTTTTGTTCTGCACAGTCCTGTATGTATTTAGCTGTTGTGTTTCTAAGTGGATGTTTATGTGAATCTCTCTATTACAAAGCCCAGTGTTCCCTGTACACGGGTTATTAGGAACAAGTATTTTCTTATTTAATACTTTTTTTTTCTAATTCCCTAACGTTTAAATAGCTCTTCTGATGAATCTTCTGTTCAGGATGTGTCAGCTTTAACAGATGGGAAATGTTAAACTATCACACCACAGGCTACAAGGAGCAAATGGAAATGATTTGACTGCATGAATGATGAACATAATTCCAGTATCCAGTAGCATTCAGTGTCAATGCATGAAGTGGTGTCCCTTTATGTAGCAATGTTGAGGTGTTGGATGGGCACATCCAACCGTAAGTTGAAGCCTATATTACAATCCAAGAGTTAATATATCCTTTTTTCAAAGATACAATAACCATAACCTTTCTCTAGCCCTGACCAAGTATTCTAGCTGCCTAACCGTAACCATGCCTTAAACAAATCTGTACTGTAGAAAGAAAAATGTTCGTACTGTGAGTACCTGCAGAACACCTGCAGAACACATTGACAGTGTATTTCATTTGTTTTCAAGCACTATTCACTTGTGGCAAATTAAGCATGACTTACATTTTTACATATGATTGTTTACCGTTTTGTTGCCTTAAGATGTATTTTTCAGCATTGGGTTGTACCTAGCTCCACCCCTTTGTGTCACCTCTGGTTGCAGAAAGCAGGATGTTGTCACATTTCAGGCCTGTCTTGGCATATATAAATAATATTCTTGCTCGGCAGTGTTTCCATATTCAGTCATGAAATCAGCAACACATTTTAAAGATGAGTCTCATTCTCTTGTTCCTACTTTTTGTTTTGTGGAGAATATTTAGAGTTAACAGTCTGAAAATCACATCTATCGCATTCTTTTTAAGGATCAGCTTTCCTTTCATGGGTCACACAGTTTATCATTCATCTATGTATGCATCTTTGCATTCATTATATTTACCTTATTACTTATTACATACTCAGTCAAACCCTATGCAGTGAAATTGTTTTACATGGTGTCCACATGTTCAGCTACAGTTCTTATAATCACAGTATGAGGATAAAGCTGCACATGGCAATATCTATATGAAAATCTCTAGAAATCCATCTGTTTGATCAAGTTGCTTTAGAAATGTAGGCCTGGAACACACAAGTCGAATCCTCACTAGAAATTTAGATTTTGAATTGTTTTCCAAAGTGATTGATCACTTTCTATGTCAAGATGTACCCTGTACTCGACACATTAGAATAAACTTGGATCCTAATCCTGATTAGTTACCAACCAGTTTACTCGAAAGCCATATTTGCTGTAATACAGTAAGTCAGCAAGCCGAGAAATTTGCATAGACCTTTTGCTTCACATAAAACAGAGGTATTAGCATTGTTAGCAAAAACCTGTGTCCGGCTTTACTGATGTTGGGAATTTTTCAGTGGCCGTGGGAATTTTGACAGGAGTAGAGGAGGAAATCAGGTGACGTTATTATATCGACTGTCTGCGAAGGGAGGAGGTCACGGGGGATGAGTGGTTCAACAAAACTTGAATCCAGGGGACTGCCATTCTTTTCCTATTTCAAATCCTAATTTAAAGTTGGCATGTCCACAATCGTATATAGTCTTAACCACATTGCTATTACTGTAACTATTATAGCAAAATAATGATTTTAACCCATACCACAATGTTTTCCGAGACCTAACCTAGACATTTATGCGCCAAAACTTAGCCAGCATTGTCACGTCATAAAAATTATTTAGTCTCAATGAACCTTTGTATAACTAGGGGAGTCCCATTGAGATGAAGAATGTCTTTTCCAAGGGCGACCTGGCCAAGACGGACAGCAGCTTAAAAACAAATAGTTACAGACTGAAAACACAAAAGGAGGCAAAAATTATAAGACACTAGAAATAAGCATAGGGAACTCACATTTCAACAGAAACATTTAAAAGAGACAGTTTCGTAACCAAGTAAATTTATAAACATTGACATCTTCAGAAACATTAAAAGCATTTTGCAGGTATTCAATGGCCATTATCAGTACATCAGTATAGAACAGTGTCATCTGCATGAACATGAAAAGTAGCATCTGACACACTTTGCTTTTTACTTAATTTTAAAATTAAGAAGCATCATATATTCTTTTAGTCTTGTCAAACCAACATTATTGTTTGTCGAAACACTCCACTGACGGTCCACTTATTCTGGTTTTAATCACAAGGTCTTCATCAGCCAATTAAGTTGGCTTGGTTGTCATGAAAGTCTGCATGTCCATATTCATATTATTCGGAGAACATTTAGGACCTCTTATCTATCTTAGTTAGTTTTAGCTTGACAGTTCATTCTCGATCAATAATGAACCTGTCTTCTAAAGTTCATTCTTGCATAACCATGTATTGTCAACGCATTCTCACTTCCAACTCGTCAAAAAACAGCTTATTTGTTTAGTTAGGTTTTTGTCTAAACCTAAGAAGTTTTTCCTGTAAAAACTACCCAAGCCCACAATACATGACATGATCTCGCATGCAAATAGTGTATTTCAGGACAGCACTGTTACACACTGAAGAATAGAGAGGAACATTGTTGCCTGCCATGTGTACCCATTGATCCTCAAAATGGTTTCTAATAGTTAAACATACAAAGTTGTACCAATTCAGCCTGAACTGAGCAACTGGTATTGGGTTGAATCCCTGGTCAGTCGGCCCTATAATACAGCTGGCAGTGTTGGTTGGGGGAAGCCATTGGGGGATCATGTCCTTGTCGAACTAGTAACTCCAACTGGATGGTATCGACATTTCTCCTTCTGTCTACTCCCTCCTCTGTCCAAGAGTTGGAGTTAGCAGCAACATGAAATTGGACCATCTAAATTGGGGAAATAGATAAGGAACAAATAGGAATTACCTTATATCTTGCATCTTTAAAACCAGATGCCTTGGAACGGTTCAGCCACAAGACATGCTGTATTTTGAGAGAGGTACATCTTGTGCTTTGCCTCAATGAAAAAAGGCCCACTGTAATGCTACCATCATTATCTCTGTGCCTTTTGCTGTCTGTATCTGTATGTACAATAAGCATGGACCAGTAGCTGTGGGAATTACACTGACAATTCTCACCATTTAGTGAGTAGTATTAGTGTGTCTTTATAAGTCTAGAGGTCGTGTCCAATCACAAAACCTGCATCATAGGGTTTTACTCACCTTATATTGCCATGACTACAATATTTTCCTAACCCTAGCCTTACCAGTAATGGTTGCCATATGCAGATAGTATAGAAAGAGAGAATCTTAAAAATGTTGGCATTAAACATTTTAACAAGACTAAAACTCCAAGTATCTAGTTGCTAATGAAAATGGTAATATGCTCATAATAATAGTGCCATAATGCGGATGCTGAGAAGGTATAATGTAGAGTATGTTCACCATCTTACTTTAGCATGTTACATAAGATGATTAGCTTGAAGCACAAAGTATAGCTGAGGTTCATGGAAATAGTTTTGCAGGTGTTTGAACGAACAAATTGAATGAAACAATACCTGATGATGGCACTCAATGAAAAGTCAGGGGATCACCAAAGTTATTAG
Organism: Anarrhichthys ocellatus; assembly: GCF_004355925.1. Taxonomy (NCBI): domain Eukaryota; kingdom Metazoa; phylum Chordata; class Actinopteri; order Perciformes; family Anarhichadidae; genus Anarrhichthys; species Anarrhichthys ocellatus. Next base: position 1,135,553 of record NW_022280105.1, on the reverse strand, counting down.
GATTCATCATCTGGGCAGCATGGATATATGTACCACATTAAATGGCAATCCATCTTATAGGTGTTCAAATATTTCAGTCTTGACCAAATTGCTGCACCAACCATCTGACCGATGTTGCCATCCCTCGAGCCGTGGCGCTAGCATGAACAGTGAATGTAATCTTGCAAAACTGTCCAGTATTGAGGTTTTGTCTGGAGATTGGGTTGTAAACGAAGAGACTGTAGAAAGGCATTAGGGAAAACACTGGCCATTGCTAATGTAGAAGTAGATGAGAGAATGCATACGCCTATATATGTAAACACGTTATACAAAATATACTGTTTAAATGTGCAAGATTTTATAGATTGATGATGTAAAAATGTGATGTTTGAAATGTAGAAAATCTTGTCATACACCTGTATGCATAACAAGCCCTGCATGAGCAACAACAACCACAAATCGACCACTGATGCATTCTGACACTATGTTGAGTGATTCCACGCCTTCACACTTTACACTACTACACAGCCTATGGACCTGCACCTCCCTCCATCCTACCTCTTCCCCTGTTCCCATCCAGCATTCTCTCCATTCCCAGCCTGCTACACTGTATATTTCACCATTTCCCCTATGGCAGCCCTGAACTGCTGGTGGTGATGGGGGGAGGATACAAAATGAGGCTGCCCACAGGGAGAACAGGCTTGTTCACTTGCCCATAACATTTGGACTGGGGAAGCGGTCTGAAACCCATTCTGTTCCTTTTTTCTATTTCCCTCTGCAGAGGTCCTTCTGCAGTGCCATGGTGGACGAGCTGCGGGTTTCCCTCAAGTGCCAGCGCCGGCTCAAACACAAGCCTCAGCCGCCTGTCATGGTGAAAACGGAGGAGGTCATCAACATGCACACCTTCAACGACCGCAGACTGCCAGGGAAAGAGACCATGGCCTAAAATCGGAATCGCAATCACTTTATCACCCTCTCTCCTGCAGAGAGGTGTGCAGAGACACTGGGGAAAAGGGTGGGGGTAAATGGTAAGGGGGGGGCATTGGGTTGTAATGGTTGACAGTTGGGTTATTTCTAAGGTAGCGCTAAGGTGCTTGGGAGTGTATTGACAAAATATCACTTTTTTCTTTTAAATAGCTAGGTATAAATGATTCAACAATATTTCCTGTGGAAATAACTTGGACCTGGGTGAAATTTCAGCGAGTTACCTCAGTACGCTTACCACCTTGGCAAGGCGCCCGACTACAGGTGCCAAGATTTTCAAAACCCAGGAGTCGAAGAGAGAGGGTCTGGAAATGCATTTAAAGTGGGAGAGAGAGGAAGGCCCATAAAAGATAAAGAAACAAATAAATCATCAGACCTATCGTCTTTCACTGAACAGCTAAAAACAGGCTGTTCAACAGCTTCTCAGAGATTATGAGCGAATATAGAGATACTAACTGGGGCAATGGGGAGACGATTTGTTTATTCTCAAAAGTTGTGAATAGAGTGACCGCACAGACTCTCAACTCTCTCAGATCAAACTCAAAGCCCGGAAGACAAAGGCGAGCTGCTGCTCCCAAAATGTACAGAGAGACTTGCTTCGTCACATATGATATTGATCGACATCAAAAACGGATATACTGTATGTCATCCATCAGGCAATAAGCGATATCATTTATTTGTGTTTGAGAGTACTAACACTTTGTCTTTAATGTTGGGGGGGGGGGGGTTTATGTGGTGTAGTACAAGCAGAACATGGAGCAGGGGCAATATAGTGAGTTGTTGATGTCTCAGCAAGTAGTCATGACGATCCTATGGAGTTACACACTCTTAATGTCAATAAGGAGGAACTTGGAATGGCGTGGGCACGACACATCAAGTCTAAATTCATAGCAATCACACCACAACACACAAACTCTATTTATTCAAAGTATTTATTGTTTTATTTATGCAACTCCTTATTTATTATCTCAACGGCCTGGATTTCACTACTGCCGTAAATACACCTCACTTCAGCTCTGTATGGGTATACACATGGTTTCGCTCCATTTGCTCAGTGTCAAGTCTCAAGTTTCATTTTGTACTCCTGTGGCTTCTTTTCTTTTCTTTGGCAGTAAAGCTCCACATTTACTTGTGCAAAATGCAATTTCTATGAAAAGGTGTTTTTGTACGGAGAGAATCAAAGTTTTGTAATAATTTGTATCAACACGAAACGCACCATGAGGAGTGTCAACCATGGCAGAGGGGTGATACTCCAGGCCAGTAGTTCAGGAGGCTTGCTGACACTAGACAGAGCCAACACACACACATGCACACAAACACACACCCAATAGTGCAGGGTGCACACACAAACACACACCCAATAGTGCAGGGTGCACACATCCTCCATGGAGCAGATTCACACCAATTAGTACTATTATGGTACTACTACGAGTACAGAGAAGTCTGGTAAGCATCAGTGACATAATGGAGAGAGAGGAAGAACAAAAGAAAGTATTTTTATCATGTAAAGGAATCATATTTAAAGAAAGATATTTTTACTTCACATGAAAGAAGAGTAATGATAATACTGGTTAGATCAAATCTAGTGTTCACACACGGGAAGAGAGGAAGACTGCTGATGATGCCTATCATTCTACACCCCCGATTACTGATAGACTGCTAGAGTCCAGTGCTGAGCAATTGTGTGTAAATGGTTTTAAAATGGAAAAAGATGTATTTAAAAAAAAAAGAACACTTAACTAATTTTGAACTTGTTGTGAAACAAAATGGAGTGCACACAGTTTACCCTTTGAAGTTGATGCACAAGTTTAAAGAAAATAAAAAAGTATTCACAACTTCTACCTCATCTGCCTCATTATTGAATGTTAGAGCATGAATGAAACATGGCGAGAGTGTAGACACTAAGACACAGCCAGCAGAAATGCCCACGTGGGTCATTAAATAATGGGACGGAAGCTTGACTTTATTTCAATAACCCCATTAGGCTGTAAGTTCAACCACTATCTAATGTATAGTGTGTATGCAGACATACCCATTCCCACTCTGCTAAATTGCAGGGTTTCCAACATTCAAAACAATGCCTGCACAGCGCTGCTGCTTGATTGACATTTCCCCGTTAGCTTTTCTGCACCTCTTAGAGCAGGGAATGTTATCGTTGTCATGTACATGGAGCCAAGTATTACTCCTACTACATTCAAATTGAGCTGAGTTCTAATCATCCAGTACACCTGTGTGCCTCTTCAGGTCCATAAGTTTAACAACTATGATAAATATTCATGCTTTCAAACAATTATTGACATGCCAATGAAAGTAAGGTCCACAAATATTTGACCTCTGTCGCCAGCGTGTGATAAAAATAATGTCATATGAGCAAGCGTTCTCAAGACCCATGTGCCCCTTATTGTTTTCATTGGCAGTATGTGGGCTAATTATTCGGTCAAGGTGGACAACAGATGGGCAAGTGGGATAAATCTTAGATGTGTACATATTTAATTGATAAGCTTGTAGACCAAGTCATTAACACAAATAAATGGATACCAGAAGGGCTCATGTAGGCCTTAGGATTATTGCTAATATTGGTCCCACTTGTAAGGCCTCTCATGACTCACATTAGTGTGGAATGTAGTGGAGTGGAATGTAGTGGAGTCCACTGCAGCTTCAAAAGCAAAAAAGGAAATGATAAAGTATTACGATGCATGCTCAATTTGTTGTTTGGTTGTGTACTTTTCTCAATCAATAACTGAATCACAGACTCTCTTATCACAATACTCTACACACTTTACCCATTGTTTTGTTAATCTGTCAGATTTTTGACAAATAACACCAAATACCACCGCTCGGCCGTCCACTGGATACGGTGGAGGTGGTGATGAAACAGGAGGATGATGGCTAAACTATCATCCCTGATGAACAACACCTCCCACCCCATGTGGGATGACTTGGCAGCTCTGTGCAGCTCCTTCAGCCACCGATTCACCCCTGGTGTGTGGAGAGGTACCGCAGGTCCTTCCTTCCTGCTGCTGTCAGGCTGCACAAGCAGCTGTGCTCCCAGTAGACCACCCAACACAACACTATAAAAAAATCGGTGCAATAATTATACTATGCAATAAAAAATACTCTGTCTGTATATATAATATTTTATTTTATTTTTAGTTATATTTAGTTATTGTGGATTTTTGTACTTTTTTTACTTAGTTGATATTCTTTACTGTTTATTACTTACTTATAGTACTTGCTGCTTTTGTTTCTTTTTAACCATGTATCTTGTGTTCACTGTCCACTTTGCTGCTGTGTTCTGTAAATTTCCCCACTGCGGGACTAATAAAGGATTATCTTATTTCATCTTATCTTAGGTCAGTGCCCCTTGGCATCAGAGATTGACGCACTATGTACCCCTCTAACCTTTTTCAACGCACGGGCGCAGCATGTCAATACATGCTGGTTACATGCATAGTGTCCTTTCAAAATAAACATCCGCTTCACAGTAGGTGAAGTTATGTTTAGGCAACAAAACCACTTATTTAGGTTTCGGAAAAGAGCGTGGTTGACATTAATTTTACTTTTTTGCGACTCACTTCGCACAACTCTTTTCACTTTTAGTTTCACTCAAGACACAAACTCAAACACCATTGTCTTGGCAAAAAATCTTGTTTGTTTGACCCATCGGCCACCCCTCCCCCGCCCTAAATTGACTCAAACTGACTTTATACGTCACATACAGCCGCTAAAGGGGGCCTCCGTGCGGTTCGATTTCCGATGCCAAGAGGCACCGACCAAACACTGACAATTTGGTAGTGAGAGTGCATTGGATGTGAAACCAAATGTATTCCATCATCCTCTAATATTGTGGAAAGCACTGTGAACTGGTTGCATAATTGGAAATTCGCTCATTAAACCACCTCACTCAGCAGAGACCGAACCACTTGACAAGGTTACTGTGTAACCAATCCGTGACCTCTGTCAGGGACTCCAGTCAATGTTAGCCACAATGACTCAGCAAAATGGCATCCAATCAGATTAAAGCGCCCATCCTCCTTGCCCTGACCCCCAAGGCGGCACGGATCCGAGGAAAGGAAGCTGTGGGAGATGCAGCCAAAGATTAGGTTAAACGCATTTGTATTTTGTCAGTCCTGCTGGTCTGGAGAGGACTGTACCCTTATCTGCTTGACCTCAGGGTTTGGCGGTTAACTTCCTGTGTGTCTGGCAGCAGAGTGACCCCAGCATTATAGCTCCATCAGTGCATATTTGTGCTATGTACAGCTGAATGTGCTCAATGACCTTTATGATAATGTTTGACAGAGAGCAGGGGTTCTGACAAGAAGAGATACAGGAAATACTGAATTCACGCTTTTCACTTTTTGGTCTCCCAAAAGGGATTATTTTGCATTAATATTACAGTTGTATTTTATGTGAATCATGGACCTACTCTTGGATTGGATGCAGGGGCATATTTAAAAAAATATATTTGTTTTAATTTCATATGTGAAATGCACAATTTCCACCCATTCAGTACAGGCACTTGACAGGATGGTAACAACTTGTAATGCAGCAGTCAGTTTGCAATTCACAGAACTCTTTACTAACTATGCTGTAGTAATATCAAACTATACCCAAAAGCAAGACCAAACATACATGACCTATCATGAAGTTTAAAAAGCAGACCTGCACTTATTAAACCCATGTTATGGAATATTTGAAATGTTCAAAAGGCAAACTTAATTTTTTTATGAAGATGATAAGAGTGGTACATGTTCATGTATATCTGTATACAAATAATGCAGCTACCTATTTGTGCTGAGTGCAAAGTTTTTTCCTTCCATAAATCAACCAACTATATTTTGGTGAAAGTTGAATGGGGCATGTTTACTCTGGCGGTCATCCAAGATTCATGGAACCATAGTTACATGGCATTTTTGGAATATGTGAATGAGTTTATGCTTTAACGGGGAGTTGCATTTCTCATGAAAGATTGCCAGATCTCCACATCTGAGAAATATGTGTTCAACCATTTTCCTGGTCCTCCAGTACTCTCATTACATGTCATGAATACAAGTGAAATGACATGTTATTGCACTTTCACTTTTACTATGCTTTTAAAAGGTAAGCAGTGACTCAAAAAACTAATTGTTTAGTTGAAACCCAGGTACATCTCAAATCCAGAATCCATAAGTAGTTTAATGTGTAACAATGCATCACATTTTAAAGGTTAATCATTTGTATCATATGTAAAATATGTATCTGCTGTGTAGCAACTACAGCTGTTAAATGACTGTACTGTAGTTAGATAAAAACATCACAATAAACTAGAATAACAAACTCAAAAGCTTAAATGTAGTGGAGTTAAATGGTAAAGTAACATTGGATGAAAATACTACAGTATTGGCACCTAAGGTTCTGTACCTTAATACAAAACCTGACAAATGTACTGACTTTCCACCACTAGAATATTAAAGGATAAAACTGACATTATCAATATTTAATGTAAGAGATATCGTCCAATAATACATTCAAATAGTTTTGAATTGTTTGAACATAAAAAACTTGTCAGTAGGATGCAGTCATTGTTGGTTCGATTTGTTGACAGCAAGAGAAATATATAGAATATAACCAGTAAGGTTGATCCTGCTTTCTGAAGCTGAAAAGGCCAGCTATATGTGTTGTGTGTCTTGTGAAGGAGGAGAGAGCACGCTGAAACACTTTGTGTTTCAATTCCAGCTGCTGACCAATAAAAAACGTACTCACCACAACCTGCTGTATGACACCGACTGGCTCCTTTCTAGACATCCCCCACTCTCTGTCTCCTGTAGCACACACATAACTGACTGGCTACATACACTTTTATAGATATTCACGTCGTGCTCAAAACAGTCAAAGCTCAGGTTGAAAAGATGACAATCTCTAGTGCTACACCTTCAATTGTACCACCAGCTATAGCTGTCTCCTCCTTGACCAAAGATTCCTAACACTTGCTGGGATCTGGCAGGAGTGCGTTTGGTTATCAGCAAGTATAAAACTAAATTGACATTAATACAATTATTAATATCCATAATAATTATAATAATATAATTATTAACAAATGTTAATAACAACGGGGTACCACCCTGAGATCAGGGACCAATAAATTAAGTCTCATAATTAGTGTTTACTCAAAATGTAAATAGTCAGAGTACTATTCCACATTCAGAGTGAATAATGGTTTGAATTCGAGCACAGGCCACATATCCAGCTATTATCACATACACATGCAACAAGTAATCACAGACAGCTGCTCTTTAAAGTATAACAGAGTTTATTAAAATATAATAACACTGATCAAGTCAAATTATATCTAAAACTAACAACTACTACTATACAACATGGAATACAACAGTAGTTTCTTCACAGCACTAACGGAACTCGGTGGTCCGTAAACATACACAATAACATAACAGTAAACTTACTACACAAAAACAAGGTAACAAACACACTATGACCTATCTCTGCCCCGACACAAGCCTCATACTCTGAGATGACTTTGTAGCGGTCGATGTGGTTCTCCGAATTTCTTTTTAGAATTTGGGATCCGGAGCTTCAAGCTGCGCAACGATAAATCCTCCATACGGCCTTCCTTCTGCAGGTTAAAGTTGACGGAGTTACAGGGCTGCTTATCTTTCGGGATCCAAAACAGTCTATTGTTCGTCCAGCGAATGTAGAACTATTCCTAGGTTTTCTTAAAAGCAACAACGAACAATCAAATTGCGTGGGATGGCTCAGAGCTGGAGGTAATGCAGATAACCAGCCCACATACCAGATCCCATTAATTGGCTAATTATCGTGGTGATCAGTGGCTCTGATCTGGACTGTGTCGGAGCGAAGGACCTAGTGTTCTTCAAATGTTTATTATTCTTATTACGGCCCAGGCACCGACGTAGTCTGAGCGGAGGTCCTATTGTTCTTCTAATGTTTATTATTATTATTGCGCGTGTTTCGTTGCAAATAGGAGGTGCTTGGGATACTGGGAATTTTGTGAAATTTGGCACGCAAGCCAGAATTTGCGAAAATTGCAGTCTGATTGGGGTGTCCAGCTGCGGTATGAAATATTGGCTCGATAGAGCCCCCTATTGAGTAGCCCCAACATTGGGTTTCACCTAGCTGTATGAAATTTGGTTGGCATGTGGAATGTGATGGGACATACAAAAAATCCTCTTGGAGTTTTTCATCAAACCAAACAGGAAGTCGGCCATTTTGAAATTTATTACGTTTTTGGACCATTTCAATACTTTAACGAACTCCTCCCAGAGATTTGACCCGATTGACTTCAGATTTGGTCAGTATGCTCGTGAGACCTTGTCAGTGAAAAGTTACTCAAAGATCAAAAAGTTATCGAACTATGTATCCGTGGCGTGGCGTCAAAAAAACACCATTCGCCACGAAACAGGAAGTTGTTGTAACTCGGCCGTACATTGTCTAATCTGCTCCAAATTTCTCATATGTCATAACATCCTGACCCGGAACACATCTACATGATAATTTAGAATCATAGTAATAGCGCCACCTAGTGGCAACTGGAAGTTATAAGTTGTGTACTTTGACATCCTGCTCCTCACAGATTAATCAGATCCCTCTCAAATGTTGTCAGAACAGCCTTAAGACCTTGATAATGCTTCATTGTGAAGATTGTAAGAAGTTGTTGAAGGGCGGCGACGTGGCGGCTCGGTGAATCTCGATCCTTCGCCATGAACGAATAAACTGATGTATCTCCACTCTACATCATCAGATCTTTACCAGATTTCACATGTTTGATTAGACTCCAGTCTTGAAGACATCTGCAGGCCAATTTTGAATCATAGTCATAGCGCCACCTACTGGTAACAGGAAGTTAAAGTATTTATACTTTGGCTTGTTTCTCTTAGTAGATAAATCAAATCACCATCAAATTAGTTCCACACAAATGTAAGAAGTTCATAATGCCGGTTCATGAAGCTTTTGATGTTTTGTGGAACGCCGTTGCCATGGCGACACAGTCATCGCTGTGAAAAACTAAGGTGCTTTTGAGAGGCTAGAAATGCTCGAAACATAAGCAAACTTGGCATACACATTTAAAGCCCGGCATTTAGTTACATATTATGGTTGTAATGCTTCAGATTGGCAAGTCGGCTCGATAGCGCCCCCTACAAAATTTCGACGAAGTAGCCCTCGCAGTACGTTTCACATAGATTTACAAAATTTGGGAGGCACATGTATCACATATGGACTTAAAAGAAAGTCTCTTGGGACCATGCTCTAAACCCAGCCCTAAGTCAGCTATTTTGAATTTTTTATGAATTTCTAGTGTCGTTTTTATAATTTCCAGGCGCTGTACTTTAATGAACTCCTCCTAGGAAATTAATTGAATCAACTTCAAATTTGGTCAGAACAATCTAAAGACCTTTGTGATGAAAAGTTCCTCAAAGCTTGTTATTTCGTGAAAAGCCGTTGCCGTGGCGACACTTTGTTCGCCATGAAAAACAAAGGTGTTTTTGAGGGGCTAAAAATGCTCAAAACATAATCAAACTTGTGACACACATTTAAAATCCTGAATGTAGTTTTCTAATGTGATTTTATTGGTTCAGAGTGGCAAGTTGGCTCGATAGCGCCCCCTACAATATTTCGACAATGCAGCCTCGCAGTACGTTTCACCTAGATGTATCAAATTTGGTAAGCAGATGTATCACATGTAGACTTAAAAAAAGGTATTGGGGTCTATGCTCTAAACCCAACCGGAAGTCAGCCATTTTGAATTTTGTATGAATTTCTAGTGTTGTTTTTGCAATTTCCAGGCGCTGTTAATGATGGTCACAGAAATGCATGGCTGCGTCAACCAGAGTCCTGTCAGTACCCTCGACATGCGTGAAATTGAGAGGGCCCGATCAATGCTGCTTGCAGCTTTAATTTTATTATTATTATTTGTCAGACGTGATTTTGACTGGCACTTCACTTGAAAAGGTCAAACCCGCCACAACTTTGCACATAGTAGATAGCTAGATGATCTACCTGACGGATGAATTTTGCAGTACATCATTGTACCGATTTAATACAACAATAAAAAAGCATTCTTGGCAACATTTATATTAATTTATATTCAACATTTAACCTATTTATGAATAGGTTTCAGTGGAGGTCGTCATTCTACTCATTCTGTATGGTTTACAGAATGAGTAGAATGGTTTTATTTTGTGTTAGTTTTAAGATTGGGGATAAGCTAACTTCACAGTAACTGCTAACTCTACATCCATCCAGGTAAATAAACAAGTCATGTTTTATCCAATGTGAGAGCTGCAAAAAGAAACATTGTCCTTTTTTTAAGGACTGTGTGTTCCCTGAGAGAAATCAGCAGACGAGAAATGTTAGAGTTGCCATACTGATGAGGGAAAAGGTCTCTTTGTGGTTGGAGGGATTTGGCCATGGTCATATGTGCTGGAGCAGAAACACATCATGAGAGTCTGTGATTCTGTGTTAAATCATAGGTGAAATTCACAAGATCTAGCCAAGCCTATCATGTAACACAAATCAATGACAGCAGCTTGGACTCTGTCTGGAACCGGATATGAAACACAGCTAAATCTTCACTCAGCTGTAAGGGATGAAAAAGTGGCTGGGATAAGAGAGAAATGAAAAATCCCACCATGCGGAGTATCATACTGAATCAGATGACAATACATTTCTTCCCTGTGCTATTTATGTGGAAATAGTGTTGAAAAAATGAAAAGAGTGTCTCTTTGGTCTTGGTGCTACTGGAGATTATTGGCCCGGTAAACACAGGGCTGAGCGGTTCAGGGGAGAGCGTTTACCCGCCTCTGATCCCCACCACAGGAGCTTTACAGACATAATCCCAAATTCCACCAAGGGAGAACCACAGACCTTACAAACCATGACCTGATTACACAGATTGAGACCCACGGAGGACTAATGGAGCGCGACCAGATTACGGCATCTAAGATCCACCTGTGGTGAGAGTCCCTCTGGTAGAGAGAGGTCCTTCATGGATGTGGTGTGTCGCCTATTCTGCAATGGAAGGTACTATTTCCTGGTGTTCTTGGGATACCCATTTTGTTGAAGTAGCTCTGGGGAACTTTGGGTAGAATAGTATCCCAGCATGCATTTTGCATCAACAAGCTTTAGTGGTGTAGAATTTCAGCCATCATAACTGTCGCAATTCAACCGCTGTTTTTCTGTAACAGAAAAACAGGTAATAACTTTTTTTTTTTAACTTTTAGATTGAAAATATGTTGTCACTGAAAATAAATCTAACTTGATTGAACATTGATTTTAATGGCTACTTTAAGAACAGCTGTGTGGCCTCCATGTACTTGGGTGAATATCAGCTGTGTGCATCACAGTTTAGTCTTCTCTGGAAACAGTTTCCATTATAGTGTGGTGCTACTTGCAGCACATTTATCCTACTTACGACTGATACTCTATCCCCACCAGTTTTAAGGCCATGTCCACTTTACTCCGTTTTTATTTGGAAACACATATGTTTTGCTACGTTTACACTGAGCGGCCACACTACGCCGGAGTTTTGGAGCACCTTAAACGGAGGAGTTTGAAAACACCCCCGACGTTGGAGGTGTTTGAAAACTCCGGGGTTGCGTTTGAGTGTGGACAGTCGGAAACTGATGTGTTTAGAAAAAATGACGCCCACACCCGTGTTCCCTACTGGATTGGTTCTTAGCAGCCATGACGTCTCCTTCCCTGATTCGTCACACTCACTATCACGTGACCCGTACCCGGAAGAAAACAAACAGCCAGGGCTACGAGTGATTCATTTCAACATGGATAACGAATGGCAAGCCTTGCTTGCGTTGTTGTCTGTACTAGCAGCTATTGTGGAGTTAAAGTCGTCATTTTACAATGCTGCTACTGCCTACAGGAGGAGGCGAGCTATTCTTCGAGCGATGAGCGACAATTCTCGAGTTCAGAGGTGTTATCAGCCGTACATGGAGCGCCGGTTTTGGGTGAGGCCAGGAAGAACGAGCGCCTGGTGGAATAATTTCATCAATGAAGTTATGATTCCCGAAGAATGGCGAGAAAACTTTCGAATGTCCAGATCGGCATTGATCAACCTTAGCAAAATATTACGTCCGCATGTGGAGGGAGCAACAACCACGATGAGGGCGCCTGTGGATGTACTTACAAAGGTAGCGTGCACGTTGTATTACCTGAGTGACGAGGGCAGACTCCGGAAAACCGCTAATGCATTTGGACTATCTCGACAAGTTGTTTCAGTCATCATCCGACAAGTCTGTAGGGCCATCACCGTCTTCCTGGGTCCCAAGTACATCTGGAAACCGAGTACCGAGTCCGAAGTGAGGGACCTTGTGGTCAACTTCTTCCAAACACACGGTATGCCACAATGCTTGGGGGCCATTGACTGTACACATATCGAAGTGAAACAACCACGTGCTAACTCTACAGACTACATCAACAGAAAGGGGAAACATTCTTTGAATGTACAGGCCGTGTGTGACTACAAATACTGTTTCATGAACGTTGTTGTGAAATGGCCGGGAAGTGTTCACGACGCGCGTATATTTGCCAACTCGCAATTTAGTTGTGACCTAAAAGATGGAGCAGTTCCCCCATGCCCTAAAGAATTGATAGAGGGCGAAGATGCTGTCCCTGTTTTTCTGCTGGGTGACCCAGCTTATCCCATGATGCCGTATCTCATGAAGGAATACCCCAATGGCGGAGCTACACCACAGGAGCAGTATTAGTCCCTCTGCAGTACGAGAGGGACTTCCAGCCACCTAGCAGAGCCACGAGAGCAGACAACAACGAAACCGAGGGGAAACGTGTAAGTGTTGATTTTAAAGTAAATCTGATGTGAGAGAGAGAGAAAGACCCGCAGCGCTGTAACTAAGTCTGAAAAATAAAACTTCTAAAACGTTCCACGAACTGTGTCTGTTTGAGTTTATAGAGGAATATTTTAGAGGAAGATCTTAACAGAAACACAACCTTTCATTATTAAAGACTACTTTATTACTCTGTCTTTTTTTTAACTCAGCAACCAATCTACTTCCTGTTTACACCGTCACGCGCATGCCCAGTGTACGTTAATGGTCACGTGCTGTCCGTCTTTGAAGGTTGCCGTGTGGTTGCAGATCAATTCGAGAATGATGCTGAAACGGCCGTGTGGACGGAGATCGTTTCTATTTGACAAATCTGCTTTCAAATAGAAACGGAGTAATGTGGATGTAGCATAAGACTGCTCTGGTCTAACCTCTACTGAATAAACACAACTTGAACCAGGGTCCCTGAATAATTATCGACTGTCTCTAACCTTCCATTCTTTTCAACAGGACTGGAAAGACTTACCACCCACATATGAACCTTGAACCTTTTTAATCTGCTTTCAGTGCCCGTTACTCCATTGAATAGCGCTTACTAAAGTGGTAAATTATGTTATTCTTACTTGGGATTCACATTCCACCTCGGTGCTTCTTTTCCTGGAGTTCAGTGCTAATCTGTTCTTGGCCCTCTGCTTTTCTCTCTTTATTTTTCACCCCTTGGCCAAATTATACGCAGTTATGGAACTCATTTTCCCTGTTACTCTGATGATACTGAGCTGGATGTGTCTGTAAAGGCAGAGGCTCATTCTCAAATTAGAGCCCTGCTTGACTGCTGTGAAAAGTTAATGTCACGTAAATTCCTGCTGCTAAATTCTGATAAAACTGAGAAGCCAGTCATTGGCTTTGCTAAACATAGACACTAGTTTGATCAAGTAACAGTAACAGTATACAACTGTAGGATTTGTCAAAGTTTGACAGCTAAAATGGAATTACTCGCTCTTCTGATCAGCACATTAAAGAAATCACACATAGCTAAAATTTGGTATTTTCTGTTCATTGCTCATACAGAGATCAGAATTAACATCTTTGTATCATCCAGACCTGATTATTGTTAGGTCTTATCGTCAGGCCTGATACTTGCATGTACTAAAAGTTTTCAAATGGTTCAGAGAGCTGCAGCTATAATTTTAACCAAAACTGCAAAATGTGACCATATCCCCTGCATTGGCTCACTCTGCATGTTAGATCAGACTTTAGAGCCTTTCAAGCAGAGCGCATCAATGGCACAACTAAGCTCTAAAACCCATCATTTCCAATGGCTTTCCGAGCGCTGCCCCCATCCTACACAGTTGAACTTTGGGTGAAGCTTGCTGTGATGTTCGGCTGGTGTAGCGCAAACTGCGTCCTGTGGGTAAGGTGCTTTAAGGGGCTTGTTATGAATTACAAAATTCTAAATGGACACGCCCCCTGCCTTATCGCTTTAAACCTAATACGTCAATCAAGACTCTCTGCTCTCAGAATAAAGGGCTCCTGTCTGTCCCCAGAGAGAGAGAAAAAAGTCAACCGGCCAAAGGGCCTTTGGGATAACCTGACTGATTGTCAGAGTTAAGGCCTTTAAATCCAAACTTTAAGCGCATCCGTTTGTCTTTCACTTTCAGTTAGTTGCATACTCTTTGATTACTTCAGGCCTTGCACCATTATCCTTCCGGCAGGTTGGTCTCAATGAATCTGTTTAGCCTAGTACCAAAGTCTTACGGACTACAATACTGTAAACCTTCTGAACAACTCTTTATCTCAGTCTCTAAACCTGTTTGTGTCCCACAAACACATCTGTGTGTCTCTCTGTCACGCTGATTGTCCATACTGTCATTTTAACATAATTATATTCTGTAGACACCACATCTGTTATATGTCTGTCCGTCCTGGGTGAGAGATCCCTCCTCACTTGCTCTTCATAAGGTTTGTTCCATTTTTTTCTACATTAAAAAGGTTTGTTTGGAGAGTTTTTCCTTATCCAAATCAAGGTTCTAAGAAAAGAGATTGTTGTTTGCTGGACAGATTGTTTAGCCCCCTGAAGTGAATTTGTGATTTGTTGTATTGGACTGTATAAATCAAATTGTAGAATAATTAGAATGACTGTAGAATAATTTAAGTCATTGGTAAAACTGTATGCTTCACACAGCCCTGTAAAATGGTAAATGGACTGTACTTGTATAGCGCTTTTCTAGTCTTCAGTCCACTCAAAGTGCTTTAACACCACATGTCATCATTCACCCATTCACACTCATTCATACACTGATGACAGGGGCTACCATGCACCTACATTCCTCCAGGTTTGTACGTTGTAGAGCACACAGAGAGTGATATTCTTTATCCCACTGTGTAGCAGGTGCTGTGCTAGAGGGATAATAGCAGCCCAACATTGTTTTTTCTATTAGCCAACAGCAGAGTTACAAGCAAAGCTACTAAAAATGGGAAATCCATGTGTAAATCACTTTTTCATAATCTGTTACTGCAGCAACGAGCTCAGTCTGCTGCCGGCTGTGGGCTGAATGAAAACAAGCAAAAGCCATCAAGGCGCTTCATCTGTAATCCTTCCCCAGGATAAAGCTCACAGAAAAACACAACACACAAAATAGAACTCTGTCTTTGTTCCAGTGAAATCAATAGGGCTAAGCAATAGTATGCAAGGGTGCAGCCTTTCTGTAAAGATAAACTAGGCAGAAGGGGGAAAAGTTTGGTTCAGGTCCCCTCTGAGATCACTGAAATTAAACTTAAGTCTAGAGCTGAAGCACTTCTTCAACAAGAAAATGATTTGGAAATGAAGAGAAATCAAGTGTTTTCGTATGGCCCTTAAATAAGTACAGTCTCAAAGGGTCTGTAACAAGTTACTGTTACCACCGTGGGCTCTCCCAGCACAATGACACTAGTACACCCAATGGTACTGCTTAATTTCTTTATTGTCATACAGTTTCAGGCTGGTCTCGGTCGTGCACTCT
>NW_022280105.1:1098373-1105873 GCF_004355925.1 Anarrhichthys ocellatus | reverse complement strand
CGAACCGCTGACCGGACACGGGGAGCTCAAATCATCTGTGGCCCTGCGGAGGCGGGAACGGGGGCTCGCTGCGGCCCAGCGGAGACGGGAACATGACCCTTCTTCTGCTTCTGCCTCCTTCGAGAGTTGGGAAGGCCTTCCATCCACTCACGGTTGGTCTTCGGGATATTCCGAGGCCCTCCAAAGGCCAGACGTGTCCCTGCCAACTGGTCATTCCATTCTGGGAAAAGCGGTGGTCTGCCCTTCAAGAGTTGGAAAGGGATTCCATCCACTCACGGTTGGCCTTCTGGATACTCCGAGGCCCTCCAAAGGCCAGACGAGTTTCAGCAAACTGCTCATACCATTCGGGGGAAAAGCGCACCAAACGGTGGTCTGCTGAGTCCATTTCAGTCAGATCATTCTGTCACGGGGTGTGGTGGAGGACTCAAAAGCAGACATAATCAGATGCAGTGAGAAACTGGTTTTAATGAGATATGAACAAAACATGAGTCTTTCCCGGAAAACACAACAGGGAATCCAAGGATGAGACAAGAGACGAGGGGGAACATCCGCCAGGACAAGACAGGGCAGGCAGACTGGGAAACCGGGAACAGGACGAGCCAAACGGGCGGGTAGACATGGCACTGATCTGGCACCGGAACAGGGAAAACAGGGGTGTATATATAGGGTACATCCCAAGTCTCTTAAAAACCTTCCTCACCCGAGAGCCGCCCCTGACTTTAATTATATCCATAATAAAAGTTATTGAGGGAAATATCAGATGAAAAGACAAATATTTCAAATAAATTAGGAAAGTTATTTGTGGTCCTTTTGCTGTTCAGTCTACAATGAACATTTATTTAAACCAGATGGTGAATCAGAAAACTAATCAAATATAAAGCTTGAGTTTAATCTGCGATCTGTCTTCACTGTTTACATGTTGAAAAAAATCTTATCAGTCCGATCAGCTGCTGCGTCCAATCACATAACTGATGAACAATGAGGGGGAGTGTCGGCCGTTAAAAAAACTTCCTGGAAGGCTGTTCTCGTTCGTTCTCGCTCATGGCTCCTCAGAGATCCCTCCTCCATCCTCGATCATCGCTCCTCCAAGCTAAATAAGAGCTTTGGGACGGCCGTCAATATGGCGGTGCAGAACAACTTCCGGTTCAAGCGAGGAGCGAAGAAATGACAATTAAGAGACTTGGGATGTACCCATAGTGGCTTGTACAGGTGAGGGGAGTTGTGCTGATGAGGAGGGACTGCTTGATTAGTGATCAGAGGCAGGTGAAGGGAGTTAGGCTGATGATGAGAGGGGGCTAACAGGTAGATTGAGGAGGGTGTGGCGCTACACAAAGACACACACAGACACAGAACACAGAAGGCAAAGCCTAGTCGTGACAAAATGTGCTGTGTAAATATGCTATGTAAATATGCTAAATAAATGTGCTGTATAAATGCGCTATATTCATATTGTGTATTAATGTGCTGTATAAATGTGTTTAATGAATGCACTATATGGATGTTAAATGCGCTGTATGAATCAGTTATATTAATGAGCTATGTATATGTGTTCTATAAATATGCTTTATAAATTTGCTTTAATAATGCACTATATAATGCGGCAAATAAATGTACTGTATAAATATAAATAAAAATTTGCAGTATAAATGTGCTATACACATGTGCTTTATAAATGTGATATATAAATGCACTATATGCACGTCGATGTGTCCTTAGGCAAGACACAACACACACCCAAAATTGCTCCCATAGCTGTGCCTACGGTGTGTGAATGTTAGTTAGTCCTGATGGTGGCCATGGTAGCCCCTGCCATCAGTGTATGAATGGGGATGAATGATGACAAGTAGTGTGAAAGCACTTTGAGTGGTCGGAAAGACTAGAAAAGCGCTATACAAGTACAGTTCATTTACCATTTACAAATGAGCTGTATAAATGTGTCGTATTAATGTTTTATATTAATGCGGTATATAAATGTGCTTCATATATGTGCTGTATAAATATGCTTCATAAATAAATGCACGATATACATATGTTGTATTAAAAACCCTTTAACTCCCTGCTCTACAGTTTGGTAGAGCACTTTTTGAGTCACTCTCTTATTGAAAAATGTATTGACCTTAACTTAACCTGATTGAGCCGTCTCTACAACTTGGTTGAGGTCTATTGTAAAAAAAATCTCGAGCTGTCACTGTGTCTTTAAGGAGTATGCCTTCTTAACACCTGCCTCTTCACAGGAAACTAGCAAGAAAAATGTTCCCCGACATGTGGACACTATTTGGAAAAAATTTCAAAGGTAAGCTAATTTATTCAACATATTACAGCACATGAGGTCTTACTGAACAGAATTGTGTAACTTGATACAAAAAACGAAATGAATAAGGGTAAAAAAATGTCCTTTATAATAAATGTAGCAAAGTTAAGCTGACGTAAATAAAAGTCAGTATTGGCTCTGAAATAAAACAATACATATGAATATGCACTGCTGTTAATATATATATATGTTATTCCACTAAATATTTGATGAAAAATATTGACATTTTGTTTTCATAAATATTTTTATTAAAACGTTTTTGTAAATATTAAATATAATAATTATGTAGAATAAGTACGGAGAAGTAATAAAACTACTAATTGGATGGTAACCAATTCACAATTGATAAATCTTTTTACGGAGCAAGACCACGCAATTTTTGCACTTATACCAGAAAATCCTCAAGACTCTTGATGACTTAGTGATGATGATGATCATCCTGATTATCAGCCCACACAAGCAGAAGAGACTAGGGACACTTCTTTTGAATCCATGGATGAGGAGGTTGCCTCAACAGGGACATCTTCTACACGGCCTCCTCGTAAGAAGAGCACAAAAGGGAAGAACGCCCTAAAAACTGTTTCCTTGGAGGAGCCAGAGGACACACCTGACCCAAGTTCACCCTCAGGCCCAAACAAAGGCACAAGGGAAATCTGGAAGCATGAAGACATTGAGGTTCCTGAATCAATATTTGAACCCCCTGAGGCAGTAAAGACACCCTTCCAGTACTTTAAAATGCTCTTCACTGACCAAATGATTGAACATATTGCTCATCATACCATTCTCTACTCTGCCCATGAGTTGGGGGATCCGATCAAGACAAGCTCTGAAGAGAATGAAGATTTCCTGGCAAAACTACTCTTCATGGGTGTGTTCAATTGCCCAGCCCTGGAGGACTACTGGCACCACGAGTCACACTTACAAGCACAGTGTGGATGAGGTCATGGTGGCATATAAAGGCACAAAGGCTGGCACTCTCCGCCAATATATTGCCAACAAGCCAGACAAATGGGGATTTAAATTGTACTGCCGGGCAAGTTCATCTGGCATCATCCATGACCTACTGCTCTATCAAGGGACATCCCCATTCTTCAATGTTGCCCTACGTGAAAAGGAACAGGGGCTACTTCTAGGAGCCAAAGTGGTGACAATGTCATGCAAAACCATAACACAGCCAAGTCTTTGTCGTCTTCTGTGACAACTACTTCACCAGTTTCAACTTGATCCAGAAGCTGAACGCAAACCTGGGTGTCAAGTGCATCAGCACTGTACGACCAAACCACATTGGTGAGCTACCTTGATGACAGACAAAGAACTGATGAAGAAAGGACGTGGAGCTTTTGATCACAGGTCTGCTGAATGGGTGATCGCATTGAAATGTTATTACAACAAATGCGTAAACCTTCTGAGCAATGCTTGTGGGATCATGCCTCTTTCAACTGTCAAACGGTGGAGTAAAGAGGCCCATGCAAAGATTACTATCCCGTGCCCATCACTCATTCCTGCCTACAATCAGCATAGGTAGGCATTGATCTTTCTGAAATGCTGGTACATCTGTACAATACCCCAGCCAAGTCAAGGCAATGGTACATTCCCCTGTTTGGATATATCCTTGCCTGTGCATCTCAAATTCCTGGCTGGTCTACAAGAGGGATGTGGCCAGCTGAACAAGAAACCAATGGCACTCAAAAGATTCCACCTGGCAGTCGCCCACAGTTTGATGAGAGTCAACAAGCCAGCAACCAAAGTTGGCAGACCATCGTCCTGCTCTCCACCACCTCAGAAGAAATGCTGAAAGGAAAGAGGAGCGCATAAGAAAGGAGGTGGAGTTGCTATTTTATTTAATGATTCTCTTCAATGCAAGCAGTTGTCCTTTGGTCATTTTACTTCTTTTGAATATGTGGCTCTGAATTCCACTCAAGCTTTATTCCTAAAAATGTACAGACCACCTAAATACTGTGTAACCTTCTCTGATGAGTTTACTGAACTGCATGTTACGGTTGGTTATACTGGACCCAAGAGCTGACACAGAGACGGCAGAGTAGGTGAAGGAATGGGTTTTAATTAGGTAATGGATGGCGGGGAAAGGGGAGGCAGATGATAGCTGGAGAACAGGCTGGCTGAGGAACGGGCTGGTGACTTGTAGAGCAGGGGAAGAATGCAGGTAGGGAGGTGAGGCCTGAGTGGTGGTGACTGGGCTGCAACGTAGGCACGGATATCTTTAGATACAGGAAAAAGAGGTTAATCGTAAATTCAAAAATAGAAAGCACAATAAAATACTCTAGTCTGAAAAAGACAGAGCGGCCAAGGTTCTAGCTACCTCTGAGCTTGTGACAAACCGAGGTTGTGACAAAGCGTTACATCTCTGAAAACACCAGTGAACTATTTATTCAGAAGTTCTGCTCCTCACCAGCCCTCTCTTGCATCTCAGTCAATGAGCTTTAGATAGCTTCAATTCTAAAGTTAAAAATGTTATAGATGCCATTGCACCCACTAAAGTGAAGGTTGTCTCGGGTAAGCAAAGATCTCCTTGGAGAAAACAATAACAATACACATGCCTTATTTGTTACCGTCGACAGGCTAACAAACCCTACAGTGTCAGTAGCTGCTGAGCTCCAATCCACCTGGGCATGCAATCAATTTGCCTCCTTTTTTACTGACAAAATTCAGTGAATTAGACAAGCAGTCAGTGCCTCCACACCAACCACAGGATATGTGTTGTCCCCATCTCTGAATAACATCCGTTCAAATATCTTGACACAATTTCATTCAATCGACCGTAGAAGCCTGGAAGACATTATACAACATCTGAAGTCATCCTCCTGCTGCTTGGATATTCTACCAACACACTTTTTCAAAAATATTTCTAACTGCATGACCACTGATCTTTTACAAATTGTAAACACATCCCTTCTCTCAGGTGTCTTCCCACAAGCCCTAAAAACTGCAGTTATTAAACCGCTCCTAAAGAAGGCTAATTTAGACTCCGCAACAATGAACAATGATAGGCCAATATCAAACCTCCCATTTTTAAGTAAAATAATTGAAAAAGTGTTTTTTCAACATCTGAACAACTTCTTGGCCGTAAATAACTGTTTGGATGTCTTCCAGTCAGGCTTTCGACAGCACCACAGTACTGAAACTGCTCTTGTTAAGGTTTTCAACGACATCCACTTAAACACAGACAGTGGCTGAAGTTCAGTCTTAGTATTACTGGATCTCAGTGCTGCATTCGACACGGTCGACCATGACATAATACGAGAAAGACTAAAAATCTGGGTGGGACTCTCTGGCACAGCACTTAACTGGTTTGAATCCTACTTGAAGGACAGAGAATACTTTGTCTGTAGCTAATTACACATCAGAGCTGACTAAAATGACATGTGGTGTTCCCCAAGGTTCAATACTGGGGCCTCTTCTGTTCAACATCTACATGCTTCCACTAGCTCAGATTATGGAAAACAACAAAGTGTGTTGTCATAATTATGCAGACGACACACACATCTACATAACTATATCACCAGGGGACTATAATCCCATACAAGGGCTAGGTAATGCATTGAACAAATCAACAACTGGATGTGCCAGAATTTCCTTCAATTAAACAAAGATAAAACAGAAGTAATTGTTTTTGGTACCAAGGACGAACGATTGAAAGTCAACGCTCAGCTTCTATCACGGATGTTAAAAACCACAAACAAGCCAGAAATCTAGATGTAGTTATGGATTCAGACCACAACCTGAACAGCCATATCAAGACAATTACAAAATCAGCCTACTATCACCTGAAGAATATATCAAGGATTAGAGGACTTATGTCTCAACAGGATTTGGAAAAACTTGTCCATGCATTTATCTTCAGTAGACTGGACTACTGTAACGGTGTGTTTACAGGTCTCTGTAAAAAGTCAGTCAGAACGCTGCAGGTTGAGTCCTCATTAAGACCAGGAGGGTGGATCACATCACTCCAGTTCTGAGGTCTTTGCACTGGCTTCCTGTCTAACAAATAATTGTTGGAATGCTGTTAAGCTGTTAAGTATCCTGTTTCTCTTTATTCTTCAACTATTTCTTCCGTACATATTTTGCTACCTATCTCCTTCCACATTTTGTAAGCTACAGAATCCGTTCAAATATCAAAATGTTCAGCTCTTTCAGCTCATGTGTGCTATGACTTTTCATATTCATAATCTTTAAACTTTTTGAATTATTAAGCTTTTTGCAATTCTTTTTTGAATGGGATGTCTATGGAGAATATTTGTTGGAATGCTGTTAAGCATTCCAACTATTGTTCTTCGAATCTTTATTCCTCCTTATTTTCTATTTCTTCCGTACGCTTTTTGAAACTCTTCTGCTCCTTCATATTTTAAGCTACAGAAACTGTTCAACTATCACAATGTTCAGCTCTTTCAGCTCATGTCTGCTATGACTTTTCATATTTCTAACCTTTAAACTTTTTGAATTATTAAGCTTTTTGCAACTTTTTTTTGTATGGGATGTCTATGGAGAACATTTTCAAATCCTCTTAAACTTTTTCAACTTTCAAATCCTTCTACTTCCTCATACTTTCAGCTACAGACACCATTTTAACTTACAAATGTTGAGAAAATCCTGATATATTGCCGCACAATTTAACTTTTATGATTTTTTCAGTCCTTTTCTGCTTTTATAATGGGTGTGTATTGCGCAGCTTAGAGTGCGTGATGACGCCGCTAAAGTGAAGAGCAGCTTGAGATTCTTGTGAAAAAAACATTTGTCTTTTGCCACTGTGTCCACAATCTTCACTCTTCATGTGGAATCCCACAGATTTACACATTTGGCACAGAAGCCTGTAATTGAGAGGAAAACCAACTTTCTGCTCCATAGAGACCAATGTTAAATTTTGCTTCAAAAACATCTTCCACAGAACACGGTACCCCATTTCTAGATCGCCAGTTCAGCCACATTTTTTACACTACAGACACAATTTTTACAGAATCTGTTCTTCAACTCATCCTTCCTCTCATTTATTAATATCGGAGCAATAGGAGCTACGGTTATGTGAGTTTTGAGGATTTGTTTGAGAGGCGTTTTCCTGTTTAATCTCCATGAAAAGGCTGCAAGGACACAGGTGTTTCTGATTAAGCTAATTAGTGATGCTGATAAACACACGCACTCCTCTCTCTCTCTCTCTCTCTCTCTCTCTCTCTCTC
>NW_022280105.1:1055094-1098273 GCF_004355925.1 Anarrhichthys ocellatus | reverse complement strand
TGTTTATCTAACATTATGAGTCCATCTCTTCTCCCCCCCCCCCCACACCCCATTTCAAAATAAAAGCCCCAGAGTGAATTCTAACTGAAATGCTTGTGATGAAGCCTGACATTTAATAACCTGTTTGTGTTTATCTAACAATATGAGTCCATCTCCTCTCCCCTTCTCCCCCCCACACCCCATTTCAAAATAAAAGCCCCATAGAGTGAAATATAACTGAAATGCTTGTGTTGAAGCCTGTCATTTAATAACCTCTGTTTATGTGTCAAACATTATGATTATGTCTCCTCTCCCCCCCACCCAGCCCCACCCTTTCAAAATAAAAGCCCCATGGATTAACTGTATGAAAACATTAAGCTCAAAATTTGGCTTTTTTGTTGAAATAATGAATGCTCTTACTAATACTGCGACAACTAGTACTGCTGCTAATATTTCTAGTATTACTACTAATACTGCTGCGACTACTTCTACTACAACTTTTGCTGTTGCTACTATTACTAGTGCTATTACTGCTACCATCAATACTATTACTGCCACTACTACTACTACCACTACAACTGCTACTACTGCTATTCATGCTACTACCAGTACTAATACTACTACAGCTATTAGTACGACTGCTACTAGTACTACTACTACTGCTATTACTGCTACTTCAAATACTGAAATTACTTTTACTACTACTACTACTACTGATATATTAAATACTACGACCACTACTACAGCTATTACTACTACTACTGATACTACTACTTATTCTAATGCTACTAATACTTCTACTAATAATACTTCTACTACAACTACAACTTCTACTACTATTACTACAAATATCACTACTGCTGACATTTTTTTAAGCTACAGAAACTGTTCAAATATCAAAATGTTCAGCTCTTTCAGGAGAGGGGTGCTTTGACTTTTCATATTTGTAATCTTTAAACTTTTTGAATTAAGCTTTTTGCAATTTTCTGTTGAATGGGATCTCTCTGGAGAAAATCTTCAAATCCTGTTATACTTCTTCAACTTTCAAAGCCTTCTTCTTCCTCATACTTTCAGCTACAGACACCATAGTGAGACATTTCAACTAGAAGGGTTTTCAGCAGTGCAGTTTAAATGCTTTCAGGCTTCAACATTTTTCAGACAGGTAGTCTCCCATTTCTTAATTTTCAGCAATTTTTTTACAATTAATTTCAGCTTTCAGCATTCCAATGCATTTTCAGCAGGAAATGCATTTTCTAGTTGACTTTAAAATCCTGCTGTTGGTTTATAAAGCACTGAATGGTTTAGGGCCAAAATACATCTCTGATCTGCTGATACCTTATGAACCATCCCGACCCCTTAGGTCGTCTGGGACCGGTCTACTTTCTGTTTCCAGAGTCAGAACTAAACATGGAGAAGCAGCGTTCAGCTTTTCTGCTCCACATATCTGGAACAAAGTCCCAGAAAGCTGCAGGTCTGCTGAGACCCTCAGCTCCTTTTAATCAAGGTTGAAGACTTTTCTGTTTGCTGCTGCCTTTACTTGAACCACATTCAAGGATATTAATCAATTTCCTGTCTTTCTGCATTTTACTACTGTATTTTATTTCTTACAATGCTTTTTAATAACTGTTTTTAATGTTTCAATGAATGTTCTTAATTAAAACCCTTTAAACCCGAGCCCTATTTTTAGGCCTCTGCTCGAAAATTGCATACCCATACTAAAAACTTTAATTCTGAAACTACAAGGTTTATTTTAATAATTTTGATGCTAGAATAAAGGTAACACTTGTGAGATGTGTTCATATGTGAAAATATTGTGTATAAGTTACTGGTTAATAGTAAATGAAGATGGCACACAGCTCAAATTGAAAAGTTTCAGGTTCGCCTGAAAAGAAAGCACTGAAAGCATGAATATCTTTTTTTAATGATGCAGATGAAAGCTAAAACTCCCAAATCATAGCACAACATGTCAGAGGGCTGTATAAAAAGATTTGGCTTTGATAAAGTGAAGAAAACAGAAGTTATAGAGTTTATTGTGTCAGAGGTCGCGGAGGTCAAGCAGATTTGTCATTTTGGAACCTGTTCCATTGTACTTTTATATACTATATAGCTATATATTTCACTTGTTTGTCTGAAATATTATTCAATCTATCCAAATACAAGCAGTTTGGCATCATTTTGAGAGCCTGAATCCTCTCTAAACTCTGTCTGTGTCTGTGAGCCATGGCTCAATTCTCGTCTGCCTGTGTGTGAGTGAGGCTTTGTCAGCCCTGTGATTGGCCAATCCCAGACTACGACACCTCTTTAGATGCGTCAGAGTCCCATACATGGAGTGGTGGCAAGGTGGCTTTGAGTGACAGACTCGTTAGAGGAAAAAAAACAGGAACGTGCCGTGCGTCGCTCTGCGTAAAAGCTGATTTGCCAAAAGTGAATTCCCTTCCCCCATGGTCCCCCAGGCTCGTCTGACCCCCCTTACTCCAGGGAACACTGTAAAAAACACAGCAAAGACATAAACAGTGTTTTAGCTGGCAGAAACAGAATATCAAACCTGTTTCTTCATGATTCATCTCAAGGTACGAAGCATTTATGGTTTGTTCTGCGGTGGAGTGGCTTGGTTTTGTGGTGCGTGTTGGCTGTAGGATTGTAATGGTTTCACAGAAAGAAATTCTGAAGCTCTCTGGATTCTGTGTCAAATGCTCGTGCGTTTTGATATCTCGGTTAGCCGTGTTAGCCGGTAGCATTTCCTTTGTTTAGCTTTGTAGGAGTGCATGGCTCGCAGAGTCATGCCGAAAAATACGTGATATTGTGATATCGTTTTCTAGATATATTAGTTCGTGTATAATTGTGTTTGCAGTGTGTAAAATGGCACATGGCACTGACTTGTGTATATATATACCTTAAAGGAAATTGTCAACAAATACAGAGGTCAAAACTCATCACTTCTTATGTGTTTTATTGATGCCTCCAAAGCTTTTGATCATGTTAATCATAATAAGTTGTTTTTCAAACTGAGCCAAAGAGGTGTCCCCACATACGGTACATACGACATACATTGTGAGAATTCTGGCTTACTGGTATGCGCAGCAGACTAAGCAAGTAAAATAGGGTAAAAGTGTCTCAGCCCCATTTGGGGTTAGCAATGGTGTCCGACAAGGGGGAATTTTGTCCCCAATTCTGTTTAATCTGTATATTGATGATCTGTCCAAGCAATTGAAAGCCTGTAATACTGGGTGCATGATTGGAAATACTCTGGTTAATCATATCATGTATGCAGATGATCTGGTGATCTTTAGTCCATCTAGCGCTGGTCTTCAGCAGCTCCTCACTATATGTACTGTGTATGGTGTGGAACATGACATCAAATACAACGCCAGTAAGAGTGCTATCTTGATCTGTCGAACTAAAGAGGACAAACTTCCCTGACTTCAAATTGTCTGACAATAATCTTGGTGTCTGTGGTGAAGTAAAATATCTTGGTCATGTTATAACAGAACACATGACCGATGATAAAGATATTTCTAGGCAATGTCGTATGATGTATGCACAAGCAAATAGTCTCTCACGCAAGTTTGGTATGTGTACAGATGGAGTGAAGATGTCTCTGTTCAGAGCATATTGTACACCACTCTACTGCACACTTGTGGTCAAACTACAAAAAAAAGAGCTTACAGAGACTTCAAGTCTTATGACGCCATGAGAATACTGTTAAAGAGAGCGAGATGGAGTAGTGCTAGTGAAATGTTTGTGGCTGCACGAGTCAATACTGTCCAAACTGTTTTAAGAAATCTTATGTATAAATTCATCTGTCGACTGAATGACTCTGAAAATGAGATCATAGTTGTTTTAACCAACATAAGGTTTAGCACCACACGCTACCAGTCCCAGCTGTGGTGACATTGGTACAGCTGTCTCTTTGTAGGGCATTGCTAGGCCTCTGTACTTTTATTGTTTGTGTATGTCTTTTTATGCATTTGTTTCTATGGACCCTGAGTCTGAAATGAAGTCTATCTATCTATCTATCTATCTATCTAAAATGGCTGGTATGATGATTTTGCTCAGACTTTTTTCGTTAATTCGGTATATAATATGTGTGGAGCATTCATTATATTTGTTTATGAAAAGTGCATTCTACGACACGCTACCACACTAAACGGTCTCGCTCGAACCCCCAATGGGGCTCGCTCGGGTCCAGAATTAATTGTTTTTAAATCTCCTTTACTTTTGCCTTATGTTTTGATGCTTTTAATGATTTTATGTGAAGCACTTTGAATTGCCTTGTTGTTGAAATGTGCTATACAAATAAACTTGCCTTGCCTTACACCCCAAGTCCCTCAAAACCACAACCATATGTGCGTCATGACAACTGTGGACATTGGCCCCTTCGCTGTGACAAGCGTGGGAGGTGCAACCTGTGTCCAAAGTGTGTGTGTCGAGATGGAAATGTCAGAAATGCAACGTTTTCCTGTGTTTGAATGCAAACCAGCAATGCTTTGCAGCATACCATGAAAAATAAAGTAGATCTAATGCTCAAAAAACATTTGTGATGTTGCAACACCACACAGATGAGGTGTGTTGGGACTAAAATGTTAGAAATGCAATTTTGTTTCTGTGTTTTGCGATATTCCTTTGTTTGAATGTAAAACAAGATAGCATATCACCAAAAATCGTTAGTGTGAAGTGTATCAAACATTAATGCTGTTAATTACTTCAATAATTTAGCATTTTATTTGACTAATTCCACTGTATTGGTATTTGTAAGTATTTTGGTACTTTTACTATAAAGTGGCATCTCAACCGTTTGGTAGAGGCCTGTATTTAAAGAACTGTGAGGTCTGTTGACAAATTTATTTTTGATTATTGTTATTACTGCCACAAAGAAATAACAAATGCAAAGAAATAGTCCATTTACCGTTTCCTTCGATCCCACGCATGTTTCGAAAGCTTTTTGTCAACCAGTTGCAGCAACTTTACAGTACACATCATGTAAGATGATGTACACAAATACAACTCTACTCAGGCTATAGCGCAGTTTTTCCACTAATTCTCTTCTAACTCTGCCTCAATCGATCAATATCAATGCCATGAATGTGAGATCCACAAACACAATGAAGTGTCACATTCTGCCTCTTCATCTCTCCTTTCAGACACATTGCAACTTCCTTAAACCCATTCACTGCCCACCTATTCCTTTCCCTCGTCAGCCTTGCAGTATGCTGTAAGTGGCCCAATTCCACTTATTCCCTGCCAGATTGTAATAGTGGCAGTGTTGCTTGTGCCTTGCTTTCTAGCCTCGGAAATGTGCCACCTGTACCTGCACCTAAACCCTTATCGATACCTGCCTGCCAGAACCTTCCCCTGCCGCATCCAGCTATCCTGTGGACTACTTGCTACTTCTGTTTGGACTTGCTAATAAGCTCATGCGACATACATTTAATAAACACCTTAGCTGTTCCTGTCTGCTCTATTGTCTGCATTTTGTTTCAATTCCTTGTTGCTTCACACCCACCTGCATAAAAGGAATAAAGAGCAATGAATTGGGGGGGAGAGAAGATGGATGTACTGTATCAGAACGTTAAAGAATAGGAAATCAAGGCAAAGCATATAAAAGTAATGGTGGATAGAGGGTGGAAAAGATGAGGAAATAAGAAAAGGGTTGTAAGAATATATGGTAAATGAATTGACTGAGTTCTTTTGAAGTTAATACCCTTGCAGCAATCAGCCATCCTCCCAGCCACACAATTAGAAGCAGCTGTAGCTTCAATCATCATCTTGATATTCCCAAACTGTCCAAACAGTCATTAAACTGATGGATCCACCTTTATGCCCAGTATTTGCATTCTCATCAAAGTCAATGTTTACTGCCATTTGAGGGAACAGATCTAATGGTGGAAGTGCTGCTGCATTAGCATTCGCACCCCGAGAGGTGGGCACCACCTTGAAGATGGAAAACATCTTCCTCACCTGTGCAAAATTATATTCATGCAACTTTGTAGCATTTATATTTATTGGTCACAAATCAGATGGCAGGCTATAAAAGGCAGCTGGTTGTGTTCTCAATGGACAATGCCTTATTTTTCTTCTGTAGACTTTATCGTCATTTATTGAGTTTAGGAAAAATAGCCAGGGGATATTTAACTGAAACAGCCAAGGGCGTAAATATAAACAGAGCATGTGCAGTTTCAGTGGGGCCTGTGATATTCTAACTGGGCTTGACCTTCTAAAGGCATGGAGCCTTTTTGTTTTTTATTTTCCTTTTTTTGTCATTTTTAGTATAGATCATAATTTTCACTGCATTTTTTCTTTTAATTTTTATGTTGTAGAATTGATGATTTAATGTGAATTGAATAATTATATTCAAGATCATTAATAATTATTTTTGATCACTACAAATTACATTTCATAGCCATTTTGATGTATTGAGCTACTTGAGCCTTGTTATTGATACATATTTATAATTGTATTATTATACATGGTATTGCTATCAATAATTATATATACCTTATAATATATTTTATTATTTGTCATACATTTTATGAAGTATTTTCATTTTGTTTGTCTCATTTTTTTTTTCTCTGTCAGTCAATTAGAACTGTAACACACTGCAAATGGTATTATGCAATACAAAAAAATGTTAAGATTCATAAAACAGGTAATCACTTGACCAAGAGTGCTATTTTCTGGATTCTTTAACCCCCCAGTAATCAGTTCTAAAAATATCAGGTCCTTCTGTGAAATTATACCAGCGTATTTGCCAAATTCTGTTTCTAACCTTGGTGACCATAATTTCTAGAACAGTGTGAGAGCACAGGCCATACGGATTTTGTTTTTTGCACAAAATGTATGTATACGATAAGATGGAAACACTCCAATGAGATATTTGTGTATAAATGCCAACCAATACAAAAATCTGCAGGCATAAGGGTAGTTTAGTAACTTACCTTGTGTGTTAAAATGATGTTGTTTCGCTTGTTAAGTAACATTACTTGAGAAAGTCCGCTTGGAGTGGTTGTCACAGCTTTTTTCCAACCTTAACCAAGAAGCTTTGTTGACTTTACCTAACCAATAATTTCACAACCATAACCATGTAGCATTGTGCATTTCTGAAACTGTGATACGAGGCTGATAATAAACATATTCATGAAACGTCAACATTCAACGTATCCACGGGTTTGCAGAACATTTTTTCTGGTGACTGGGTTGCTGGACTAGATCTGAACATTTGCTGAAAAATACTGACTTTGTATTTGGATAAACAACTAGTTTCTTCTGTGACAACAGGAGGCAGACCTGAACCAAAAGCAAGACAACACAGAAACTCAGATTCAGGTAGCAGTGGTTTACTTGAATTTTCAAAATCCAAAGAGAAGAAAGGGTCAAACCAGTTCATCAGTCTATCTAGCAAACAAATCCGAATGAGCAGGCGGATGGAATACCAAAGCCAAAAGACTGTCAAAAAGGTCAGGAACGTGCAGGCAAGAATAACAGAAGTGAAAACGCTAGATAATCTGGCACAGACGCTATCATCGTGGCTTTGATGCCGGAGATGAGTGAGCCGCAAAGCTGGCTGGAGCAGGAAGAACAGGAGCAGGCTCGGACATGGTGAGACTCCAGGCTGTTCTCAAAGTGAATGAAGATCTCCTACATTCCCCCTGTGATGGATTCCCATTCATTATTCTCTTCTAACTCTGCCTCAATCGATCAATATCAACGTCTCTGTTTGTGACGTTGAATGGCCTCAGTTTGAACCCTCAACTCCTGCTTGAGAGGGTTTGAGTTGGCTGCGTTCAAACTGGTCAATTGCATACAGTTTTGTGAGTATTTCATCCATATTGGGCTTTGACAGTCAACTATATTTTGGTCATTGTGTTTTATCTGCAATATACTTTATGATCGGGCATTGGGAGCTGTGAAGACTCATCAAAATGTAGCATGACAGTGCTATCTCAGTTTGATTAAACTGACGTAGAGACATGGGATTTAGTCTTTCAAAGGATATAGATTAACACCCACCCCTTTGTGTTGTTATTCTTTCGAACATTTAACTGCTAAATCTCGCGGAAGGCAGCCAACTCGATTTATTAATTCTCTACCTTATATTTTCTGCTAAAGAAAGGAGCTTAAAATATTCAAGCAGTCTGACTATTATCAGCTCTCTTCTCCCATTATTTGGCAGGTATCCATTGTTATCTTTGCTAAGAAGGAAATTATAACTCTATCATCTGGCCCACAAGCTGTGTCAGCCTCACAAACCCCCTTCCAACCCCTACTCCAACCCAGCCTTTTCTCATCTTTATTGTACAGGTTGTGGACTCTCAGCACATCTACACCAGCATATTAAAACGGTATGATCATTGTTCCTGTCTCTCTGAAAACAAAGTAGGTCAACATCAGCAGTCCAGTCCAGACCACCTCAGTTAAGTTCAAGACATTTCCAAGTGCTCAAAGAGGATCAATACCTGACTCCTTGTCAAGTTTATTTTTTTTATTTGTAAAATAATGCCTCAGGATTTTCTGTAGATCTGCCTGAAGGAAATGTAAATAGCCATCTAGCATTCACTAAACGGTGCATATAAAGATGTTAAATCATTACTTGCAAAGATTAAAATTCGTTCAATTCTCTGTTTTGGTGAGTAAGAAAAACAAAACATATTTAGTTATATTTTAATTAAATTCCGAATTAAGAATTATTTTACCTGCTGAGCTTCTTTCCAAATCTACCTATTTAGGGTCATGATTGTATCTGATATACCTCACTGCACTCTAGATCATTTTAGAAAATACTTTTAGTAAATATGCAGCACAAACCCGGTATGTATTCATACAGTCTGAATCTTAACTAACACCAACAGACAGTTCTCTATTTTCTGAATTAACTTTTTTTGATTCTAATCTTTAAAATGTCCCCCTTTACTTGTTTTGCCTACTATTAGGAGGTTGGACTGTTGACTTAACAAATGAAAACAGTGTACGAGCACAATAGTAAATATGTCCTTATGAATTGTTTTTCACTGTCTTAAACTAAAAAAACATACATGTTGTGATTAACAGCATTCCCAGGCTGGGTGTTTGCCTCTCTGCCATTATATACACTCTGCAGTGTCTTTTTCACCAACCAATTTAATTAATCAATCATCAAACTCTATCTGTATGGCAAATTGAATGCAGGTTGGTGCAGTTTAAAGTGCTTTAGATGTTATTGGCAAACGAATAGACACGAGAAAAGCAAAGCCTGTAAAACAGAGATGTAAGATTAACATGTAGATCCAAATAATGAATGGGATACAACATGAATAAAAACTATAAAATACTCAAAAATAAAAAACTGTAAAAATACATATTTTACCAAAGGCATACTTAGTTTACTGATGTACGACTAACTCTCTTGTACATAAACAGCATTTCATACAAGTAGGTTGTTTTAAATAGTACTATACGTTGAAAAAGACCAACTAAATGTTGCATGTCTGATAAGTGTAATCTTACTTTGGTTTCCCTAAAAAGATAAATATGTCAAAGTTAGGTCTGAAAGTGATTATAAATAATATTAATTAAAGCTGCAAGCAGCGATGTAGGTGCCCTCGCACCTTCCCACGTCTCGGGGGTACTGGCGGGACACTGGCAGACGCCAGCGCGAATGTCTTCGACCATCAGACAATGCGTCCCGGAGTGTCATGTATTTTTTCGGCATGGACTGTGTGACCCTGGAAATTATGTAGTGCAAATATTCCACTAGTTCCTGTATCCACTATGTGGCGCTAGATAGCATGCGGCAAGTGCAGACCACATCATGTAAATGTCATGTAAATCGGATGCCGGTTGTCACGTAACGCTGTCTTTCTGTTGCCAGTAGGTGGCGCATGACTGAGTGAAAATTGGCTTGTAGACATCGAGGAGCAGGATGTCAAAGTACAAAACGTACAACTTCCAGTTGCCACTAGGTGGCGCTATTACTATGATTCGATGTTGTCATATAGATGTGTTCCGGGTCAGGATGTTATGACATATGAGAGATTTGGAACAGATTAGACAATGTACGGCCGAGTTACAACAACTTCCTGTTCACGGCGAATGGTGTTTTTTTGACGCCACGCCACGGACACATAGTTCGATAACTTTTTGATCTTTGATTAACTTTTCACTGCCAAGGTCTCAAGAGCATACTGACCAAATCTGAAGTTGATCAGGTTAAATCTCTAGGAGGAGTTCGTTAAAGTATGATGCCTTGAAACGGTCCAAAAACGTCATAAAATTCAAAATGGCCGACTTCCTGTTTGGTTTAGAGAAAAATTCCAAGAGGATTTTTTGTACGTCCCATCACGATCCACATATCTACCAAATTCCATACAGCTAGGTGAAACCCAGTGTTGGGGCTACTCAATAGTGGGCGCTATCGAGCCAATATTTCATACCGCAGCTCATACCCTATCAGACTGCAATTTTCGCAAATTCTGGCTTGCGTGGCAAATTTCGACATTTTTCCAGTATCCCAAGCACCTCCTTTTTGCGACAAAACACTCATAATAATAATAATAATAACAATAAGAAACATTCGAAAAACAATAGGTCCTCCGCTCCGACTACGTCGGTGCTCGGGCCCTAATTAGTTCCACACAAATGTAAGAAGTTCATAATGCCAGTTCATGAAGCTGTTGCCGTGGCGACGCAGTCTTTGCCGTGAAAAACTAAGGTAATTTTCAGAGGCTAAAAATGCTCGAAACATAAGCAAACTTGGCACACAGATTTAAAGCCCAAAATGTAGTTATATAATATGATTTTATTGGTTCAGAGTGGCAAATCGGCTCAATAGCGCCACCTGCAAAATTTCAACGAAGCAGCCGTCGCTGTACGTTTCAGATAGATTTACAAAATTTGGTAGGCACATGTATCACATGTGGACTTAAAATAAAGTCTCTTGGGACCATGCTCTAAACCCAACCGGAAGTCAGCCATTTTGAATTTTGTATGAATTTCTCCTGTTTTTTTTCCATTTCCAGGTGCTGTACTACGAACTCCTCCTAGGGAATTAATCCGGTCAGTTTAGAATTTGGTCAGAACAATCTAAAGACCTTAGCGATTAAAAGTTACTAAAAGCTTTAGGTTTCATCGAACGATGTGGATATGGTGTGACGGCCATTTTACATGGTTCGCCATCATCCAACAAGCTGTTGTAACTCGACTGTACTTTCTCAAAAATGTCCCAAACTTGACATGCTTGTTGACTGTCATGGCTTTCGGACTTCTGCATGCCAATATTAACTCATTGCCATAGCGCCACCTACTGATCAGCACGGACGTAAGCAGGATTCTATAATTACAGCGGCCCAAACATTGAACTTATTGAAAGGGTTTGTGGGCACACCATGAGAAAAAGACTTCTCTGATCTAAATATGTGCAAACTAAGATGCTTGGAGAGCAAACGTTAGATAACAGTGGATTTTCAAACCATGCCAGTGGGCATTAGTATAAATGATCTGTCCAGAGCTTCTTCCTAACAATCAGGTTAAACGTTACAATGAATGCTTCACACTACAATCTAAAGTTACAGAAGAACTTAAAATGAAAACAGTGTTAAATTAAAGTGTTCAAGTAACAGCAAATGACACTACTGTTTTGTTAACTTTCATTTACGTCCAAATACAACCAACAGGACACTGCAGGGAGTTGAAGTAAACTGACAGTCTGTTATGTTACAAACACTGAAGCACATTAATTTTCTTAATGATCTTTAAAGGCTTACATTTATGATTGTATCGGATGTATACTCAAAACATTTGAGGCTTAAGACCTGGCAACATGATCTTGCTACGCTGCTGGTCTACGCAGGAAATATCTCACTCCTGCACGCAGTGTATGACGGTCACAGAAATGCATGGCCAGAGTCCTGCCAGTACCCTCGACGTGCGTGAAGTTGCGAGGGCCCGGTCAATGCTGCTCGCAGCTTTAATTTATATATTTCATTTTGTTTCAAATTGGATATCTTCAATATCTTTGTTTTTATGTAAGACTATAGCCCAAAGTTATTTTCTTTAAGTGTTCTTGAAGTTCTTAAATTAATAAATGGAAAGTAAAGTTATATTTGACTCCTCCCCTTTTGTTTGTTCATCCGAAAAATGATCCGAACTGTGACTCAAGAACCGTGATCCGAACCGAACCGTGAGCTTTGTGATCCGTTGCACCCCTACAAATAGTAGTAGTAGGTAAGAAGACCTATCCTTCTCAATAAGTTGGTAAGATCCTGATACATAAGTATTTCTACAGTAATAGCATTTCTTTTGAATTGAATATATATTTGAACCTACTCAGTCGTGTACATTTTCATTTGCAAGTACTTGCAAATTGACTTATTTAACTGTTGATACACATTTGTTATGATTCGTTCTAATCCTTGTTTTATAATCATACTAAATTTCTAAATTCCTAAAATAAATATAGTGGGGCGACTGTGGCTCAGTGGTAGAGCAGGGTCGTTCTTCAATCAGAGGATCGTCGGTTCGATCCCTGCCTCTGCTAGTCCATGTCGATGTGCAAGACATGTAACCTCAAATTGCTCCCGTAGCTGTGCCTACGATGTGTATGTTAGTTAGTCCTGATGGGCAGGTAGCTGTCATCAGTGTATGAATGGGTGAATAATGACATGTATTGTTGAAGAGCTTTGAGTGGTCGGAAGACTATACAAGTATAAGTACAGTCCATTGATCGTTAAAGCTTTACAGACAGACTGTTCACATATTGTGCTATGATTTGGGAGAGGTTTTAGACTTGCAGCTGCATCATTCCAAAGAGATAATCACCTTGTAGACCCTTTTAGACGAATCTGAAAATGTTTCATTTGTGCTGTGTTCATTTACTCTTAACCAGTAACATATATACTGATATTTACACATCTGAACAAATCTCACATGTTATCCCTTTATTATAACACCAATTATCCAAATAGACCTTGTAGTTGCAGAGATAGTCTTTTTAGTATGTGCATGCAATTTTCAAGTAGAGGCCTAAAAAATAGGTCCGTTTTTAAAAAGGTGCTCGATAAGCAATTCAGAGCATATCTATTGCCACGGATCTCAACATGGCTAACAGCTAATGGAGCTAACCGTGCAAACAACAGCAACAGTGCTAACAGAGCTCCCAGTGTTTACCTGAAGAGGAACAGGAGGGTGTACACTATGATAACAGCTGTAACCGCTGTATGGGTGCAGTGCAGAGTGGCAGCCATTAGCTAGCGAGCACGCTCACATGCACTAACATGCTCTAAAAGGCATGCAGAGGGAGAGTGACTGCTCAGGTAGACATTACTCCTCTATATATTTATATGGCAAATAGGTGTTTGCTGCTATATTAATTCTCTGAATATCGTATACAAAACCTATACGAAGCAACCAAAAAAATTAAATACTACAACAATGCTGGAGTGCTTGCTGCACTGTGAAATAAGATGTATCAATGTAGTAAGCAAAATATGTTGTGTAACTAAAATACTGATTTTGCTCCCGAACAACTTCATATAACCTCATTAAGAATTAAGATGAAAGTGAAGTTAATTTCTGTAAGTCTGCTTTTGTTAGAAGCACCTTTGTGAGGACAGTGGCCCCTTAAATTCTATGAAGTAATTGTCATTCTTTGAAAACAATAAAGCTCTTTATCCAACTCTTGGGCCACAGAGTTGAAAGAATGGAGCATTTTATTTGCATACATTTACCCTAATGGCTTTTCCATTAGGATGGAACACTCATCAGCATAATAAAATTGCTCTAGCGGGAAAGAGAATCAGTCACATCTGGAGACGGTCGCAGAGAAGCCTGAGCCAGTAATGCAGGATTACCCAGGCCTGCCTCCAGCCCCTGCACAGTGAGGTGGAAGCTTCTGTAAAGAACCTAGGAGTATGGTTACACTATACAGTTACTGGCAAATCCACAACCTTACGAGTCGTAATGTATCATATAAATGTAGGGCTGTTAAAACTCAAAGTATGTTCAAAAAACAAAACAAAAAACAAACTAATTGAGGCATTAGTCAAACTTTTGGGAAAAAATATATTGACATAAATGACTCATATGTAAGAAATTTCAGGAGCTGCTCATTCACCAGGATCATATGAATCTGAAGCAGAGTAGGGATAACCGGCACCATTTCACCTGTTTCTAAGGAACAGAGAGAACGGGAAAAGTCCGAAGAGATAAAACTCTAACACTCGTTTACAGAACAATTTTATTGTTAGACCAATGCATTTCATCCCTGACCTTGAGGAAGGTGTGAGGAATTTAAGTTTTAAAGCATTCCTAGTGCTGGATATTATATGTTACAATGTATTTACTTGTAGGAGTTTAAACCAAGGAGTGTCTGTGTGAGGGGGTTGAGGAATGTGTTGTAAAAGGGGGGTTGGAAGAAAGTGGCTGGGTGAGGTGTCTGATCAGAACAACAGGGCCAAGGAGGGGCTTGTTGGATTCCAGCCAATCATTGAGCTGATCGATGGGGTAAGAAATGTGTAATATGAGACATTTCAGAGACTTTGGAGGGACAAATAAACTGTGAATCCCCGGAGATAATGAGACCTCCTCCGGACCATGGGGCAGATACACCAGTCTGTCGTGTGGTGCGGATTGGGCCTCCATTTCATGAAATATATACAGTGGGTATGGAAAGTATTCAGACCCCTTTAAAATGTTTCACTCTTTGTTTCATTGCAGCCATTTGCTAAAATCAAAAAAGTTCATTTTATTTCTCATTAATGTACACTCAGCACCCCATCTTGACAGAAAAAAACAGAAATGTAGAAATTTTTGCAAATTTATTAAAAAAGAAAAAATGAAATATCACATGGTCATAAGTATTCAGACCCTTTGCTCAGTATTGAGTAGAAGCACCCTTTTGAGCTAGTACAGCCATGAGTCTTCTTGGGAATGATGCAACAAGTTTTTCACACCTGGATTTGGGGATCCTCTGCCATTCTTCCTTGCAGATCCTCTCCAGTTCCGTCAGGTTGGATGGTGAACGTTGGTGGACAGCCATTTTCAGGTCTCTCCAGAGATGCTCAATTGGGTTTAGGTCAGGGCTCTGGCTGGGCCAGTCAAGAATGGTCACAGAGTTGTTCCGAAGCCACTCCTTTGTTATTTTAGCTGTGTGCTTAGGGTCATTGTCTTGTTGGAAGGTGAACCTTCGGCCCAGTCTGAGGTCCAGAGCACTCTGGAAGAGGTTTTCTTCCAGGATATCGCTGTACTTGGCCGCATTCATCTTTCCTTCAATTGCAACCAGTCGTCCTGTCCCTGCAGCTGAAAAACACCCCCATAGCATGATGCTGCCACCACCATGTGTCACTGTTGGGATTGTATTGGGCAGGTGATGAGCATTGCCTGGTTTTCTCCACACATACCGCTAAGAATTAACGCCAAAGGGTCTGAATACTTATGACCATGTGATATTTCAGTGTTTCTTTTTTAATAAATTTGCAAAAATTTCTACATTTCTGTTTTTTTCTGTCAAGATGGGGTGCCGAGTGTACATTAATGAGAAATAAAATGAACTTTTTTCATTTTAGCAAATGGCTGCAATGAAACAGTGAAAAATTTAAAGGGGTCTGAATACTTTCCGTACCCACTGTATGTTTGTTTTACTATTGATAGTGTAATACAGTTTGTAACTGCCTTTGCCTTTGTTAGTGTTAACTCAAACCAGCTGATTCGGCCCTGCTTGCTGATGGAAGAAAGAGAGCAAGGGGGGGGCTGCTTCTTCTCCTCTGTTTGAGAAACTTTTGAACATAAAGGAAACACGCTGAAATGTCTTGGCCTAGGAATTTAGATATTTTGTATGCTAAGTGTTGCTGGAGTTTTACCTTTTCATATGAATCTGAACCCTGAATTTATCAAATTCTCATTTGACGTTGAAACATAAGACACGTTACGGCAGTTTTACATTCACATTACATTTTCAGAACGGGCACATGTGATCTGCTGCAGGTAATCAATAAGAAACTATTTTAGCCACAACATGAATTGAATACACAGATCTGTTCACTTACATGCATCTTTTACATTACATTACAGTCATTTAGCAGACGCTTTTATCCAAAGCGACTTACAATAAGTGTATTCAACATCGGTTTTCGAGAGAACAACTAGTCACCAGGAGTAATAAGTGCATGTCCTTTCCTCAAACAAGCATCTAAGAGCATAAACCAGAGCCAACGTACAGTGCAGAAACAAACAAATGCAATAAGTGCCACAAACTAATATAAAAACAATAAGTGCAATAAGCTAGTATGAATACAATAGATGCTAAGTAAATGCTCAGCGGAAGGGTAGGCCTTCTTGAAGAGGTGAGTTTTCAGCCTGCGCCGAAAGATGGGCAGCGACTCTGCCGTCCTGACGTCAGTGGGGAGTTCATTCCACCACTGTGGGGCCAGGACAGAAAACAGCCGCGACCTGGCCTGGAGATAGGAAGGAGCTGTTCCTTTCACTGCCCTGTAGGCTAGCACCAGAGTCTTAAACTGGATGTGGGCTCTTACAGGTAGCCAGTGTAGAGAACGGAGAAGGCAAGTTGTGTGGGAGAACTTGGGGCGATTGAAAACCAGGCGAGCTGCAGCTTTCTGGACAAGCTCCAGAGGTCTGATGGCCGACGCCGGGGCTCCGGCAAGTAGTGAGTTGCAGTAGTCCAGGCGGGAGATGACAAGAGCCTGGATTAGCACCTGCGCTGTCTCATCAGTGAGGAAGGGGCGAATCCTCTTGATGTTGTAGAGCAGGAATCTGCAGGAGCGTGTAACCGATGCAATGTTTGCTGAGAACGACAGTTGGTCATCCAGGGTCACACCCAGGTTTCTCGCAGTCCGAGTTGGCGTCACCACGGTATCATCAATGGTGATGGACAGGTCTCGGTGCGGGCAACCCTTCCCCGGGAGGAACAGTAGCTCGGTTTTGTCCAGGTTGAGCTTGAGGTGGTGTGTCGTCATCCACTTCGAGATGTCAGCCAAGCACGCAGCGATGCGTGCCTCCACTTGAGTGTCCCCGGGGGGAAATGACAAGACCAGCTGGGTGTCATCGGCATAACAATGGTAGGAGAAGTCATGCTAGCGAATAACAGAACCCAGAGATGTTGTGTAGAGCGAGAAGAGAAGGGGGCCCAGGACTGAGCCTTGTGGAACCCCTGTAGTCAGCATGCGTGGTTCCGACACAGAGCCCCTCCATGACACCTGGTAGGATCGACCTGTCAGGTAGGATGCAAACAGGGAGAGTGCAGAGCCTGAAACACCCATCCCCTCGAGGGTGGATAGGAGGATCTGGTGGTTAACAGTGTCAAACACCGCAGACAGGTCCAGGAGAATCAGGACAGAGGAGAGAGAGTTAGATCTCGCTGCGTGAAGCGACTCAGTCACCGCAAGGAGGGCTGTCTCAGTCGAGTGACCCACTTTGAACCCGGACTGGTGAGGGTCCAAGAGGTTGTTTTGGTGGAGATAGGAGGATAGTTGAGTAAAGACAGCACGTTCAAGTGTTTTGGAAAGAAAGGGTAGAAGAGACACCGGTCTGAAGTTCTTGACATCAGAGGGGTCAAGTGATGGTTTCTTCAGAAGGGGGGTGACTCTAGCAGTCTTGAAAGCCGTGGGAAAGCATCCTGAAACAAGAGATGTGTTCATGAGGTGGGTGAGAAAAGGAAGGAGTTCAGTCGCAATAGACTGAAGAAGAGGGGAGGGGGATCAGGTCAAGGGAGCATGTGGTGGGGCGGTTAGATGTAACAAGGTTGGGGACCTCGTTAGGGGAGAGGGGAGCAAGATAGGGTAAGATGGGGCATGGAGAGGGGAGGGAGAGCTGTGGGGGAAGAGCTGGAGATGGTAGAGAGGGAGAGGGTGGACAGGGGGGCTGAGAGAAGGAGGATCTGATATCGTTTACCTTGTCAAAGAAGTTGGCGAAATCGTCAGGGAGAAGGGAGGAAGTAGGAGGAGGGGGTGGGGGTTGGAGGAGTGAAGAGAAAGTTTCGAAGAGTTTTTTAGGATTGGAAGCAGAGGTTAGGATTTTGGAGCGAAACAACGCAGCTTTAGCAGTAGATAGAGTGGTGGAAAAAGTGGAAAGAAGAGCTTGGAAGTTAAGAAGGTCCCCCGGGAGTTCGCCTTTTCTCCATTTACGCTCAGCCTCTCTTAGGCTCCGTCTATCAGTATGCACTGAGTCTGACAGCCATGGGGCAGGTGGGGTTGGCCGTGCAGGCCTGGAGGTGAAGGGACAGAGGTTGTCCAAAGAAGAGGAAAGGGTGGAGAGGAGAAGATCAGTAGCAATATCAGGGGATAGCCATGTGGGTAGGTGGTGGAAGTACGGGGGGGAGAGGAGAGGGAGAGGGAGTAAGACATGAAATAGTGGTCAGAGAGCTGGAGGGGAGTGACGGAGAGGTTAGCAGCAGAACAGTGTCTAGTGAAGATAAGATCTAGCTGGTTGCCGGCCTTGTGGGTAGGAGGAGAAGAGGCGGGGTAAAGGTCAAAAGAGGAGAGGAAGGAAAGAAGCGGTTCTAATTTATCAGTCTGGATGTTAAAGTCTCCGAGCAGGATGAGTGCGGAGCCATCATCATGGAAGTGCGAGACTGTGTCGAGATCTTCCAAGAACTCACCAAGAGGGCCTGGTGGGCGATACACAACAGCAATGGTGAGCTTGACTGGATAAGTGACAGTAACTGCATGAAATTTGAAAGAGGACGGGGAGAACTGAGGAACCGAGACAAGAGTGTATTTCCATTTTGGGGAAATTAGCAAGCCATTACCACCACCCCGCTTCGCAGCTCTGGGAGTGTGAGAGAAAGAGTACACTTCAGACAGAGCTGCAGGTGTGGTGGTATTTTCTAGTGTGATCCAGGTCTCAGTTAGAGCAAGAAAGCTGAGAGAGAGCAAGGAAGCGTAGCCCGAGATGAACTCAGTTTCGGCACTGCCGACTGGCAATTCCAGAGCCCCCCCCGGTACCACTTGCTCAACATGAGCTGAGAGAGTAGGATAAATGAGGTTAGTGGGGTCACAGCACCTGGGAGTGGCCCAATGTCTACGTGACCACCGAGCAGAAGAGAGGACCAAAGTCGGATGCAAACACATGGTTTGAACAATAAAAATGAGGTAACTACACGTTCGAGAAGTCTTAGCTTTACGAAGCCGGGCTTCAAAAAGTCGCCTTGTTGCCTTTGTTCGCCCTAGCATTCGTTTGCCAGACGCTTGAAAGCTGACGCTTCCAGCCTACAGAAGTGCTTAAGGACAGCAATCTACTGATTGTCTGCCAGGAGTGTAGGCTCCTCCCTTGCAATTAGCAAAGCTATTCAGCAGCTGAGACTAAATCACACCTCCTCAGACAGGCAGAAACTCAGTCCAATCACCACTGAGGCAAGCCTAAGTACAGCTATAAAGACAACTTAGTTAAAGCAAGAATAAAATACCTATC
Organism: Anarrhichthys ocellatus; assembly: GCF_004355925.1. Taxonomy (NCBI): domain Eukaryota; kingdom Metazoa; phylum Chordata; class Actinopteri; order Perciformes; family Anarhichadidae; genus Anarrhichthys; species Anarrhichthys ocellatus. The sequence continues at coordinate 1,078,902 of NW_022280105.1, read as the reverse complement.
AGATTCTGGGTGAGTCAGAAGTTCAGTTCTTGCTCCAGAAGTTGAAAACAGTCTCAAGCAAAAGCTGAAACTGGACTTCCTATATCCTTGAGATGTGATTAGCTGAAACTCATCTTAGTTTCAGAGTGGTTGCTACATTTTATTTAGCTGCATCACAATTGCCATGGGTGATTATTTACCTTCAAACCAAGCTGTAAACACTTCTACTTCAGCTTAAGCCTTGTCTGGAAAGGATTTTGGTATGCCGCCAACAACAATGGATCACAGAAATGCACCAAGGCACAAACAAAAAAAATTGGTGTCCGTCTCCGCAACATGTGCACTAAAGCTAGCACAAACATAGAATGTTGAAATGTGAGTATATTGAGATATATTGCATAATTTCTCTTTATTAATGAACCAAAGGCCGCAGGACTTTCACTGCTGCCAACTTTCAGCAGCAAAGTCTCACCAAAAATGAGCTGGATCTGGTTTAAACTCAAAAGTATTTAATAATTTGATAGAAGCTAAAACAGTTAAACTGAATTATGCTATATTGTAGGAGCGTGGAAATAACGAGTAGGCAAGTATTCCTTTGGCTGCACCTTGTGGCCGTTTATTTCCATCCACAAAATGCATCACACACATTCACTTCCTGCTACCCTTTAAACCCACCTTGTCACCAGGGTTACGCCCCTTCTCTTAAAGGGCCCCCGTGAATTCGGTCCTTTAGTCCCCTACATGCGTCCCCCCAGAATTCACCCAAACTAGAGATTAGTCCAAAAAACACTGAATGTCTCTGGGCCCGAATCTATTGACCAGCCCGACTCCGGGTCTTGTCGCGGTGTGGTGGGAGGGCACGTGGCCACCCCCGCTGTGGGGGTTCAGCCAACCTTACCGGTTGGTCCAGGTCCAGATGTGCTGGCTTAATGCGGTCAACCAACACGTATTCCAGCCTGCCGCCCATGTCGACCTTGCAGGTTTTGTCTACGGTCTCCAGAACACGAAACGGCCAGACATAGGGGGGTTGAAAGGGTCCACGGTGGCAGTCCTGGCGAATGAACACATACTCCGCTGACTTGAGGCTGGACGGGACGTACGACTGTGGGAGGCCGTGCTGCGACGTGGGCACCGGTTTGAACAGTCTGGCTTTTTCCAGGAGTGTTTCCCGCTGCTGGGTCGCAGACCAATGGTCTGTGACTTTGGGGATAAACTCCCCCGGGACCCGCAACGGCTGTCCATAAATAAATTTGGCAGATGAAGCTTGCAGATCGTCCTTGGGGGCTGTCCTAAGCCTCAACACAACCCACGGAAGCCTGTCCACCCAACCGCTGTCTTTGAGGCTGGCCCGGAGAGCAGCTTTCATAGAACGGTGGAACCGCTCACATAAACCATTACCCTGCGTGTGGTAGGCAGTAGTGTGATGGAGCGACTCCAACGGAGCGGGCAAAAATATCCAAAATCACAAAACAAAGGCAAAGGAACAAACCAGGAGCAAACGCTGGAGCACAGAGCAAACATGAGGGAGACACAATGCAGACACAGACAGGGGAACGAACAAGGACGATCTGACAACCAGAACAGGGAAAGCAGGGAAGTATATATGTGTGGGGTGATGAGAAGATTGAAGGCAGCTGGGTGGACTGGGCAGGTGAGTAGGATGAGTGCAATCAAGGGAAACACACACAGGAACACAGTGTCAGGATCCCTGTCAGACCAGGCACCTCCCATGGCCACACAGCTGCAGCCACTCCAGCCGATTACCTCCTGCAGGCTGACACACCAGACTCAGGTCCCACTAACGCTTTCCCTGGCACTATATAAACTCTGGTCCTGCAGTCTGGGGTTGTCAGGTCGTACCGTCTTTCACCCGCTTCAACCCCATTGCATCTTCTGCCTTGAGCGCCTGCCTCCGGTGTCCGTCAGTCCGGGAATTCCCCGTGCCCTCCGTGGTGTTAACGGACTACACACTGCCGCTCTGCCCTCCGTGGTGTTAACGGACTACACACCTCCGCTCTGCCCTCCGTTGTGTTAACGGACTACACACCGCCGCTCTGCCCTCCGTTGTGTTAACGGACTACACACCGCCGCTCTGCCCTCCGTTGTGTTAGCAGACTACACACGCCGTCAAGCTGCCAGCTCTCCGGTGTCGAGCCACGGGACTCACACCGTCGATCTGCCTACTCTCTGGTGTCGGACCACGGGCTCCACACCTTCTTTATTCAGGCTAAATAAAACCTGTTTATTCCAACTTCTGTCTCCTGTGGTCTTGCTATTGGGTCCTAACCGTGAACTCCCGTGACACACGGGGCAAAGCCTAAACCGTGACAATGAATCGCATCGAAGACCTGTTGTCGCCATTCGTCGGGAACAACCAGCCATGGCTGGCCTGTGGAGACGTCACACAGGAGCGTGATGCCAGTTTCGCCAAACGGGACCTCCTCCAACCGCAGCCCTGTAACTGCAGTCCTAATTCTTGAACGCCCGGGTCTGTAACTTGATCTCCAGCCATCTTGTCATAGTCCAATCCTAACTGGACAGTCCCGGCGACGGCCCTGGAGAGACAGTCTGCGACCAGGTTTTCCTTGCCCGCTACATGCCGTAGATCTGTGGTAAACTCCGAGATGAAGGAGTGCTGGCGTGCGGACCATGGTTCGGCGCTCTTCCCCATGGCAAGCGTCAGTGGCTTGTGATCCACAAATGCGGTGAACTGCCGAGCCTCGAACAGGAACCGGAAATTCACGAATGGCCAGAAAGAGGCCGAAGAGCTCCCGATCGAAAGTGCTATACTTCCGCTCATTAGGCCGCAACTGTCGACTAAAGAAAGCGAGCGGTTGCCACGCCCCTTTCACCCACTGCTTGTGCACCGCACCCACCGAATAGTCTGAAGCGTCTGTGGTGATGGCAATCGGAGCCTTAGGTGACAGGTGTGCCAGCATTGTTGCGTTTGCCAGAGCTGTTTTAGTGTCCACAAATGCAAGTTCCGTCTCTTCGGTCCAGTCAACAGCCTGTTTGATGGCCTTGCCCTTCAGGGCCTTTTACAGGGGCCGCATGACTTGCGCTGCTCGGGGAATAAAGCGATGGTAAAAGTTTACCATGCCTAAAAACTCCTGCAGGGCCCTCACTGTGAGTGGGCGTGTAAAGTTAGTCACCGACCTCCACCTTTGACGGAAGGGGAACCGCCCGTCCTTCGTGATGTGGTGTCCCAGAAAGTCAATGGTGGTCAATCCAAACTGGCACTTAGCCGGGTTGATGATCAACCCGTGCTGGCTGAGTCGCTCAGAGTCCGGAGGTGAGACATATGTCATCCAGGTAGACGAACAGGAAAGGCAGGTCCCTCAGCACTGTGTCCATTAGATGCTGGAACGTCTGTGCTGCATTTTTTAGGCCAAACGGCATCCTCAAGAACTGAAATAGGCCGAATGGAGTGATCAGTGCTGTCTTGGGAATGTCCGGCGGGTGAACGGGCACTTGATGGTACCCTCTTACAAGGTCCACTTTCGAAAACACCACGCTATCCGACAAGTGGGCAGAAAAGTCTTGAATATGTGGAACCGGATAGCGGTCTGGGATTGTTGCCTCGTTGAGCCGGCGGTAATCTCCACACAGGCGCCACCCGCCCCCAGGCTTCGGTGCAATGTGCAGGTGTGAAGCCCACGGATTGTTGGAGCTGCAAATGATGCCCAGGCGCTCCATGTTTTCAAACTCGGTCTTGGCGATGGTAAGCTTTTCCGGATCTAGGCGCCGGGCCCAGGCGTGGGCCGGTGGTAGAGATGTGATGCTCCACCCCATGCTTGACCGTGGAGGACGAGAAGGTGGGCTGCGTGAGGTCTGGAAACTCGGCCAGCAGCCGCAGAAACTCATCAGCCGCTGCAAGCATGCTAGTCAACCTGGTAGAGCCAGCTCCACTTAATGTACATGGGTAAGAACAAAAAGTCACAGCATTTATCAGGCGGCGGCCCTTGACGTCCACTAATAGTCCATAAGCACATAGGAAATCCGCGCCAAGCAGGGGAATGGCAATTTTGGCAGTAACAAAGTCCCAGCTGAAACGCTGCCCCACAAAACACAGCTCCAGGCACTGTGTCCCAAAAGTGCGTATGGGGGTACCGTTCGTGGCTTCTAGGGGGGGGCCCTGCCCGTTTGTCAGCATGTCCACCCGCGATGTAGGCACAACGCTCCTCTGCGCCCCCGTGTCGCAGAGAAAGCGCCGCCCGGAAACGTCGTCCTGGATGAACAGCAGCCTGCCTCCCCGACCGACGCTCATGGCAGCTACTGAGCGCCAGCCCTGGCATTTCCCATCCCACGGAAACTGCATGGAGAACGGCATCTTGTAGCCCGCGGCCCAAATCTTGCGTGGTAATAGCACAGGCCGGTAGATCCCTGCCGTTGGCTCACTGCTGCCGCTGCGGCGCCGACCGTTGTCTCCCCCGGTAGCCGTGCCGTGGCTTGGGCCGGCCTCAGCGCGGCCATGTAGCTTTATTTGCCAGCCAGAAAGAACTTATCGGCCTCCTCGGCCAACTCCCGACAATCGGTAATCTTGGTGTTGGCCAAAGCAGCCTGCACCTGCAGTGGTAGCTGCTGCAGAAAATGTTCCGTAAACAGAAACTCCGGCTCGTGTCTTCCTAGAAGAGCCAACATTTTGTCCATCAGCTCCGACGGCTTGCTGTTGCCGAAGCCGTTCAGAGAAAGCAACCGGAGAGCCCACTCAGAGTCAGAAAGCCCAAAAATGTTCAACAGCTGGTTCAACGCATCACACACATTCACTTCCTGCTACCCTTTAACCCCCTTGTCACCAGGGTTACGCCCCTTCTCTTAAAGGTCCCCCGTGAATTCGGTCCTTTAGTCCCCTACAATATAGTAATATGTTCCCGGGAGCAGAGATCACACACAACACTCACAGGCCAGCCCAGCTGGTTAACTGAAAAATGCTATGCATATGATCTGAATAAAACTCTCCGGAACATCGTCTCTTAAGTTCTGCAAAGGTCGGAAAACATCCGAAGTTGTCCCAAAGTGTCTGAAAGAATGTCCGTGTCAATCTGATATATGGCGTGTCAATGGCTATAATCGTACTATTCCCTCCTCGCATCGAACAGTCTTCGCTCAGTTTGTGGCAAAACTTCTCCGTACTCCTCTCCGTGTGACCCGCATGGTCAGTTGTCCAGGAGACCTCCTCCTCCTGTTTACAGCAGTCTCTGCATCTCCTCCACGTCTGTAAAAGCCTCGCTCAGAATAATCCCTTTCTGACCATCAAGACTATTCTTTACAGTGTTTAATACCTACAGTGACTTTGCTTTTATGGTTTAATAGAATCAATGAGTAAATATACTGTAACATATAATATCCTCTATAAGTAAACATATTGTAATCATATAATACAATATATTTACTTATGGAATGTGACTCTTAACATATTTTGACATTTTATTATTGTGACACTTTTATTCACCACTAGGGGTGCTATTAATCATACTAACAATGCTTTTAATACTGAAATTCCTCACTTTGTCCCTCCTTCCTGTTTGGAGCACTGGAGGCTGACGATGAGGGTTACAAAGCCCTGCATTTGCGGCCTTCTCCATCCTCACTGTGTCCAAGAGCCTCGCAGCAGCTGCATCATATAAAAATAGACTTTAAACAATTTTACCAGAAACAACGGTAAAATACGAGACGCCAGTAATTTACTGTTATTTTACGGTGCAGCTACTGCCATTTATTTTATCGGTATATTATGTCATATTGTAAGACAGGTTGTGATAGTAGAATAACTGAGTTTTATGGTAATTTTACAGTATATACCAGCATTTTACCTTTTATTGACAAAGAGATATACAATCTGTAGAAAAAAGTAGAAAACACAAGAATTCATAGAGAATACAATATTGCTGAAGTGCACCGTTTTCGAAATAATCTTTGTCCAGACTAACACGCCTGAAAACGAATATCACGTGACTATTCACTGGGCATGCGGGTGCCAGTGTAAACAGGAAGTAGATTGATTGCTTAGTTAAATTTTTTTCGAAGAACTAGTTAGCACCGCTCACTAAGCGCTCCAATAACAAACATATCCGTCCTCGAGAGTGTTTTCAAACTCCTCCGTTTTCGGTGCTCTAAACTCCGGCTCAGTGTAAACGTAGCAAAACATATTTTAAAATGGAAACGTAGTAGTGTGGACATCCACACTACTACTTGCTTTGACCGAGGCCACAGAGTCAGAGTCCCCAGCCGGGTGGGTGGAGGGGTTCTGGTGGTAGGGTTCCTTGGGCCCGGAGGAAGGGCCCTTATAGTCCACACCGGGAACCTGCTGGGTGTTCCTGGCAGTCGTCTTGGTGCTAGACGGTTGTTCTGGGTGCTGCCTATGAAACCTGGCTGAGTCGGGGGACGCAGATGTTCCGAGCCGGAACCCATTGCCTCTCCTCCGGACCATATCCCTCCCAGTCCACCAGGTACTGAAGCCCTCGCCCCCAGCGGCGGGAGCGCAGCAGGCGATGAACCGAGTAGACCGGACCTCCTTCGCTGAGGCAAGGAGGTGGAGCAGCCGGTACCAAGGGACTCTCCAGGACCGGTTTGATCTTGGATACATGGAATGTGGGGTGGATGTGCATGGATTTGGGGAGCTTGAGCCTTACTGCCGCCGGGTTGATGATCCTCTCAATTTCGAACGGCCCGATGAACCTTGGGCCCAGCTTCTTAGACTCCACCCGCAAAGGTAGGTCCCGGGTTGACAACCACACCCTCAGACCCACCTGATAGATAGGGGCTGGAGTGCGGTGTCGGTTAGCCACTGTAGCGTAGCGGTCCACAGACTGGAGCAGGGTTGTTCGGGCCCTAGCCCAGGTCTGGCGGCAGCGGTGGATGAATGTCTGGACAGATGGGCAGGAAACCTCCTTTTCTAATGCAGGGAACAGAGGTGGCTGGAACCCATAAGCACACTGAAAAGGTGACAAGCCTGTGGCGGAGCTGGTCAGGGTGTTATGGGCATACTCCACCCACATCAACTGGCAGGACCAGGAGGCAGGATTCCGGGAGACCATGCAGCGGAGGGCTGTTTCCATCTCCCGACTCTTCCTCTCCGTCTGACCGTTGGATTGAGGGTGAAACCCCGAGGACAGACTGACAGTGGCCCCCAGCAGAGCCCAGAATTCCCTCCAGAAGATGGAGGTGAACTGAGGACCTCGGTCGGAGACAACATCAACTGGAATCCCATGCAGGCGGAAGATATGCAGGGAGATGAGTTCTGTCGTCTCCTTAGCAGATGGGAGTTTGGGTAGAGGAATAAAATGGGCCAGTTTGCTGAATCTGTCGACCACTGTCAGAATGGCAGTGTGGCCCTCAGATGGTGGTAGTCCGGTGACAAAGTCCAAGGAGATGTTGGGCCACGGACGATGAGGCACTGGGAGAGGCTGCAGGAGGCCGGCTGGAGCCTGGTGGGATGGTTTATGTTGGTTACACACTGGGCAGGCGTTGACGAATTCCCTGGTGTCCTCGTTGAGCGAGACCCACCAGAAGAGCTGCCGCAGGACGTTCTGGGTCCTCTGGATGCCCGGGTGGCAGGTAAGTGGAGAGGAATGTGCCCACTGGAGGACGTCGACCCGAAGGGCCTGAGGGACGAACAGGCGGTTAGGAGGGCACGCGCTGGGACCAGCTTGACCCCTAGTCGCGGCCCTCACCAATTCCTCAATCTCCCAGGTGAGGACGGCTACTCAGCAGGAGGCAGGGAGGATAGATGAAGAGCCAGAGGTAGATTCTTCCTCCCCCTGGAACTGATAGGAAAGGGCATCAGGCTTGACATTGCGGGACCCGGGGCGATAGAAGAGTGTGAAGTGGAACCGGGTGAAAAATAACGACCACCTGGCCTGTCGGGAATTTAGTCTCTTGGCTGTGCGGATGTACTCGAGGTTTTTATGGTCGGTCCAAACCATAAATGGGAGCTTGGTCCCCTCCAACCAATGCCGTTTGGGGAGTTTGGGACAGGCCAGGTAGTGACGGCAGCAACCTTAGCGGGGTCCATCTGGATGCTGCCCTGGGAGACGACATATCCCAGGAATGAGACCGTGGAACATGAAACTCGCACTTTTCCACCTTCACAAACAGGGAGTTATCCAGTAGACGTTGAAGCATGGACTGGACGTGGTGCACATGTTCCTCTTGGTTCTTGGAGAAGATCAGGATGTCGTCCAGGTAGACGAATACGTGCCGGTCCAATATGTCTCGGAGCATGTCGTTAAGCAGGGCCTGAAAGATGGCGGGGGCGTTGGTTAAGCCGAAAGGCATCACAAGGTACTCATAATGTCCTTTAGGTGTATTGAATGCCGTCTTCCACTCATCCCCTTCTCTGATCCGGACCAGGTGATAGGCGTTGTGGAGGTCAAGCTTGGAGAAGATGGTGGCTCCTTGAAGTAGCTCGAAGGCCGTTGCGATGAGTGGCAAGGGGTACCGGTTCTTAATCGTGATTTCCTTTATGCCCCGGTAGTTGATGCAGGGTCTGAGAGTCTTTTCCTTCTCCACAAAGAAAAATCCAGCCCCTGCGGGAGAGGACAAGGGGCGTATGATACCGGAAGCCAGGGAGTCGTTAATATAACTGTCCATTGCTTCTCTTTCAGAAGCAGACGGAATAAAGGCGCCCCTTAGGTGGGAACGTACCAGGATGGAGGTCGATGGCACAATCATACGGACTGTGGGGAGGCAGAGACATGGCCTTGGACTTGTTGAAAACCTCCCTAAAGTCCAAGTATTCCGCAGGAACCCCCGTAAGTTCAGGCGTGGAATTGGTGAGCGCGGCACCTCGTGGAACGGCGGCTTGCTTCAGGCAGACTAGATGACAGGACTGGCTCCAACCCCGAAAAGCCCCCGTAGTCCAGTCGATGTGCGGATTATGTCGACGCAGCCAGGGGTATCCCAGAATGAGGGGGATGCGAGGGGTTTGCAGGATGTGGAAGCTGATGGTCTCGTGATGGTTGCCGGACAGCAGCATGTGTACCGGAAAGGTTTGGTGCGTCACCGTCCCCAGAAGATGACCGTCCAGGGCGCTGGCTGGAACAGCCTGGGGAAGAGGTATCCGGTCGATCCCCAACTGTGTAACGAGGTCCTCGTCCATAATGGACGCGTCTGCTCCAGAATCCAGGAAGATGGAAATAGTATGGGAGCCCCCGGTTAACAGTAGTTGGGTGTGGAAAAGTGGTCGTTGACAGGCGGAGGGTCGGGAAACTGCTCTGCTCACCAGTACGTCCTTCTTTACTGGCGAGCCCAGGCTTTTAACGGGCAATTGTGAGCAAACATGACCCGCCTGGCCACAGTACATGCAGAGATTTCCCCGTCTGCGCCGCTCACTTTCCTCCGTATATAGCACAGTACGTCCCACTTGCATGGGTTCTCTTGAGGAAGTGGCTGCGTCGGCGTGTACTCCGGAGCTGTAGCACGAGGAAAGCGAGAAGGTTGCCCCTGGCTTGACTGTTCCCGGCGCCTTGTCAGCCGCCTGACCTGGATGCGGCGACCCACTCTGGAGGTTGCCTCGATAAGTCTGTCCAGGGATGTGGGTAGCTCGAACGCGATGAGTTCATCTTGGACGTAATCCGCTAACCCGAGCAGATACGCGTCACACTGGGCATCCATGTTCCATGAGCTTAATCGTGCCTGGGTCCGGAAATCAATGGCGTAGTCCGTGACAGATTGGTGGCCCTGCTGGAGCCTCATTAGCCCTCCAATTTGTTAGATTCAAGGACCTCTTAAACTGTGGGGAAATCGCACATGGTCCGGCCTCTGCTACAAAGTCAGCCGGTTTCAATTATAAACAAAAGTATTTTATACTACAGAAGCTAAAACAATTGCAAAGTGAAGTACATTATTATACTATATATACAGAATATATAGAAATATGATCCGCGCAGAAAAGCATTTACCCGCGCCTAAACCTGGAAGCACAACCGCCCACACGTTGAAATGAGAGAAAAAAGAGAGAATCTTTTCTCCGCATTTCCTCTTCACAGTTTGAAAACCCCTTCCATATTGTCCATCTTAGTTCATATTGGCTAACTCCAGCAGACTCCTCCTGGGCATCAGTCTGCTAGAGGACCCTGGCTCGGGTGCTGCTCCTTCGGCGTCCCCTGTAATTACCTGTCTGAAAATCCCTGTCTGTCCCTTCGCTACTTTTATGGCTTAACACTTCTATGGTAAACATACTATATAAAGATAAGGATTTGCAACTTTTGGCAAAAACTTCACAAGATTTACAAGCATAGATGGTACCACCCAAGTACTTGCTATCATATTTTTATCCACCTCTGAAGGTGCTACAAATTCTACTAAGAAACACTTCTAACTATAAATTCTAAAACACACCTATAATTATGAATCTTCTAATTATGAATTCTAAAATGCTTCTAATTATGACTTAATTATGAATCATTAAACACTTCTAATTATAATTTCTTAAAGCACAATTCTAAACCTAAATTTCCTACAACTGACATCCGGTCCTCTGGACACCACTCCGAAAACCTTGTGTAGTTCGGCGGAGAAGGACTGGAAGGAAGCACAGGCAGGAGTACGATGATCCCATTCCGCCATTCCCCACAGGCGAGCTCTCCCCGTCAGGTGGTTGATGGTAAACGCCACCCTGGCGTCTTCTGACGCGAAGGTGCGGGGCTGCAACGCAAACAGGATGGAACAGTTAGTCAGGAATGCGTTGCAACCCTCAGGATCCCCAGCGTAATGTTCGGGCTCCCCCACCCGAGGCTCTGACACCGCCGTAGATACTGCTGGATCCATTCCCGAGCGAACAGGAGCAAGTGGCGGTGACGCCGCCACGTTGGTCAGGGCTGCGACTGCCGTGAGTTGTACCTGGTCAATCAACGTGGTGAGAATCTGGTTCTGATTCGCCTCGGCGGTGTTGGTGACCACCATGGTCGCCTGTGACACTTTATAAGAGTTTGATATTGTTATAACAGGTAAAATAGCAATAAAATGTCAAGAATTGTCTTTATTCTTGTTCTATAATTTCATAAATACAGCAAACTATAGTTATTTTATATACAACTTTATAAGCTGGTATATCAAATAGCTTTTGCAGCTCCAGACAAATTTTATTTGGTGGAAAATAGCGCAAAATGGCTCTTTGGATAGTAAAGGTGGCCGACCCCTGGGCTAGCTGGATGCAGTCATGCTAATGCCGTATTTTGCTTTCCATGCTTGCTTTTTAAAACTGAACTTGTAACTTCAGCACAAAACTGCACCCTTACCCATGGACAGTTACGGGAGTGAGGGATATGAAGCACCTGTCTGAGAAAGTAAGAAAACATGAGAACACCAGGACACACATGGATAACTCCGTCAAGCTAGCCATATTAGGCAAAGTGAACATCGCTACCCAGCTGGACGACGGACACAGGATTGTGGTGAGTAAAAAAAATGAGGAGGTAGATAAACAGGCACATTTTATCCAAAACAATTCATTGTGTGAAGTTTTGTGGGGCTTTTGAGTTGGCCTTGCGTGGGCATGACGAGACTGACTCCTCGGACAACCCTGGCATTTTCAGGGGATTGGTGGATTTTGTTGCCTCCCTAGACGGTGTGCTGGAGGAGCACCTTAAGACAGCTAGCGTTTTTAAAGGCACGTCAAAGACGGTACAAAACGAGCTGTTGGACTGCATGCTGTCGGTTATGAAGGATTACATTCTGGAGGAAGTAAAGAGCGCTGATTTTATCACCATTCAAGCAGACGAGACGACTGACATTTCCACCCACTGTCAGCTGGTGCTTGTGCTACGCTAACAGTAACATCCAAGAGTGGTTTTTTTCGAGTACATTACCATCCAGAACGCAACCGCTGACACCATCGCTACAGCGCTTATGGAGAGGCTAAGCACCATACTCCCAAATGGACAAAAGGCCAAACTTATTGGCCAAGCTTACGACAAGGCTGCTGTAATGAGGGGAGCCACCGGCGGAGTACAGCGTAAGATATTGGATGTCTACGTAAATGCTCACTACGTCCACTGCTATGCGTATCAGCTGAACCTCGTCATGCAGCAGGCAACATCACACATCCCCAGGATCCGCACCTTCTTTTCTGACTTTGGTGGATTTTCTGCCTTCTTCTCCAGGTCACCCAAGCGAACAACTGTGCTTGACCAAGTGGTTGCGCATAAACTTCCCAGAGCCTCTACAACATGGTGGAACTTCCACAGTCGCGCTGTAAATACTGTGTACGAGCACAAGGATGACCCCCTAAAGTGTTTCCAGACCATCAGAGACTCTGGGAACTTTGATCCCCCAACTTTCAGAGAGGCAGGGGGCTTTGTGAGGATGCTTGAAGACGAGACTCTGTTTTTTCCTCCACAATGATATTTGTTGAAATATTTTAAAAGGAAAAAGAAGACTATCAGATTTGTATAATAATGCAGGTAGTTGTTAAACACAATTTATAATAACAGGCTTATTCAGGTGTCCACCAGGTCAATTTCTAGAAGAGGCCTCGTTGTTATTGAAGATGGCAAGTTAGCAACTCAATCTTTTTTTTTTTTGGACCAGAGCCTCCATTTCCTCTCAGTACATCTGACCAGCAGCACCAGCCCAAAAAGCAACGGAGGATGCTGGGACCAGGAGAATAGAGGCTGGCTAAAGAGGTATGTTGTGATGTAGTTGTCAATATATATATATATATATATATATATATGTTATACACTCACACACAGACATATACTATATGTGTGTATGCACAGCCCGAGCGTACATGCTAATTACAGAAAGTAGTCAAATATTCAGTAACATAGTCGTCTGTCTCCTTGAAAAAGGGAGGACAAGCTGGTAACTGAACTTCTGATACATTTTGATGATCATGTTATAATTTCCCATCATCTAAAGTTCTTTTTAAGATTTTACACACATTGTATTTTTGAATTTTCCATTGTAATTGTTCATGACATATTTCAAAAGAGGATTAATATTCTGTATGTCTTTTATCTGTTTACTTTTTAAATAACTTAAACATCGAACAAAAAGTTTGGAAATTAGTGTTTGGTAGATTATTTCTCTGTTGTAACAATGCTTCTTGGCAATAAATGTTGTACCGTTGGAAAGCCTGTTTATTTACCTTTCAAACGATGCCCCAATGTTAAGGAACATGCATTTGTGGGATGAGCAGCACAGCTGAGTATGTGGGTTGCGCCCATGAAAAATTTGCCAAATCTTCTCTGCCAATGCCAAACAGCTTAATTCTGCTGTTGCTATTGACTCTTGTTTGGTGTTGTTTGGTTGAAGTCTATCAGTTACAAGGAAGAAACAAGACATATTGGCAATTTTACAATTTATTAATTTAACAAACAGGAGCCTCAGTAGCGTGTGGAAGAACCATACACAGCCACAACAGCCTTTTACCTCCTCCTCATGCTGGTCACCAGCCTGCTCACACACTGCTTTGGGATGGCATTCCACTCCTCAAGCAGGATTTGTTGCAAGTCAGCCAACGTGGTTGTGTTAGTCACTCTGGCACGAACAGCTGGTCCCACAAGTGTTCACTTGGGTTGAGGTCAGGACTGTTTGCAGTCCATTCCATCCTCTCTACTCCCAAATTCTGGAGGTAGTCTCTGATAAACCCCACTCTGTGGGGGCGAGCGTTGTCATCTTGGAGGATGGAGTTCGGTCCCAGACTGTGGAGAAATGGGATTGCCTCCAATGAAGACAAGCCTCGTCACACTGCCTCCACCAAAAGGTGTTACTCTATCGGTGCAGCAATCAGCATAGCGTTCTCCCCGTCTTCTCCACACTTTGACCCTACGATCCAACTTCCTTAGACAGAATCTGGACTCATCGCTGAACATAACGTTCCTCCACATGTTCAGGTTCCAGTGCAGGTGTTGCCGACACCAGCGCAAACGGGCCTGATGGTCAATAGCAACAGCAGAATAAGCTGTTTGGCATTGACAGAGAAGATTTGGCAAATTTTTCTTGGGTGCAACCCACATACTCAGCTGTGCTGCTCATCCCAGAAATGCATGTTCCTTACAAATGGGGCACCATTTAAAAGGTAACTTTAAAAGGCTTTCCAACGGTATAAAATTCATTGCCAAGAAGCATTGTTACAACAGAGAAATAATCTACCAAACACTAATTTCCGAACTTTTTGTTCGATGTTTATTATTTGTGATTATCGATAAAACTGATTGTGTTATGTTATAATATTTAGAAATATTTTCAAAAGAATCCATCTCATATTCAGTGAACATTTGCCAGAATCTAACCAATCCCCTGTAGAACTTGTTTTGTTGGGGAAACCAAGAGTTAAAGATCAGGAGAAGTAAACATACTGTAATGTGCAATTAGGAATAATGGTGTTAAAACGTTAGTAGTCATATACTTGACTTGGACATAGGCATGTGTTCAATCAGAATCACTTTCATCAAAATAGCTTTATAGCAAAATTAAGCTGATGATGTATCTTTTACAGGTATGTGATACCATCCTGATGCATGCCAAGGAGCGGTTCTCCTTCACCCAGCACCTCATCAGCGCGACACTGTTGCATGGAGAGTTGTTCCCACAACAGTGTGATGTTCCCTGATTCAGCGCTTGAAACAACAGTGGAGGCTTACCCCATGTTGAACCAGGCCAAGCTCAAAACAGAACTGTCCCTCATCTATGAGAACAGTGAGTTCAAGGCTTGGAGTGGTGCAGTCCCTATGTACCAGTTTTTCATGGAAAACAACCTTTGATTTGCTTTGTGTGTGTTGACTTTGAGAACCTCTGTGTTGCATGTCTTGTTAGTACTTGACAATGTATAAGAGTCTCCTGAATGATACTACGTATATTAATATTCTCACTTTTTTCATTGTTTGTGCACGCATTGTAAAGCGTCAAAATATTGAATAACCTTTCAAATTGAATCTTATATTCTGTTTTTAGGTTTATTTTGTAACATCTGCCTCTTGGGACTACATATGAAAAGTAGCCTTTTGGCTAACTCTGGCGCATTTACAGAAATGTTTTTGTTAATGTGCACTGTCCCTTATCAAATAAACCAATAAATTAAAAAAATAGAGCACCTCCACAGATACTGTCAGTCTTCTCAAGATCCTCATCACCACACCCATGACAACAGCTGAATCCGAGAGATGTTTCTCTACTTTGAAGAGGATCAAGACCTTCCTGAGAAACACCATGACACAGGATCGCCTTCATTCTCTGGCTATGCTCTCTATGGAGAAGAAACTTGTCAGGGACATTCCTGACTTCAATAAGAAGGTCACAGAGGTTTGCCGCTCAGAAGGACAGAAGAACAAAATTCCTCTACAAATAATCTGTCAGAAAAACATGCAGGTTTCCTCACCACACTGATTGGGTGTTTCCCCAACAAATGTTAGGGCCGTAGACACTTCTGAGCGAAGAGAGAATCCTCCCCCTCACCATGTGCTTCTCGTCAGTTTCCAAAACAAAACAACTGGTTCAAGTCAAAATCAAATGGATTCATTATCCCACAAACACAAAAACAGTTACAAGCCGAATCACACTATCAATAATCTAATGTTCCATGAAACAGAGACCAAATATGTCGCACACAGCAGTCCGGTGTTCCCCAGTCTAGCTGCAATGTACTCCACACCAGGTCTGCTCTCCTCAGGATCATCACAGTCTTTTGTGTTCTGAGTGTGTCTGAGATGTCCCGTATCAGCTCAGTGATTGGCTGAAATCCAATAAGCTCTTCCTGGCCTTTGACCCATTGGCCTGGTCAATCACTCCTCTTCAGCCAGCGTTAGGCCATCCCCCGCTGGCACAAACTCTACTCATGTCCTTGTATGGTTGCGACCTGAAATTCCCTCACTCACCCAACACTTAATACATTTGAGCAAATCTTCTTCACAGTGTTTAATACATTCAATGACTGTACTTTTTGGTTTAAGACCTCTATAAGTAAACATTGACATATAATATCCACCACTAGGGGTGCTATTAATCATACAAGAAATGCTTTTAAACTTATATTCCTCACAATTCCCCCCTAACTCGCTGTTTACTCTGAGTTTATTAAATCGCTGGAAAGACAATCCCTCTTTGCAGTAAGCTCTCATGGGTGTTTCAACCGCCGAAGCCTTTATTTACTTACTGGTCCGATGGTACCCTTCCCTGACTAAACAGTCATATCCATTAGTAATTCAAGTTCATCCTCATCATCTACATGTAACTGGTTGCCCTGTACGTTTGTCTCACTAAGCGCAGTATCAATTAACCTCTGTAGGAGTCCACGGATGCAGCTGCATCCACAGAGGATCAGGACTGTAGCTACAACACAAAGAGTGGTTATTGTGGACAAGAATGCATTTTTTCATTTTCCAAACATACCATCCAACCAGCTGGTGAGCGGATCTTTAACACCAGAGTTCTCTTTGGCAGGTTGAATTTCTTCAGCTGCAACAGGAAGTACATCCTCTGCTGAACCTTCTTTGTGATGGAGCTGATGTTAAGCTCCCACTTGAGGTCATGGGTTATGGCGGAGCCCAGGAAGCGGAAGGACTCAGCGTCAACGGGGGAGTCACAGGGTGATAGGGGCAGGTGGGGCTACGTTCTTCCGGAAGTCCACAACCATCTCCACTGTCTTTAGAGCATTGAGCTCTAGGTTGTTCAGACCACACCAGGTCACCTGATTGTCTCCCACCTCTAGGTGGACTCATCTCCGCCAGAGATGAGTCCAATGAGGGTGGTGTCATCCGCAAGCTTCAGGAGCTTGACGGACTGGTGACTAGAGGTGCAGCTGTTCGTATACAGGGAGAAGAGCAGAGGAGAAAGAACGCAGCCACTTGCAGGTGGAGTCGGGCACGTGCACCTGGGAGAGCTTGTCATGGAGCCGAGATGGGATGATGGTGTTAAAGGCAGAGCTGAAGTCCACAAACAGGATCCTGGCGTAGGTTCCTGAGGAGTCCAGATGCTGGAGGATGAAATGAAGGGCCATGTTGACTGCGTTGTCTACGGATCTGTTGGCTCTGTAGGGCGAACTGCAGGGGGTCCAGAAGAGGGTCGGTGAGGGTTTTGAGGTGGGACAGGACAAGGCGCTCAAAAGACTTCATAACCACAGAGGTCAGGGCGACGGGCCTGTAGTCATTAAGTCCTGTGATCCTTGTTTTTTTGGGGACGGGGATGATGGTGGAGACCTTGAAGCAGGCTGGTACGTGGCATATCTCCAGGGAGGTGTTGAAGATGTCTGTAAACTCCAAAGACAGCTGATCAGCACAATGCTTCAGGGTGGAGGGGGAGACAGAGTCCAGGCCGGCTGCTTTGCGGGGTTCTGTTTTTTAAAAAGCCTGTTGACGTCTCTCTCCAGGATAGAGAGAGTCGTCACTGGGGAGGAGGGTGGGGCACTGGGATGGGTGGCACAGAGGCATGGGCCCCTGCTGAGCTAGGGGAGGGGGACTTGGTGGTCTAGGGCTGGTTGATGGAGCCATGGGGGATGGAGTCAGGACTGTCCCATTGTCTTTCAAACCGACAGTAGAACTCGTTCAGCTCATTTGTCAGGCATAGGTCATTCATGGAGTGGGGGGCTTTAGGCTTGTAGTTAGTGATCTGTCTGAAACCTCCAGACAGAAGCAGAGTCACTTGCTGAGAGCTGGTGTTGCAGTTTCTCAGAGTACAGTCGTTTAGCGTCTCTCATTGCCTTACTAAACCTGTATTTTGCCTTATACATGTCCTTGTCCCCACTCTTAAATGCCTGATCCTTGTGCAACCTTAGCTATCTGAGTTCTGCTGTAAACCAGGGTTTGTCATTGTTAAAACTCACCCTGGTGCTTGTTGGAACACAGCTCTTCTCACAGAAGCTGATGTATGACGTCACAGCCTCTGTGTACTCATCCACACTGTTGGTAGCAGTCCTAAAAAGATCACAGTCTGTACAGTTTAAACACGCCCGAAGATCCTCAACACAGCTTTAATTTCTGCCTGTATGCAGGAATCAGATGGACCATGACGTGGTCAAAGTGACCCAGTGCAGCACGAGAGACGGCGTGATAGGCCCCGCTGATTGAGGTGTAACAGTGGTCTAAAATGTTCTCCTCTCTGGTTGAGCATTTAATAAACGGTCTGTATTTGGGGAGTTCATGGCTTATGCTCTTAACACTCTTTTTTTGCAACACCCGTGCACCTGGTTTTCTCAGTGTGAAAGAGACTTTGACAGTCGATCATTCTGGTAACATCAGTGTTTTCAAATGACATGTTAGTTCAGTGACTTCTTACGTATATGTAAACATTAACAGTGAATTAGATTAGATTAGAAAACTTTATTAATCCCCAGTGGGGAAACTCATTTGTCACCCAAAAACTCATACAGACGACACAGTCCACAGTACACAACACACAACACAGTACACAACAGACAGAAACACGTTACAAAGGATAAATAACACCAGACAATGCCATATAAAACATGATCGACATCAGAAAGATAAAAACCTCTAAAGGTGTTCATTAAAAAAAATCGGACTGCTGCTGGAACGAAAGACCTTCTTATTCGTTCAGTAGAATACTGAGGCATCCTGAGTCTCTCACTAAATGAGCTTCGGAGTCCATTGAAGACACAGTGTAGTGGATGGCCTTCAAACAAGACAATTATTTTTAACTTGGCCTTTGTTCCTTGTTGAAACATGGCTGTGAAAGTGTTTTTTCTATTTTTTACCAGCATTGTCATTTTTAGTAGCGTTAGATGTTCCATTATCCATTACACTGAGTATGACACCGAGATTTATCCATGTGCTAAGACCCACTATAAATGCTGCTCTGCTAATTGGATTATGAGCCAGTGGAAAATGTAGGTTGCTGTTTAACATGTCAGAGATTTTTCCTTTTTCCTGTAGGGCGAAATGAGTTTTCCTGACATCAATCTGCCACTAATTGTTATTCCCTCAAAACATTAAGCTATGATTCAAGGCTGCCTCAGAAATCAATGCCAAGAATTATTAAAAGCTCACTAACATCGGAATCATTTAAGTGTGATGGCAAGTGTGAAATCCAATATAAATCGTTTCACAGTGTGTGGTGTTGAGTGAGACAATGTACTAATTTCCTTCAACAGTATTTATGAAAACTTAAAAACAGTATTCATCATACTTACTTTCAAATGCCTTCCAGTCTGTTTTTCAGCATTTCAAGATTTGTAACCTAAAACCGATGCACTTTAATATAAGAAATACATTTTACCTGAAACTGTTTTACTGCTAGACATTAGGGAGCAGTTGTTTCAGCTCATATATTGTATCATGTACCATAAATTAACTGTCATTTTGACAACTTCAGCATAATGTACAATAGCAGTCATGTCACAGTGCTCTGCTGCAGTTTTCATTCATATCTAATTTCTTCTTTGCTGTTTGTCGAATGCACTGTTAAGCTTCTGTAAGTAAATTACTTCCTGCACAGATGTTTTATATTCAAGGTCTTCCAGGAGCTCTCAGGTAGTTATGGGAATTACGGCTCTTAGAAGGGAGATGAATCTTATGGCACTGTCCCAGTACTGCCGACTTAAAGCCTTGAATTTGGCCTGTGCCAGCTTGTTTTGTAGCTGCTGCCATCTTAGTTTTTTGCAACCAGAAATGACAGGAGAAGGTGGAGCTAAGTACAAGCGATGATTAAAACATTTTTATAATACATTTTCATGAACTGAAAAAAGGCTGTAAAAAAACGCTGCTTCTAAGACAAAAAAAACAGACCACTCCTAGACAAGACAACGCTGTGGTAGCGACCTCAGGCTCGACTATTTTACTCTAATAGTCAAGCCTCTAAATGGGACCATGATTTACTAAATGAACATCACGCTGTATTGAAGAAGACTTTAAACTAGTGATTGTGACCATAAACTGTCTACAATGTTTAGTGAGGTTATAAATCAAGTAAGGGGTGGAAAGAATCATTTGTGACTGCCACAAATAGTTTATTGATAAAAGCACTCTTAACATGTTGGAGAGTTTGACAAAGTCAGTCATTTAGCTTTTAAATGCTTTAGAAACAGAGGATCTTAAAAATCTATATTGGATTCAATATTGTGCCAGCCAAATCAAGTTGTTTACAGGATTTTCAACCTCTGTTCGTTTATAGTGAATTGAATACTTAGCGTCTTTCTTTACAGGGCTTATATGAAGACAATAAAGTAGTCCATGAATATGAGATATAATTTTACAGTTAATAACAATTCCTCCTCAGCATTGTGGAGGTTGGTGTATGGGGTTTTGCCAGTTACAATCATTTGCTTCTTTACAGTCCATTTTGTTTGTACACCCTAAGGTGTTTCGGAGAATACTGCAATGAACAGTGCCTAAAGCATAAATACCTTTGGGCATGGTCGTTTCTCGCGCGGCATCTGCGGAGCCTTGTGCTATGATGCCACATGCAATTATAAGCGAAACTTAAGAGTGTGCATGTGTTTGCAGGATCTGCTCTTTACAACTGAGGACCCAGGCAAAATTTTCTTTCAGGGCCCTCCTTACTTTTTGTTTATTCTTCTCTTTTCTTTTACCAACCAGATATTATTGCAAACAATAAATGGAGAAAGATTTTTATAGAATTAAATTGCTGTCATGTTTTAATGCAAAGTAACCTATTATGTACACTGAAACAGTATATTATATCAATATTATTATTATATTATATTAATTCACTATGGACAACTCACATGTCCTGCAGAGTAGTCAGCAGCCTGATTTGAGAAGATTCACACCAACCCCCATGAGACGTTAAGTCTCACCTACGTGTGACTTTTCATCCAAACTCAACACTGGGGTCTCATTGAACAACTGCCACGGATTCCACCGGGGCTCCCGGTGCTGCAGCCCTGCTGTCCCTGAAACTATAAAACTCTGCGTCACCTCCAGCTCTGTGCCATCCCACGCGATTTGATTCGCATGCAAGGGGGTACAAACAACATTGTTGCTTTTGGAGAAAACCTAAGTCATAGTCTTAATTTCCTGGACGAACAATAGACTATCTTGGTTTTTTTTGGGATCCTGAAAGAGACAAAGGATAACTCCTATGCCCCGTTCTCTCTCCGTTAATGTCAGCATTTTGCCGGTCATAAGGAAGAAGAATTCCCTTAATTTCCACTGAAAACTCTTTGCCACACAGAGAGTTTATCGCCGCACAGCTTGGTGCGGGAGTGGGAGAGCAGACGGGCAGCTGAGTTTTGGATGTATTGTAGTTAGTTGATGATTTTGGTGGATGTGCCGTACAGGATGCTGGTTCAGTCCAGTCGAGAGGTGATGAAGTCGTGGATGAGTGTTTCAGCAGCTGAGGAGGAGAGGGAGGGGCGTAGACGGGCAATGTTTTTGAGATGACGGAAGGCGTTTTTTGTGATGTGATTGATGTGGCGTTCGAAGGAGGGGGTTTGATACCAAGGTTACGGACCTGTGTCGAAGCAGGAACATTGGTGCCATCGATGCAAGTTCAGATTTGTCGCTGTTGAGTTTCAGAACGTTGGCTTGCATTCAGGCTTTTACATCTGTGAGGTAGTTGGTAATGGTGGTTCAGTATTTTAGACAGAAAAGGGAGATTGGATATGGGTCAGTTGTTGGGGATGTCAGGGTCAAGGCCAGGCTTTTTGAGGCTGGGCGTGACTGAGGCTAGTTTGAGGGTGGGAGGGACAGAGCCAGTAGACAGGGAGGAGTTGATGACAGAGAGTAGAAGAGGGCAGAGGGCCGGGAGACAAGCCATGACTAAAGTCGATTCTGGGATGGGGATGACGATCTCCATGATGATAGCTAGGTGGTCAGAGATGGTGAGGTCAGAGCCGGAGAGGTGGTTGATGGTGATTCCAGTGGTACAGACCAGGTCCAGGATATGACCACGGTTGTGGGTGGGGAAATCAATGTGTTGAGTGAATTTGAAGCATCCAAGCATGTCCAGAAATTCTGTGGCTGTTTTACAGTCTGAGGAGTCGATGTGGATGTTGAAATCACCAAGCAGCAGGATGGAAGGTGAGATGGAGCAGAGCTGGGTAAGGAATTCAGATAGGTCGGAGAGGAAGGCAGGGTTGGGATTTGCGGGGCGGTAGATAATTGAAATGACCAGGGGGTTTTGGACCAGAGAGTTTGAATGTCAGTTGTTCAAATGAGGATGAAGTTTGGATGGTAGTCAAGCTTTTATGTGTTGACGGTAAAGAGAAGCAATTCCTCCACCACAGCCATCAGGGCAAGGTTTGTCCAGGTAATGATATCCAGTAGGGGTGGTTTGATTGAGTGCATATTAGTCAAGGTGTTTTTGCTATATCTATATACACTCAGCCACTTTATTAGGTACACCTTGCTAGTACCGGGTTGGACCCCATTTGCCTTCAGAACTGCCTTAATTCTTCGTAGCAGAGATTCAACAAGGTGTTGGAAACATTCCTCACAGATTTTGCCCCATATTGACATGATAGCATCACGCAGTTGCTGCAAATTTGTCGGCTGCACATACATAATGCAAATCTCCCGTTTGACCACATCCCAAAGGTGCTCTATTAGATTGAGATGTGGTGACTGTGGAGGCCATTGGAGTACAGTGAACTCATCGTCATGTTCAAGAGAGCAGTTTGAGATGACTTGAGCTTTGTAACATGGTGCATTATCCTGCTGGAGGTAGCCATCAGAAGATGGGTACACTGTGGTCATAAAGGGATGGACATGGTCAACAACAATACTCAGGTAAGCGTGGCGTTTAAACAATGCTTAATTTGTACTAAGGGGCCCAAAGTGTGCCAAGAAAATATCCCCTCCACCAGTACACCACCACCAGCAGCCTGAACCGTTGATACAAGGCAGGATGGATCCATGCTTTCATGTTGTTTACGAAACATTCTGACCCTACCAGCTGAATGTCGCAGCTGAAATGGAGACTCATCAGACCAGGCAACGTTTTTCCAATCTTCTATTGTCACATTTTGCTGAGCCTGTGTGAATTGTAGCCTCAGTTTCCTGTTGTTAGTTGACAGGAGTGGCACCCGGTGTTGTCTCTGCTGCTGTAGCCCGGCTGCTTCAATGTTCCACGTGTTGTGCGTTCAGAGATGGTATTCTGCATACCTTGGTTGTAACGAGTGGTTATTTGAGTTACTGTTGAATTTCTATCATCTCCATCCACTCTGCCCATTCTCTTCGGACCTCTGACATCAACAAGGCATTTTGGTCCACACAACTGCCGCTCACTGGATATTTTCTCTTTTTCGGACCATTCTCTGTAAACGCTAGAGATGGTTGTGCGTGAAAATCCCAGTAGGTCAGCAGTTTTTGAAATACTCAGACCAGCCCGTCTGGCACCAACAACCATATCACGTTCAAAGTCACTTAAATCCCCTTTCTTCCCCATTCTGATGCTCGCTTTGAACTTCAGCAAGTCGTCTTCACCACGTATAGATGCCAAAATGCATTCAGTTGCTGCCATGTGATTGGCTGATTAGCTATTTGTGTTAACAAGCAATTGAACCGGTGTGCCTAATAAAGTGGCCGGTAAGTGTATATATATATATAGGATATCAAAGTTATTGTCAGTAATAAATTAATTGATGATTAGGCTTTTGTTGCTTACTTACAGGGTGGTGAACAGTTTCATGGACTGTTTTGTAATTGGTTGTGAGGATTTGGGTAGGGTTCTGAGGTTGGCTGGATTCACGTGCTCTTTGTTATGATGACATCATAAGGGAGTGGGTGTGCGCCGGAGTCCACAGAGACGGGATGGAGTTGACAGAAGTGGGGTTGTAGTTGATGAACTTGCACTGGGAGCAGAAATGAACATCACTGGGAGGATGCAAGAGAGGCTGTTTTTGTTTATGGCTTTGTTTGTCACAATTAGGCTTTGCCTCCTATGTGTGTGTGTGTGTGTGTGTGTGTG
>NW_022280105.1:1041822-1055084 GCF_004355925.1 Anarrhichthys ocellatus | reverse complement strand
ACAGGCATAGGCATCACAGTCTCCCAACACATTCAGTCACATGTGCGACTCATTAAATGCATTTGCATGCATTCCTATATTTTTAGGATTATTCAGTGTTCCCTTCATGAGTTGGCAGGTAGAAATGCCACAGCCAGGGTATGCTGCTGGTATTCATTATGCCACTGATATTTAGGATATGCAAGCAGTCTCTTGTCTATATAGGGCTCGTTATTCTTGGCTTTTATGAATTTATTGGTGTCGATTAGATTTAAAAAAAATTAAGGCTGTCTTTACTGTAAACTGCAGTGATCAGTCTCTTCTGGGAGGAGTAAACATAATGACTGGTGGGTGCACATGAAGAGCAGACCAGCTTGAAGTTATTTTCACCCATTAGGTAAAACTTCTTTAAAAAATAATCTTTTGAGGGTAAATTGATAAACAAATGATAGGCCAGGTGAACAAAAAATATCACAACAAAGTAGTACAGTGATTGTTGATAAACAATGATCAAGAATAGACGAAAAGTTGCTATTTGTTTAAATTAATAATTTCAGAAGAAAAGCAGTAGGAAGTCAGATGAAAGCTGGAGAGGAGAGGAATGATGATGCAATTAAAAAAAGGCATGCAATTAATAAGGCTGGTGTTATATAACAACAGTTTAGGGCAGGGACTCATTTTTAAGCAAGCATTATTGACTGAGTTCGCTACATAACTGCAGAATTTCCAAACTGTGGCCAAGAATTTCAAAAAGCATTTGAATATTTAAAATCCTGCTTAGTTTACAACCATGTTCGCTACCTTTCAGGCTGCTTCTTCTCTGCCTTTGTTAGTCCATCGCTACATTCATGTTACGATGGCCAAGTGTCTATCAGTGAACCAGTGTGAACAGCAGCAGAAATGGGAAACACCTCACATACATGTTAGCTCTTGAGCATATGCTGCTCCTGTGCACTTGCATGATTCTGAAAAACGGGGGACCCTGTTGTAAAAACGTTGCTCCGTAGTGCTGCTGGTGGTCAATAAGTTTAAAGGGTACAAAGGCATAGCTTGAATTATATGAAATGTGGTTGTATGAGGTATCCATAGTCAGTGGATACTGACTTGTACTCCAATAAGTATTTTAATTTCATGTTTATTATTTATTAGCGCCCGAGCACCAACATAGTCGGTAGCGTAGGACCTATTGAAATTCAAATGTTTATTATTCTTATTATTAGGGCCCGAGCACCGACGTAGTCGACAGCGTAGGACCTATTGTTCTTCTGTTTATTAGGGCCCGAGTACCGACGTAGTCGGAGCGGAGGACCTATTGTTCTTCTAATGTTTATTAGGGCCCGAGCACCAACATATAATAAATATTGTTTATTGTTATCGCGTGTCTTTCGTCGCAAAACGGAGGTACTTGGGATACTGGGAATCTTTTGAAATTTGGCCCGCAAGCCAGAATTTATTTTATTATTCTATTGAGTAGCCCCAACATTGGGTTTCACCTAGCTGTATAACATTTGGTAGGTATGTGTAACGTGATGGGATGCACAAAAAAATCCTCTTGGAATATTTCACTAAACCAAACAGGAAGTCGGCCATTTTGAATTGTATGACGTTTTTGGACCATTTCAAGGCGTCGTACTTTAATGAACTCCTCCTAGAGATTTAACCCGATCGACTTCAGATTTCGTCAGTATGCTCTTGAGACCATGGCAGTGAAAAGTTACTCAAAGATCAAAAAGTTATCGAACTATGTATCCGTGGCGTGGCGTCAAATAAACACCATTTGCCACGAAACAGGAAGTTGTTGTAACTCGGCCGTACATTGTCTAATCTGCTCCAGATTTCTCATATGTCATAACATCCTAACCCTGAACACATCTATATGACAATTTAGAATCATAGCAATAGCTCCACCTAGTGGCGACAGGAAGTTATAGGTTTGTCAGAAAAGTCTTAAGTCCTTGATAATGCTTCATTGTGAAGATTGTAAGAAGTTGTTGAAGGGCGGCGACATGGCGGCTCGGCAAATTTCGATCCTTCACCATGAACGAATAAACTCGACTCCACATCATCAGATCTTTACCAGATTTCACATGTTTGCAACGCAGTCTTCGCCGTGAAAAACGGAGGTAATTTTGAGAGGCTAAAAATGCTCGAAACATAAGCAAAATTAGCATTCACATTTAAAGCCCAAAATGTAGTTATATAATATGATTTTATTGCTTCAGAGTGGCAAATCGGCTCAATAGCGCCCCCTACAAAATTTCAAAGAAGCAGCCCTCGCAGTACATTTCACATAGATTTACAAAATTTGGCAGGCACATGTATCACATGTGGACTTAAAATAAAGTCTCTTGGAGCCACGCTCTAAACCCAACCGGAAGTCAGCCATTTTAAATTTTTTATGAATTTCTAGTGTCGTTTTTGTCATTTCCAGACGCTTTACTTTATCGAACTCCTCCTAGGGAAATAATCGAATCAACTTCAAATTTGGTCAGTACAATCTATAAAATCCTGAATGTAGTTATCTGATGTGATTTTAATGCTTCAGAGTGGCAAATCAGCTCGATAGCGCCCCCTACAATATTTTGATGATGCAGCCCTCGCAGTACGTTTCACCTAGATGTATAACATTTGGTAAGCAGATGTATCACATGTAGACTTAAAAAAAAGTGTTAGGGGTCCATGCTCTAAACTGAAACGGATGTTAGCCATTTGGAATTTTGTATCAATTTCTAGTGTCATTTTTCCAATTTCCAGGTGCTGAACCTTCTGGGCCCGAGTGAGGACCATTTGGGGTTCGAGCGAGGCTGTTTAGCGAAGAGTGTGTCGTAGAATGCACTTTTCAGAAACAAATATAATAATAATAATAAATCAATTTTCTATAGCGCTTTTCTAGACACTCAGACGCTTTACAAGGCAGAGACAAACAGAACAAACAAACAAACAAACAAAAAGAAAAAAAAAAAAAAAAAAAGAATAACTGGAGAAGCTGTGCTGAATGGATCACGTAATGGAGGGTAGGGTGCCGGGGTTAGCAGGTGAAGGCGAGTTTGAAGAGGTGGGTTTTGAGGGCTTGTTTGAATGATGATAGGGAGGAAGCCTCACAGATGTGGATGGGGAGGGAGTTCCAGAGGGGAGGTGCAGCAGCTGAGAAGGCCCTGTCACCCCAGGTCCGGCGCTTGGTCCTGATGGTCTTCAGAGTGTTTGCACCAGCGGACCTGAGGCAACGGGTTGGGGCGTGGAGGGGGAGGTCTGAAAGGTAGGGAGGGGCCAGGTTGTTTAGAGCTTTGTAGGTGGTGAGTACTCTATTCTGAATTTGACCGGGAGCCAGTGGAGGTTGCGAAGGACCCGGGTGATGTGATCATAGCGGCGGGTGGAAGTGAGCAGTCGAGCGGCAGAGTTCTGAACATATTGGAGTTTGTTGATGATTTTGTTGGGAGAACCGTAGAGGATGCTGTTGCAGTAGTCGAGTCTGAAGGTTATGAGGGCATGGATGAGAATTTCGGTGGTGGCAGAGGACAGGGAGGGTCTGAGGCGTGCAATGTTCCTGAGGTGAAAGAAGGCAGTTTTGGTGATGTGGTTGGCGTGGGGTAGAAAAGAGAGGGTGGGGTCGAGGATGATACCGAGGTTGCGGACCTGGGTGGAGGGGGTGACGATGGAGCCATCAATGTTGAGGGAGAAGGGCTGGGCTGAACGGGTGAGGGAGTTAGGGCCGATGATGAGTATTTCAGATTTGTTGCAGTTGAGTTTGAGAAAGTTCTGTTGCATCCATGATTTTATATCGGTGAGACAGGTGGTGAGAGCGGAGTGGGTGACGGAGGTGATGGTCTTGGTGGAGAAGTAGAGTTGGGTATCGTCAGCATAGCAGTGGAAGTTGAGACCATGACAACGGATGATTTGTCCAAGGGGAAGGATGTAAATGATGAAGAGGAGGGGACCAAGCACGGAACCTTGGGGGACACCGTGGGTGACTGGGGAGGTGGAAGATTTACAGTTGTTTATTGCAATGAATTGATGTCGGTCTGAGAGGTATGAGGTGAACCAGGAGAGGGCAGTGCCAGTTATGCCAAGGGAGTACTGGAGACGTGAGAGGAGGATGGAGTGGTTGATGTCGAAGGCGGCGCTGAGGTCAAGGAGGATGAGGATGGTGAGGAATCCAGAGTCAGCAGAGAGAAGTATGTCATTTGTGATTTTCAGTAGGGCGGTTTCTGTGCTGTGTTTTGAACGGAAGCTGGATTGGAAGGGTTCGTAGAGATTATGGAGATTGAGGTGAGACTTGAGTTGTGATGCAACAGCTCTCGAGGACTTTGGACAGGTAGGGGAGGTTGGAGATGGGCCGGTAGTTGTTGGGGATGTCGGGGTCAAGACCAGGTTTTTTCAGCACGGGGGTGACAGCAGCGATCTTGAGTGTGGGGGGTATGAGACCTGAAGACAGTGAGGAGTTGATGATGTTGGTGATGAGAGGGGAGAGTGAGGGGAGGCAGGCCTTGACTAAGGAAGAGGGGAGGGGGTCGAGGGCACAGGTGGAGGTCTTCATGCTGGAGAGTATAGAGGAGAGGTCCATTTCTGTGATTGAACTGAAGGATGAGAGTGAGTGGCTTGGAAGTAGGGGAGAGTCATGTTGAGGGCTTGGGGGGGCGGTGGAGGCTGCCAGCTGGTTGTGTATTGCAATGATTTTGTCGTTGAAGATGGAAATGAGTTGCATTTGCTGGTGGTGAAGGAGGTGGAGATGGTGCCCATGGGCTTGAGGAGTTTGTTGATGGTGGAGAAAAGCGTTTTGGGGTTGTTGGAGCCAGATTGGATGATGGAGGAGTAGTGAGAGGAGCGAGCAGTGTTCAGGGCATCTTTATATTGTTGTTTGTGGGGTTTGAAGGCATCCAGGTGAACAGTAAGTCCAGTTTTTTTGGCAAGATGTTCCAGTTGACGGCCCTGCACTTTGAGGAGGCGAAGTCGGTCAGTGTACCAGGGGGCGGAGTGGGTGAAGGAGATGAGTTTGGATTTTTTGGGGGCGATGACGTCAAGACAGAAGGAGAGTGCATCATTATAGTACTTGACCAGGGCAGTGGGGGAGGCAGTCGAAATCGGGGCAGATGCGGAGATGGTGGCAGCCAAGGTGGAGGAGAGTGAGGAGATGTTGATAGACTTGATGTTCCGGAATGTTATGGTGCGATTCTGCTTAACATGGGGGGTGGGGATGTCTATGTCCAAGGTGATAGCCAGGTGGTCAGAGATGGTGAGGTCGATGCTGGTTAGATTGCTGATGGAAATGCCGGATGTGCAGACCAGATCAAGTGTGTGTCCTTTTTTATGGGTGGGAAAGTCGACATGTTGGGTGATGTTGAAGTAGTTAAAGATGTCCAGGAGTTCTGTAGAAGTTGTGGAGTCAGATGAGTCGACGTGTATGTTAAAATCACCGAGTAGCAGAATGGATGGAGAGATGGCGCAAAGTTGTAGGAGAAATTCAGACAGGTCAGAAGGGAAAGCAGGGTTAGGTTTTGGGGGGCGGTAAATGACTGCAGTAACCAGGGGTTTGGGACCAGACAGTTTAAAAACAAGGTGTTCAAATGAGGAGGGAGCCGGGATGGTTATTGCAGTTGTAGTGATGTCTTTGCGAAAAATTGTGGCTATTCCACCACCACGCCCATGGAGGCGTGGCTTGTCCATGTATGAATATCCAGGGGGTGTAGCTTGGTTTAGTGAAAAGTAGTCCTGTTGGTTTTGCCATGTTTCGGTTAAACAGAGAAAGTCCAATTTATTGTCAGTTATGAATTCACTGAGTAAGAGGCCCTTGTTATTTAGGGATCGGATGTTAAACAGAGCAATTTTGAGATGTGGATGAATTTGGGCAGGCTGGGGTGCTCTGGTAAGGGGGCGGAGGCAGGCAACTCGCTCGTGTAGATTGTTGTGGTGATGACGTGCAGGAGTTGCAGCGGTGCGCTCGGCTGACCAGAGGGAGGGGATGGAAAGAGTGGAGTGATCAGGCCAGGAGTAAACAAACTTTCTGCGGGAGGCTCTGTGGATGTACCGGGGCCGACGGAGGAGTCCAAGAGATTTGATGGCTGAGATAAACGGAGGAGCAGAGAAGTTGTTGAGTTGGAGGAGTTGCGAGGTGGAGTATTGCAGGACCATGCCAGCCTGAGGTCTTTAGTCGGTAGCCACGGACTTGGAGAGTTGGAGAAGTGACAAGCTCGCCAGGATAATCCACAGCAGGCAGGTGATCGGAGCTGAAAAAGTGGTGATGGATGAGGCGAGGAAACGGAGGAGGCAGTTCAGTCAGCTGCCAACGTTAGCTACACGCTGACTGGAGGGCGGCTAGCTAACAGCTAGCTGAAGAAGCAGCAGTCAGACTGACCGCACCAGGACAGTTGAGAGGCTATCCAGGCAACCCGCCTCAGGGCAGTAGCAAGGAGCATGGACAAGGGTATCCAGCAGGGAGCCGGCTGGCTCGTCGGTAGCCGCCGGCTAGCGAGAGACCGTCAGCTAGCCAGCTAGTTGTCCAGGGAGTAGACAGTAGCAGTGGAGAGCAGGTGCAACAGGTAAGCAAACAAATCCAAATCCAAACAAATCCAAGACGAAGCGTTGCAGTAGAGTTGACAACAGAGGATAATGGCTATTTACGATGATTAAACTTAACGACACTGTTAAATAAAACCAAAATGTAGGTTAAATTGTGATTACGGTAGGAAAATCAAACAAAACAAAAACTGCCAGACGGAGCGGCGTTAGACTCGACAGCGTCCCCATCAGTCAACAGTCAACAGACTGTTATGAATGCTACACACATATTATATACCGACTTAACGAAGAGATTCTGGGCAAAAACATTATTTAAGCCATTTTACACACTGCAAACACAATTATACACAAACTAATAATATCTAGAAGACGTACCACAATATCACGTATTTTTCGCCATGATAAAGCTGGGAACAAAAAAGCTAACCGCTAACACGGACAACCGAGATAGCACAAAGCAAGAGAATTCGACACAGAATCCAGAGATATCTTCCAAATTTTTCTCCGTGACACCATTACAAAGATACAGCCAACAAGCACCACAAAACCAAGCCGCTCCACCGCAGAAGAAACCATAAATGCTCCTTACTTTGAGATGATTCATGAAGAAAAAGGATTCATATTCCGTTTTGCCGGTTAAATACACTTTTGCTATATATTTCCTGTGTTTTTTCAACTGTTTCCTGGTGAAAGGGGGGTCAGACAAGCCTGGGGGACCGTGGGGGAAGGGAATTCACTTTCGGCAAATCTGTTTTTTTGCACGGCGCGTTTGTTTTTTTCCTCTTAACGATTCTGTCAATCAAACCCACGTTATCACCCCTGCATTCATGAGACTCTGACGCGTCTAAAGAGGTGTCATAGTCTGGGATTGGCCAATCATAGGCTGACAAAAGCCTCACATACACACAGGCAGACGAGAATTGATCCATGGTTCACAGACACAGACAGAGTTTAGAGAGGATTCAGGCTCTCAAAATGATGCCAAACTGCTGTATTTGGATTGATTGAATACTATTAGTGATAAAACAAGTGAAATATATAGTTATATAGTATATCAAAGTACAATGGAACAGTTGGAACAGCTAGTTCCAAAATGACAAATCAGCTCGACCTCCCGTGACCTCTGTACTAAAACCTCTAACTTTTTTTTGCTTCACTTTATCAAAGCAACAATTTGCAGAGAGACTGCTGACATGTTGTGCTATGATTTGGGAGTTTTAGCTTTCACCTGCATCATTAAAAAAAGATATTCATGCTTTCAGTGCTTTTTTTTCAGGCAAACCTGAAACTTTTCAATTTGAGCTGTGTGCCATCTTCATTTACTATTAACCAGTAACATATACACAATATTTACACATCTCACAAGTGTTACCTGTATTATACCATCAAAATTATGAAAATAGACCTTGTAGTTACAGTTACCATCTTTTTAGTATGGGTATGCAATTTTCGAGCAGAAGCCTAAAAATAGGGCTAGGGCTTGAAAGGTTTTAACGAACTCCTCCTAGGGAATTAATCCGATTAACTTAGAATTTTGTCAGAACAATCTAAAGACCTTAGTGATTAAAAGTTACTAAAAGCTTGAGGTTTCATCTAACGACATGGACGTGATGTGGCGACCATTTTACATGGTTCGCCAGCATACATGAATCTGTTGTAACTCGACTGTACTTTTTCAAAACTGTTCCAAACTTGACATGCTTGATGACTGTCATGGCTTTAGAACTTCTGCATGCCAACATTAACTCAATCATTGCGCCACCTACTGGCAACCAGGGACGTAAGCAGGATTCTATATTTACAGCGCCCCAAACACTGAACTTATTGAAAGGGTTCGTGGGCACATCACCAGAAAAAGATTTCTTTGATCTAAATATGTGCAAACTAAGATGGTTTGGAGAGTAGAAATTGGATAAAAAAGGTTTCCAAATTGCGCTTGTACGTGGAGTTTCCATTAATAGTAAATTGAATTGTTTTTGTTCGTTTTGGAACAGGCCGTAATGTAAAGTAATTTCATGCAACGTCAAGTTGCACCCAGACTAATTTATATGATAGATTATTCTACATTAGCTCACCTTTTGGCTTAAACTTATTTCTTTATAAAAATGTTTTTTTTTTCCACATGGTACTATACAATCTCCTATTTCTCCTCGACTCTTCCAGCTTTGAGTCACTCGGCAGTGATTGTTTGTGCAGGTAGCTCTGACAAACGACATTCTGTTTGGTTACTAACACTGAAGCGCGTTCACACACATTCAGTTTTTTGTCGGTTTTTACAGGGTGACAGTTATGATTGTATTCGGAGGTACACTCAAAACATTCAAGGCTTAAGACCTGGCAAAATGACCTGGCTACGCAGTTGTCGACAGGGAATACCGTTTAACTCGTGCACGCAGTGTATGATGGTCAAAGAAATGCATGGCCGCGTCACCCAGAGTCCTGCCAGTACTCTTGTCGTGTGTGAAATAGCGAGGGCCCGATCAATGCTGCTTTCATTTTTATTTGTGTTCAAACTGTTTATTCCACTCTTTATATATACCGTTTAAATCATCTACTCTTTTCTGTTTTAATTTATCAACCACTTTCTTCCGCATTTTCTGAATAAAGGTGATAACCTCGAAGATTTTCATTAAAAATAAACATCTGCTAGGTCACTATCATCGAATGAGGCAAGACAATGGTGATTGAGCCTATGGCCCCCGATGAAAGCCCTTGCATTTGCAGTTTATAGAACTTTGAGTCAGTGGCGACATTTCTGGGAAAATCATAAGCTCTTGAATGTGAGAACAAAAAACCTGCAATTAGTGTTTCGCACCAAACAGGCCACCAAAGAAAGCGAAACAGAGATCTTTGAAACTGTAACTGTTAAGGTGCTAGATAAATATATATTCATGTATTACTTTGAAGTCAAATTTATAGAAAGGACATAAGGGGTGCCAGTTAGCTCATCTAGTAGAGCTGGTACCTCACGTACCAAGGCTGAATCCTTATGGAAAAATCACTATGAAGATAGAGAAGCACATTTGGTCTGTATAAACTGATGTTTATTCATCTCAAACAAAACCTCAAACACTGATGTGCAGAATCACGGAGTTAATAATATTACTATGCTGTGGTTGCATTTCAGCTCCTTCCATTTCTGTCCTCCGTTTAACTCCCTCACAAAGGAGATGGAGACTCACATTAACCAGGATTAAATGCCTTCAGAGTAAATTATACAAAGCCCAATATATCCACTAGAGTCTCACAAGATTAATTTGGGTTCAATAATAATTCCAAACGCCACTAAATTACTCACACAATGGGAGCGCAGGACAGTATCGACAAGGGGGATGTTTAATTATGATAAGCAAGGAAAATCAAATTTATCATTTTATAATTTTAATTGATTAATTCAAATAATTTCCCCCCCTTTATAGTCAGATATAGTAAATGAGTGCTGTAAGTAATATTAGGTGATTTATGAAATGAATGATGTATTAGTTTAAAGGATATTGGAAAGTATCCATTGTCCTCAGAGCCACAGTTACCAGCAGTTATTACACTATCCATCGTCATTCTATCGAAGTGCAGTGTTGATCATTTGTATATACTGTATATACGATCATTATGAAATAGTCATGGTTTAGGGAACATCATCTGCCATCTTCAAAAACTTTATACAGCTAAAAGGTAAATGGACTTCTCTAGTCTTCCGACCACTCAAAGCTCTTTAACACTATATGTCATCATTCATACACTGATGACAGGGGCTAACATGCAAGGTGCCACCTGCCCATCAGGACTAACTAACATTCATACACTATAGGCACAGCCTGAGGGAGCAATTTGGGGTTAAGTGTCTTGCCCAAGGACACATGGACACAGACTAGCACAGCCGGGGATCCGACCGACGATCCTCTGATTGAACCTGCTCTACCGCCCACTAAGGATGACTGCGGCTAAACTAAGCAGTGGCTGATGAGATTAAAAAATACTATCTATAATCTGAGAAAATCTTAAACTACAGAAAACTATTTTTTTGGCACACATTGTATTTAATAGCATTCATATTCTAAAAGCAGATGAATGGTGCATTTCTTTAAACAAGGACTTTCTCCTGCCATTCCTGGAGGATTTCATCATTATTATGGATTTTGATCAGGGCCCAGTTTCCCGAGAGCATATCTTCAAGGAAAAACTGCCATTGTAGGGAACTTATCACTGTAACAGAACATTGCTTACTTTACATACACTTTGTCTTTATTCTATTCCGCTCATTTGGGAATTGTAAATAAGACTAAATGCTTTAAACCCTGCCAGTTTTCTCTGGAGGCAGGATGTCCACAATACCTCACAATAATAAATTGTTGGATGGAAAAAACATTACCGTGATACTTTTCCTATTCATGCAAATCTACCAGTAGTGGAACTAAAATTTCAAGTTTGTCCTGTTACCGTGTTACAGATTGTGTCATTTTTCATGTTTACTAATAATGGATCAAAGAAAAAGCTCATGAAGTATATAAGAGTCAACTGCCGGCATACATATGCCCAGTCAATATATTGTATCTGCATATGGGTTTGGGCCTGAAGATTGAAGAAGAGGAAGAACTGCTTGCCCTACAACTGCTTGGATTTGTCCTGTGGGGATCATGAACATCCACAGTCAATTACAAAACAATGTTGAGTGTAACAATGTCTCAAATCCCTTGAAAAGTGTTGATTGAGGTCAACTTCTAGACTGATCATGGGACTGGAGGAAAGGTTAGGCTATACTTATCGTCTTACTGTACATGATTCTCATATTATGCCTTCATTGTTTGACCCATAGACAAGTTGCAGTGGAACCTTGATAAGGGCTTAGGTTTTGTTTTAACATTTGTGGGGAGACATCATATTTCATGAAATTTTGAGCATGAAATACATGCTTTTCTGCATATTGGTTTTCTGCAAAATCAGGCACCAGATGACAACTTAAAATATCATGGAGTTGAATTCAGTAAGGCTTCCGGAATATTTATTTTTCTTCTCCTTCAATGTAATCACTGCTGAGTCAGCACATGTGTCGGCGTGATTTGCTCTTCCACCTGCTGTGCATCACGATTTTCAGACACTCTGACAGACACATAAATTGGGACTTTTGTACTCGGGTGTAGAGAAGCAGCTTTACGCTACTTTTTATCAGAGGTAGAAAACCAAAGCTAACAGCAAACTTCGGATCAGGCATAAATCTCACCATTGTGTGCTTAATGACCTTCAGATTGCCCCCTGCACTTTCAGCCAATCAAATGCGAGCATGCTAGGTCGTCTGGGAGAGCACATCATAATTATCTAATATGACTTCTCTCCAAAGATGATGTAAACGAGTTTGCTGAAATATTGGTAGGGACAATTCTGTCCTTCCAAAATATTTGTCGGCACCCTCGAGCCTTGAGGTGCCTCAGAGCTGAACTGAACTGATGAGGGTTTAGAAATACCTACAGAGGATGACATATCTGAAAGACATGACCAGCAGATAAGTCAGAATCATTGTTAAGTAAAAAGACAGTTTCCAGTCTCTTCATAGAAACTCAGTCTAGATTGTTGATTAAATTATCTTTCTTGCCAGTTCTCCAAATATAACATGTTGGCACCATCAGTGGACACACACTGAAATATCTCAGTCGTCCAAAGGAAAAGTTCTAACTATGCCAGTTAGACTCTCCCTAGAGCATTGGAAGAGAGAGAGAGAGATGTTTGTGTTTTAAAGGCTCCAAACTGAAGTTCATGTGCAGTTCTCCTCTTTTTAAGTCAGCAGGCTGTTGGCCAGATTCACCCTGTATAATTTAAAATCCTTCTTTGCTTAATTCTGCTTCTTTCTCCTTGTCTGAGGCTATACATGCCATCTGTCTTGCTTGGCTGTTTTTATGTCATGTTGCTATACAGGCCCAAAACAGAGCTGTGACTGTTTGCAACCCATTATCATTCCCAGCTCGTACAATACAGACCTCAAAACCTGCCGCTGTCTCAATAGACAGTTGAAAACCCAATGCGTCACTATACAGACGCCAGAGGGTACCTTTCACATGACTCCAATGTAAACCCATTTACGGCAATATTGGATGCTTTGAGCTATGTGATTCCCGTTGTTGAGCCAAGGCATGACACACATGCCCTGCCCGAACAAATTATTCAGTGACATGACCCACTGTTAGTAAGTATATTTTCCCATTGTAAGTTTTAAGTTTTCTTTTTGTCATATCCCCAGTATTCTTTAATGTAAAAAACATGAGTCAACAGTGGGATAGGGTTAAGTTGTGGCCGAGAAGTCATCTGTTGTATTGATGAAGGCTACAAAGAGATTTTTTTTATTTCCTTTTTAGGGATGCAGTGTATTGGTGATTTATACTATTTATGCCAATTTTGATATGCTATAACACTGCCATGAGAAATAAGTATGATCACCACTAAGTGAAAACCAATAATCAAAACAATGTGTGTTGCAATGGCAATAAATGCACAGACCACTGCTAGATTTAACATTTACACATCAAATTAACTTTGACAATATGTAACATCCCGTTAGCTTCCTCGTGTTCCTGTGTCTCTCTCTGTGTGTGTGTTTCCCCTGATTACACTCATCCTACTCACCTGCCCAGTCCACCCAGCTGCCTTCAATCTCCTCATCACCCCACACATACAGGTGCTGGTCATATAATTAGAATATCATCAAAAAGTTGATGTATTTCACTAATTCCATTCAAAAAGTGAAACTTGTCTATTATATTCATTCATTACACACAGACTGA
>NW_022280105.1:1014070-1041422 GCF_004355925.1 Anarrhichthys ocellatus | reverse complement strand
TCAGTCTGTGTGTAATGAATGAATATAATAGACAAGTTTCACTTTTTCAATGGAATTAGTGAAATAAATCAACTTTTTGATGATATTCTAATTATATGACCAGCACCTGTATATACACCCCTGCGTTCCCTGTTCTGGTTGTCAGATCATCCTTGTTCGTTCCCTGTCTGTTCCTTTATTGTGTCTCCCTCGTGTGTGCACCATGCTCCAGAGTTTTCTCCTGATTTGCCTTTCTTTTGCTTTTTGGATATTTTTGCCCGCTCCCTGTTGGAGTCGTTTTCAGTTTTTGTGTATGACATTTTAAGTAAAGAACTATATTTTTCAAACCCACCTCGTCTCCAGTGTCTGTCTGTGCTTGAGTCTCAGATCTGCCCCTAGGACGTGACACAATAAGTGTGCGAACTACATTCATCAGTTGCTTTGGATAAAAGCGTCTGCTAAATGACTAATGTAATGTAATAGTTATCACAGTTGTATCAGTGCCTAGCATATTTCCCATACATGCACATGGACGACAGGATGTACACAGCCCCCAAAAAGTGAACAAATGCTGTTTTGAAAGTGTTTTGAACCATATAGCAGCAGGAGGTACCTGCACCATCAAGCTGTGAGTTAAATGTTTGTTTGTTGTCTACATGAATAATATGCTATTGTTGTTTATATGATTTCCCACAGTTTGCTTGCCAAGCAACGAGCTGCAAGACAATACTCAACATTATTTAACATTACTTTGCTGTCGGCCGGAAACCTTTGCAAAAATGCTTTTCACAAAAGTCAAAATAGCGGAAATCTGAATGGGTGGAGCTTCATGTTTAGAGTGTATAGAGTGTTTAGAGTGTAGAGCAAATACAAGTGAACATGTGTGTCAAATTTCAAGTCAATCGGACATGTCGGGTACCCGTCAAGCAATAGGGGGCACTAGTGACCCATTTTGTCATACCAGGAGAATGGGAACCATAAAATCTCAAATTTGGGGAGTTTTTGAGCATGATAAAGCCCTGAAAAATGCGATTTTAGAGGCAACGTAATAATAATTCTTTGGATTTCAATAGGCTTTTCAATAGGATTTTCAGGCTTTGCATTTTCACAAACTCCTCCTACAGTATTTATGCGATCAGCTTCAAATTTGGTCAGCACCATCTTAAGACTTTTATAATGAAAATTCATCAAAATCATGGGTTTTCATGCAACAACCTTGCCGTGGCGTGGCATCCATTTTGTGCAATTATTCATGAAAATTGAAGTTGTTGTAACTCCAAGGTACATTGCCAAATCTGCCCAAAATTTCTCATGCAGGATACTAGTCCAGGCCCAGGCCCACATTCCAATGCCTCAATTTTTAAATAGTCATAGCACCACCTACCTCATTTTTGACCATTTCTAGGCACCCTACTTTAACAAACTCCTCCAAGAGATTTAACCCGATCAACTTCAGATTTGGTCAGTATGCTCTTGAGACCTTGGCAGTGAAAAGTTACTCAAAGATCAAAAAGTTATCGTACTATGTATCCATGGCGTGGCGGCAAAAAAACACCATTCGCCACGAAACAGGAAGTTGTTGTAACTCGGCCGTACATTGTCTGTAATAGCGGCAGCTAGTGGCAACCGGAAGTTGTAAGTGGTGTACTTTGACATCCTGCTCCTCACAGATTAATCAGATCCCTCTAATATTTTGTCAGAAAAGTCTTAAGACCTTGATAATGCTTCATTGTGAAGATGGTAAGAAGTTATCGAAGGGCGGTGACGTGGCGATTTTCGATCCTTCGCCATGAACGAATAAACTGATGTAACTCGACTCCACATGATCAGATCTTTACCAGATTTCACATGTTTGAACATGTATAACATTTATAACTGTTGTTATGAATGATGAATTAAGTGTTTACTCTTACTTAATCATAGCGTGTAGTTATTATAAAGTGTTACCGTTCTTCATTCCTAAATAAGATACACACACCATATTATCCTTCTGTGCTTTTATCTCAGCTTTATTGTCAGAAGGCTTCAATGCAGGCCCCTGCCCCTCTTTCATAGTCCATATTTCCCCCCCGACTTCACATCATGCTCTTTCAGATGGCAGGGGAATCTGTCTAAAGCATCCCTTTCATTCTACAGCATCCCTGCTCCAGCCTCCCCGTCCCACCCATCACCAACACCCCCGCGCCTCCCGTTCCTCTCCTGTTTGTTCCCAATTAGAATCACCAGCCATCTGTGAAGTTCAAAGTTAAGGCAAACAAAATAACTTGATAACTATTTTATTAAGAAACAAAACCTCTGGAAATAATTGTGGATGCAGACCTTGGGGGCACCCCGTTTCTTCCTCAGACTTGATGTACAAAGTGAGGAGAAATACAGGCGTTATTACAAACAATAAATACATAATGAGGACAAGATGTTTGAAGTATCCTCTTCAGATCGGGGAGCTTACTGCGTAATGCATTCCTGGGTCTAGGTGTCTGCTGATGGTGTGGCTTTCCCCCCTCTCTTTGCCGTACCTCATTTCTCCCCCAGAGCTGTCAGATTTACTTCCAATTAACGTATATCTGTTCCAGTCCAACGACTCAACACAAGCACTGCTGCTGCCGCCACCAGCTCACAACTTCTCAAACTTTCTGCTGTTGCTATGGTGTCTGTCTTCTTCCTGCGAGGGCCAGATTGCCTGAATGTTGTTCAGCTCTCTGCTGGCAAATAAAGTCTGCTTAATTTACAATATGGGAAAGCTAAACCGAGCAGATTCAAATATTCAGAATGGCTCACATTGCCTGGATTCACAAGTTTATTCAATGTTGTGATTCTGGTGTATATACATATACCTAAATATAAACGCCATTAACATGTTAAGAGAGGCACATTACTTACTGTATATAACCCGAAACATTTTCAGGAGGGGGAATTAGGTGTTAAAGCATCACATACATAAATAAGCAGAAGAGAGAAAATCAAGACAAACTATACAATACATAAAAATAAGAAAACTATATACAATATCATTGACCTGTGTACATGAATTTAGTTGTGCAAAATTAGTGTGCTTTAACGTTCTAATTATTCTGATTTTCAGTCTTGGTTGGTTCGGCCACACCTGTAGTAATGGCAATACCTTTTAAACAAAAGTTCCTTTTTACTTGAAGGACTTACAATTAGCGTATTAAGCACTGGGGGCAGCAAACACACCTTGATAACTAATCTGCCAGAAATACAAGAGGAAGAACTGCTGCATCTTTTGGCGGATCAGACAAAAACATGTCAAATTTCAATTCCATTTTTTAAGAAAGTCCATAGTTTTCATAATGTGGGGAGCAAATACAATCTGTTGACAAGTTCCCTGTGGCTGTTTCTGCTTGTTTCCTTCTTCCCTTCTGAAACGGAAAATAGCCCCCTGACAAAAGGCGCAGAAAATGACTTGCTTAGTATACTCATCACATCAGCACAAGCGTGTTGAAGTGTGCTTTTTTTCACTAATTAACTTGAGGTTGTGAACCCTGTCTCTTAGAAATTACATGATTATACCACTAATTTGTTTCACCACATACGTTTTGAGTAAAATGTAACTGCTGCCTCCGTTGGGAGATGGTCCGGCTGCATGGTAGGACTGGGCTTTGCCTCCTGAATTTTACCAAAATTAAACTTAAAGGGAGTTGCAAGGTTTTTGACCAGCAAAAATCGAGAAGCCATGAGCCACCTTTACCGCGAGCATTTCCAAGCCGACCTTGAGGCAGTGGTCTGCTCGCTCATAGAGAAAAGAGAATGCGAGGTCCCGGCTATGGCCAGCAAGTGCTTGACCCACCTAGTCGAAGCCCCATGGACAGACTGCTGTTGAAATGTTTCGGTTCATTAAAATGCCTCGTCACTGTTAACGTTCATCTTTGCTGTCTGCTGTCACTTCATTCAAAAAGGAGGCCCGGTGGAGCTATGAGGTTTTCCCGACTGAAGTTACATGATCAGAAACCGTACCAACCGTGCCAATGTATGTTGCACATACAAGGAATTTGTACTGGCGGGTGGTGCATAACATTAAACAATCAACAACAATCAAACTTCTGGTTCCCCCCGAAGTTTCCCTCAGGATAGCTGGCGCTCACATTCTCGCAGTGACTGTGAGCTGCTGCTTTCGTCGAAGTTTTGTATGGGGCGCTATTAAGCTGATTTGCCACTCTGAACCAATAAAACCACATTATATAACTACATTTTGGGCTTTAAATGTGAACGCTAAGTTTGCTTATGTTTCGAGCATTTTTAGCCTCTCAAAATTACATTAGTTTTTCACGGCGAAGACTGCGTCGCAACGGCATTCAATGAAACATCAAAAGCTTAATGAACTGGCATTATGAACTTCTTATATTTGTGTGGAAGTAATTTGATGTTGATTTGATTTACCTACTAAGAGAAACAAGCCAAAGTATAAAGACTTTAACTGACTGTTACCAGTAGGTGGCGTTATCACTAGGATTCAAAATTGGCCTGCAGTTGTCTTCAGGCCTGGAGTCTAATCAAATATGTGAAATCTGGTAAAGATCTGATGATGTGGAGTCGAGATACATCAGTTTATTCGTTCATGGCGAAGGATCGAAATTCGCCAAACCGCCACGTCGCCGCCCTTCAACAACTTCTTACAATCTTCACAATGAAGCATTATCAAGGTCTTGAGGCTGTTCTGACAACATTTGAGAGGGATCTGATTAATCTGTGAGGAGCAGGACGTCAAAGTACACAACTTACAACTTCCGGTTGCCACTAGGTGGCGCTATTACTATGATTCGAAATTGTCATATAGATGTGTTCCGGTTCAGGATGTTATGATATATGAGAGATTTGGAGCAGATTCGACAATGTACGGCCGAGTTACAACTTCCTGTTTCACGGCGAATGGTGTTTTTTTGACGCCAGGCCACGGATACATAGTTCGATAACTTTTTGATCTTTGAGTAACTTTTCACTGCCAAGGTCTCAAGAGCATACTGACCAAATCTGAAGTCAATTGGGTCAAATTTCTGGGAGGAGTTCGTTAAAGTATGACGCCTTGAAACGGTCTGAAAACGTCATAAAATTCAAAATGGCCGACTTCCTGTTTGGTTTGATGAAAAACTCCAAGAGGATTTTTTGTGTGTCCCATCACGATCCACATACCTACCAAATTTCATACAGCTAGGTGAAACCCAATGTTGGGGCTACTCAATAGGGGGCGCTATCGAGCCAATATTTCATACCGCAGCTGGACACCTGAATCAGACTGCAAATTTCGAAAGTTTTCCAGTATCCCAAGCACCTCCTTTTTGCGACGGAAGACAAGCGATGATAATAATAATAATAATAATAATAATAATAATAATAATAAACAATCGAAAAACAATAGGTCCTCCGCTCCGACTACGCCGGTGCTCAGGCCCTAATGATAATAAAAGCAATAATAGTAGCAGTAATAGTAATAGAAATGTGACTAATAATGATAATAATAGGGCCACGTCAGTAGGCACAATCATGGTCCAATCGATCTTTACCAGGTCACCACTCTTCCGAAGTACTTGTTCTAATATTGCTTTGGATGGGCTTACATTGGAGCATCAATGTGTGACGCTCAGGGAGTGAGACCAGTCTGGCCAAAAAGTAAATAGACATATTTTCCAGAATGTCGACCCATTCCTACAAAATATGCGTTTAGCACACTGGATGATCTGTTGCTCTTGTTTCTAGCAATAATTACCCAGAATAAGGCTTGTTAAAACAAGGCAAGTGACATTAACAAACAGTCCTGCATTGCCAGCAGATAATCCAATCAACATATCTCACCCAGAAATATAGTTTTCACAGAGAATGAACTTGTTGACTAGCTGTATAAAGGCCTGTGTCCATTCCAGTACTCAAAGCCAGCATACATCATCCTGTATGTAGTT
Source organism: Anarrhichthys ocellatus (assembly GCF_004355925.1). NCBI lineage: Eukaryota > Metazoa > Chordata > Actinopteri > Perciformes > Anarhichadidae > Anarrhichthys > Anarrhichthys ocellatus. Next base: position 1,035,531 of record NW_022280105.1, on the reverse strand, counting down.
GGTGCCATGCCCATCAGAAGAGATCCAAGGACAATGACAGCATTAAGGAATTAGGTTTCCAATCAGCTGTATTAGCATAACAGGGAACTATTAAATGCGATTTTTATTAAAGGATTTTATAGGAAGGGGAAATAATTTGAGGCTTCGTCTCCATTCACTGCTGGCATATGTGCAATGATTATTATGGCAGTGAATGAGGAGGAGGAGGCCTCTGTCAACACATTTCTCATCAGGCATAAAGCACAGGGGAGGGCCTGAGAGCAGGCAGCTCACACAGTGTTCTTTGAATTTGCTGGAGGGCTATGTTTGCACAAATGGAGATCGAACTTTCCACTGACTTGTGCCTATACGTGATAAAAGGTTAAGCTGTTATCGTTATCATTACTTCGAATACTAAAACAAAACATATAAATCTATATAATATGTCCTGATCAAGTTTTTTTTTTTTTTTGCCTGAAAATATGGGTCCACATGTATGAACTACTGTATGGTAAGCTAGGGGTGGAATGGTACAGAAGATTCACAGTTCTGGGGTCACGGTTTGGAATGTTTTTGGTACAGCAGGGAAAACAAAAATAATTGCAGTGCAGTTTTTTTTCATTTATTTAAAACATTTAAAAATCCAACAGTGGCTCATTGGCCATAATTCTTACTTTAACAGTTAAGGCACTCAAAAACTAGAATATTGTCAATAGGAAAACGTATATAACAAATAAACAAAAAATGTCAGTAGTATAGATGTTATGTTCCATAGTAAGTTTAACTGCCATGAATATTATTTAATATGCTTTTTTACATATTTGTACAACTTGTTTTCATGAATATGAATTTTTGTTTTGATTTACACTTGATAGGAACTATGTTTACATCCTATATTGCGCTTTTAGTCATGACAAGCTCCAAAAAGAAGACGTGAAGTGGCAGAAGTTTATGTACTCTGCTGAAAGATTTAAGTTTAAAGTGATAACGAAGTGCTCGTTTTTGAAGATTCATGTTTGTGTGGACTCATTTCCCTCTCGGTTGTGTGCAGCCAGCGAGGTATGTTAGTTATGTTAGTGTTTCGTTGTGCATATTTGCGTGCAAACAGTTTTTTTGTGTAATGTGAACGCCAGCTTATTTTGTATGTTGAAATGTATTTGAACATTTCGACGGTGGTGTGACTGAGATGCACGTAAGGTTGATGATTACTGAACTGCAGCTTGCGCTCTTTTATACAAGGCAGGCACATCAGACTAAGTAAAATGCACACATGAAGGCACATTGTAGTTGGACTCAAGCACTTTAATTATTAGTTTTGAGTACTTGAGTATGGTCACATCTATTCATCAATAAACACTCTATAGCATTAATTATTGCTTTGACACTTTCTAACGCTTCTTGAACCCTGCGGGTCCAGTGTGTTTTTGTTTTGTTTTAAATGTTTGGAGTGTATCCACAGATATACCTGATGTCAGTTGATCAATGTTGGCTTAGAAATTGAAATCTTTCTCCACTGATCTTGACTATTAGGGCTAAGCTGAATGGCATGTGACAGTGTGGCTACAGCAGATAAGCAACTTGTGTGCTGCCAAAACAATCCGCAACCCGCAAATTGGCACCCCGTTTCGTCGGACCCTTCGAAGTGGACAAGATCATTAATCCCTCTGCGGTCCTTTTGAAAGATCCATCCAACTTTCCACGTTTCACTGCTTAAGCCGGTGTCCTCCAGTCCCCTCCTGCCGACCCGGGTCGTCGATGGACACTCGGTTTTCAATGTTCGGCGGATTCTGGATGTCCGCCGCCGGGAACGCTCCTGGGTTCCTCGTGGCTCCTTCACGAATGCTTCCCTTGTCCGGGACTTTCATCGGGAACATCCGAACAAGCCCGCTAGGGCGCCTGGAGGCGCCCGTTGGGGGGGGTACTGTCAAGGCTCCAGACCTTTCCTGGTGTCTCCCCTCTGTATGTGTGTGTGTGTGTGTGTGGGTGTGGGTGTGGGTGGCATGGGCGCGGCTTCCATCACCCGGCACCTGGGCTCATCTCCGCACCTGCCGGCAATCCGACCATCAAGCGCATGCAGCTCAAATACCCCGGCTTCCTTCCCTCTCATCGCCAGATTGTTTCGTCAGCTCTGTGGTAGCTAGAACCTTGGCCGCTCTGTGTCTTTTTCTCGACTAGAGTATTTTGTTGTGCTTCTATTTTTTAAATTACGACTAACCTGTTTTTCCTGTGTCTCAAGATCTCTGTGCCTACATCGCAGCCCACCGCCGCCACTCACGCCGCCTCACCTCCCTACCTGCATTCTCTCCCTGCTCTACGAGTAACCTATTAAATTCCTTCACCTACTCTGCCGTCTCTGTGTCAGCTTATGGGTCCAGTTTAACCAACCGTAACATAACTGTTGTATCTGTATTAAATAGCTTCATTATCTTAAAATGATTGTTGTAATAATACCTTTTTATTACAACAATGATGTCCGATCACAGTTAAAATGCCCCTCGAAAAAAACTGCAAAAAAGCAAGGCATCATGTCTGACTGGCCTCTCAGGGAAGGGTACTGTACTTAAACCATTTAGAGCTAATTATCAGCAGAACCTCTCTATTATCGACTGACCTGTGCCTACAAGGCTGTAATTTATTTATTTATTTATTTCAGCCCTTGCAGTGAGCACATTTTAATTAGACCAAATAGACTTTCTCCATCTCCTCCAAGGGGCTTAGAACACAGATCTGGACCCAGAAGGGCATTGGAGTAACTCACAGAAGTCTATTATTCTTGCACTGTGATAAATAGTGTTTAAAATTATGCTGGATAAAGAGTAGACTAATATTCCATGTATGCAGCAGCCAGGGTGGATTTTACTGAATGCTAATATATGCAGTGCTTGGCATTTGGCCATGCATACTTCTTTTCTAATGCAACACAAAGGCTATGTTTTATGCAAAGGAACTCTTTTTCTGTTGAGAGGCTCCCTGAGAGAGAGGCAGACTTCATATCATGCAGGAAAAATAACTCATCACATGAGTTTTACACTCTAATCTCACCATTCTAAGAATGCTCTATGACAGTGGTTCTCAAACTTTTTCTGTCACGCCCCACTTTGGAGGAAGAAAAATGTTCATGTCCCACCGCCCACAAAAAATAGCTTATTGTGGCTGCAATTCTCCTGTTTTGCACTGAATATCTTTCTAAGATAATAACAATAAACTGCAACCTGTGAAAAACTAGACAAAACGAGTTCAAATATTTGGCAATAAAGAGTTTTACTGAGTTTTACACTGCATATCTTTTCAAAACAACAATAATGTGCAACTTGTGCAAAACTAAACAAAATGCTCCAGATATGTGTCACACATATCTGGAGCATTTAATTTTAAATATGAGCTTTAAAACATAGCATTCTAAAAGTAAAATAATAGCTGTGATTTAACAGCACGTGGGACTGTTAGTACACTGGCTGTGGTCATCACAGTGAACAGTGTGATGAGAGGGCATGTGAGCCCTTGTTGCTGTACTTTATCTCCTTGGAGCAAAGCTACATTTAGCATACCCTGCCTTATCAATGTATTTACAGTGGGTACGGAAAGTATTCAGACCCCTTTAAATTTTTCACTCTTTGTTTCATTGCAGCCATTTGCTTAAATGAAAAGTTCATTTTATTTCTCATTAATGTACACTCAGCACCCCATCTTGACAGAAAAAAACAGAAATTTTTGCAAATTTATTAAAAAAGAAAAACTGAAATATCACATGGACATAAGTATTCAGACCCTTTGCTGTGACACTCATATTTAACTCACATGCTGTCCATTTCTTCTGATCCTCCTTGAGATGGTTCTACTCCTTCATTGTAGTCCAGCTGTGTTTAATTAAACTGATTGGACTTGATTAGGAAAGGCACACACCTGTCTATATAAGACCTTACAGCTCACAGTGCATGTCAGAGCAAATGAGAATCATGTGGTCGAAGGAACTGCCCAAGGAGCTCAGAGACAGAATTGTGGCAAGGCACAGATCTGGCCAAGGTTACAAAAGAATTTCTGCAGCACTCAAGGTTCCTAAGAGCACAGTGGCCTCCATAATCCTTAAATGGAAGAAGTTTGGGACGACCAGAACTCTTCCTAGACCTGGCCGTCCAGCCAAACTGAGCAATCGTGGAAGAAGAGCCTTGGTGAGAGAGGTAAAGAAGAACCCAAAGATCACTGTGGCTGAGCTCCAGAGATGCAGTAGGGAGATGGGAGAAAGTTCCCTATAAGTCAACTATCACTGCAGCCCTCCACCAGTCGGGGCTTTATGGCAGAGTGGCCCGACCGAGGCATTTCCTCAGTGCAAGACATATGAAAGCTCGCATAGTTTGCCAAAAAACACATGAAGGACTCCCAGACTATGAGAAATAAGATTCTCTGGACTGATGAGACCAAGATTGAACTTTTTGGCGTTAATTCTAAGCGGTATGTGTGGAGAAAACCAGGCACTGCTCATCACCTGCCCAATACAATCCCAACAGTGAAACATGGTGGTGGCATCATCATGCTATGGGGGTGTTTCTCAGCTGCAGGGACAGGACGACTGGTTGCAATTGAAGAAAAGATGAATGCGGCCAAGTACAGAGATATCCTGGAAGAAAACCTCTTCCAGAGTGCTCTGGACCTCAGACTGGGCCATAGGTTCACCTTCCAACAAGACAATGACCCTAAGCACACAGCTAAAATAACAAAGGAGTGGCTTCGGAACAACTCTGTGACCATTCTTGACTGGCCCAGCCAGAGCCCTGACCTAAACCCAATTGAGCATCTCTGGAGAGACCTGAAAATGGCTGTCCACCAACGTTCACCATCCAACCTGACGGAACTGGAGAGGATCTGCAAGGAAGAATGGCAGAGGATCCCCAAATCCAGGTGTGAAAAACTTGTTGCATCATTCCCAAGAAGACTCATGGCTGTACTAGCTCAAAAGGGTGCTTCTACTCAATACTGAGCAAAGGGTCTGAATACTTATGACCATGTGATATTTCAGTTTTTCTTTTTGCAGAAATTTCTACATTTCTGTTTTTTTCTGTCAAGATGGGGTGCTGAGTGTACATTAATGAGAAATAAAATGAACTTTTTTGATTTTAGCAAATGGCTGCAATGAAATAGAGTGAAAAATTTAAAGGGGTCTGAATACTTTCCGTACCCACTGTAAAATACTGTGACAGCAGGAAGCTGTACTCGCGTCTGTTTAGACCTCCACCTTTATCCAGCTCCACTCACAGCTCAGCCCTGCGTCAAGCTGCGCTACAACCAGCCTCCTCTCCCTGAAGCTCTTTGATCTCATCAGTATCTGGGCCTTTCATTCTACTTTGAGTTAAAACAAACAACCTGCAACCAGATCCGCCGGTGTTCTGGTTTAACGTTAACGAGTGACCGCGTGAACTGAACCGAAACACGGGGGGGCTTCATGTTTCATCACGTTACGTTTTTTTTCTCCTAAATCGTGATAATGACGAACGTTAACAGTCCACGAAGTTCCGCATGCAGCATACGTTAACTTAACCCAGCAAGTCTGAACGGTAATGGGACATAACGTAACTTAAACTAACGGAGGGAAAGACGGTGTAGACATCTTAACGCTGATTGGCCAAGACTCGACACGTCACATCAGAGATGTTTTATTGTGAAGATCACGTCATCACCTTTTCTCCTCGTCTCACTCCAATCTGAGAAATGCTGGCTGGCCAGTTGACCACCCCCCCCAAAAAAAACCTCTACGGATCTACACGATTCACGTGGATGATATATTTTGATTCAAAACGGCGAATTTCGCCGAAAAGCGACACGTTTGCAGGTATGAATGAAGTTCTTGAAATAAAAAAATTCTGCATTTCCCCCTGCGCCCCACCTGCAATACCGCCGCGCCCCACTAGAGGGGCGCTCCCCACAGTTTGAGAACCACTGCCCTATGACATGAAGCAGGCATGTGTTTTTATGCCTCCTCTGATCCTCATGATTAGGCCTGAGCTTTGAGAAAGGAGGCTCACTGAAACTGAGAGGTCAGAGTTTTTATCCATTTGTGCTCGCTAAAGCTCGAACAAATGTTGAACAAGAGGACAGGAACAAAGGAAATGATAATCCATGTGATAAGGCATGGATCACAAAAGTTTGTCTAAATCTGAAAGTAGAACATAATGGTGAAAGTTAGATATTCTTCTTACACCACCCATTCCTCTGCGCTGGTAATATCACATATTTTGGAATCAACATTTCCCCCAGGCTGTCAGTTAGTCCAACTAAACTTTAATCCACTTCTCAAAATAGTAGAGGACAACCTTCAACGTTGGATGAATCTACCAATAACCCTCATCAGCAGAATTGCTTCCATCAAAATGACCATACTAGTAACCACTAATAACCACTTTACAAAAATCAAAAACCCGACGAGGTCTGGAAGCACCAAACTTTCTCCATTACTTCATTGCTCATCAACTCCAATACATTCACAAATGGCCAAATCCCAATCAATCTGACAACTCCTGGACAGACAGAACAATTATTGTGTAAAGACATCCATATTTCAGACTTATCATTCATAAGCCGCTCCATCACACACCATCAATGTTTCAAAAACCCGACCATTGCTACAACTCTGACAGCCTGGAGGAAATTCTACCAAATAACTAACAAGAGCAATCTCACCTAATAAACACACTCATCTGGAACAATTCTGACTTCTTAATGAACACAAAACCACTTAATGTTTCATCATGGACTAGTAAAGGTATCACACATCTCAAACACATCTTCCATAATAACACCTCAGTCTCTTATTTGGTTCAGAAGCACGTGTTGGGGTTAATGTTTCCAGGGGAGACCCAGACCGCTGGACTTTTGCTGCTGCAAACCTTCGGCAGCGAAGTCGCACCAAAAATGAACTGGATCCGGTTAACAATCAAAAAGTATTTAATAAACAAGAGAAGCTATAACAGTTGCAAACTGAATTACTCTATCGATATCAATATGTCCCACGGGGCAGAGTTCTCATAAGGCCCACCTAATAGCCCAGCCCAGCTGGTCAACTACCCAGAGTGGTAACGGCACGAACTCTGGCAAAAACCCTCTGGAACTAAGCCTATATTTAAAAGTCTCTGTCCGAAAGTTTAAATGTCCAGTATCAGCCTCTGTGATTGGCCGAAATTCAATCGCCCCTCCTGGCTTCTGGCAGTTATCATCTCAGTGTTTGGTTGAAGTCGTCCGGACTCCTCCTCCTGTGACCTGCTGGTCAGTTGTCCGTCCCTCTGTTCTCTGCTGCATCTCTGTAAAGCCTCACTCAAAATGTTCCCTTTCTGACCCTCAAAACTAATCATACAGTGTTTTAATACCTTTAGTGACTATACTTCTATGGTTTAATACATTCAATGAGTAAAATACTGTAACATAATATCCTCTATAAGTAAGAATATTGTAAACATATACATTCCATAAGTAAACATATTTTGACATTCTTATTATTGTGACACTTCTACTCACCACTTGGGGTGTTATTAAATCCTACTAATAATGCTTTTAATACTGAAATCCTTCACACACGGCATTCAGAAAAATCACTTATTACAATACCTACAGATAAAATCCTCTATTCAGACCAAAATCAACATTAAATCATTTAACTCAGATCCTCCTCAACTAACATCAGAACTGTTTAACATCACTAAGAAAAGAGAAATAAGAAAATCTCTGCATCCGACCGAACATTAACCATTCCTTCAAAAAATGGGACCGAGACCTACAAATCATCCCCATTTGAGACTTCTGGACTCAAATCTGTAAAACATCATCTCTATATCTACAAACACAAAAATGAAACGAATTCAATCCTAAATTATTCATAGAGTACACTACACAGAGAAAAGTGTTTAAAATGGGATTCAGACTGAAATGTGTCCACACTGCACACAAAACACCACAGACATCTACATGCATGCCACATAGGAATGTACACCAATTAAACAATTCTGGCAGAACATCACCGATAACCTCTCTCCATTTGGGCTGCAACATCCTACTTTGTCTTCCTCTCTGCTTACTTGGAGACATATCCAAAATTAACCTTAACAACCCATCCAGTAGAATACTCTCCATAGCTCTAATCATTGCCAAGAAAACCATCCTCATGAACTGGAAATCAAGACACAAAATCAGTACTATACTATGGAAAAATCTAATAATTCAACACATCAATGGAAAAATGATCTTCCTCATTTAAAAAAAAAAAACACTGACTTACTTTGGAATCCATTTGTCAATATCCTTAACTCTTAAATTCCACACAAAATTGACAGGCATGAATGTTGAGTTTGATAAGTTTGCAGATTTACAATTGTTTCTTGGCAGCCTCACCTTTCTTTTTCTATAAACTATCAGGACAGGAATTAAGAAGGCTAGCTGCATACAGGGCCCCGACTTTTCCTGGAGAGAATCATTGGTGTCATTAGCCTTGTAGCCTGTTAGGGCCGCATCTTTTGAACACAGAGAGAAATCGCCCCCCTCCCTGCAGCCATGTGCTCTCAATCGCCTCCAAACCACAACAGCAGGTTTAAGTCATAATCAAATGGATTTATTATCCATATGAACATAAAACAGATACAAACCGAATCACACTATTAATAACAAAAAAAACATATAAATTCCATGAAACTGAGGCCCCGTCCGCACCACACGACAGACAGGTATGTCTGCCCCATGGTACCGAGGAGGTCTGAGCGTCTCCTGCAATTCAAAGATCCTTTGTCCCTCCAAAGTTACATTTCTCAGCTCATCGATCAGCTCATTGATTGGCTGAAGTCCAACAAGCCCCTCGTTGGCTCTTGACCTGTTGACACCTCACGCAGCCACTTTCGCCCAACCCCCGCTCTCCCACATTCCTCAAACCCAGTGGCGGGCCGTGCATTTTATACCTGGGCCTTCACTGCTGTCTTACCACCTAAAAACCTCATGATGGCGCCACAGCTACGGTTATGTTTCTAGGGGTGTAACATCACGTATTCGTTTTAAACCGTTCGGTACAAGGCTTACAAACCGAACAATAATACTGGTGCATTTGGAAGATGCAGAAGCTCAAATTGTGGTAAATATAACGTTTTCGGTGGAGACACCGGTCTGTCTGTTTGTTTGTTTAGTTTCCGGGTCAGCGTCTGACCCCGGAAGCAAAACAAAACACAACTGAGGCGCGTATGTTCTGCGAGGCTATGCTAAACTAGCTTAGTAAGGAAAACAACACGCACAAACTCGTGCTACATTCTCCCCGCAGCGTTTAGGCAACTGTTCCCTACTGATTCAAACAGGGCTAAGCAATCGCCACACAATCCCCATTTCTCCAGACCATCATTCTTGTTTGTGAAAGAAAACATCCCAAACAGATTCAATTATCCGGACCCTAAACCCACACAGGACGGTATGCTTCGTAATTAACGGACAATGTATATGGTCAAAATTGATGTAATTAACACAATGACAAGAGCTAACTCACAAGAACCGTCACATATATTCACAACAAAGCATGACAAAACAATCCAGCAACGCTCACACGAAAGAGCAAGGGCCATTCAAATATTATTTACATCGGGGAACAATATCCATAAACGACACGATAGGCAAAATTAACACACTGCAGATGTAAAGAAAACAAAAGCAGTTTCACTTACCAAATGCTGTTCTATTTAAATACAAAGTCCATCCTCCTGTCTTTGTTTACAAAGAGTTCAATAACGCGGCTGTGCAGTGCAGCCGTGCGATTCAGTTCCAGCAAGAGGTCCTTTTCAGTATTTCCCTATTAACTTTTTCATTGTGGAGCTCTGTTTCCCTGCGAACTTGTTCGTTGATCTGGAGATCCACTCGGGTCCCTCCAAACATTTTCAAGAGCACCGTAGCTTGTACTTGTCCCGCCGTACTTTGGTGTCGCGTAGCGGTCTTGCTCAGGTTACCAAATCCAGCAGGGCTCCATACACCAAAACGTTCAGTCGCAAATAACAGGCATTCCCAGCAATACAATTTGCATCTCTTCTCCGACCCTGTCAGCCAGGAATACCGTTCATAGTTTGCGGACTGAAAGTGGCGCACAAATCCTTTTCCTGGCTGGGTCAGGGCTGCTAGCTGTGGGGTTGGCCGGCCATTTCTTACTATGTCCAGTTTGTCCGGAAATGTCCTTCTTGAGAAAGGCGTTCCCAGTAACTCCGCCACTAAATCAGTTTCTCCTCCTCCCGCCATTTGATGTAAAAAAAAAAAAAACAAAGCTAGGTTTAAAAAAAAAAAAGCCATAATTTCTTCCATATCTTTCCACTTGAACTCTGACTGCTAACAACCTAAGTTCTGCTAGCAAGCACAAGTTTCACTTTAGTCACGTGCTCGCCCACTGACCAATCACAGCACACTCTGCACCTCGCGGCAGAGCTGCTCCTGGACGTAGCTATAGGCCGGCTAGCAGGCTCTGACACGTCAAAGAATACGCTCATGTCAAACTAAAGATCTGATTGGTTGAAGAATATGACATTCAACTATCTTCCCCATTCACTTAAACTGCACATGGATGTGTAGCGCACTGAAATGTCATTTCATATTTCTTGCTAATTTACTATCGGTGTGTCTATGTAAAATCATTTGCTTTAAATATGTTTAAGTTCATTCATATTTGTATTACTTCAGTAGGTAATGTTATTAACTACTGAACGGTATGCTTGCTAACTGTAAAGGGAAGAAAGTTGGTGTACTGACCCTTTAGAAGAAAGTGCTGTCGCTTTAAGAGAGTTTGGAGAGAACGTGATGTATGCAGGCTGAAGGCAAAATGTGCTTGTGCTTAACCGTGGGGTTTGTAAATAAAAGTTGCAAAACGAAGATGGACGTGTTGTTGGACGGTTCATTTTAAGGGTGCAACAGATTCACTTGTGAGTCTGCAGGCATCGGGCCTCTCTTCTTACCTAGAGACACAGAGGTGAAATCTGATTAGATAAAAGCTCTACTTAAAACAAGCTGCACTGGAAGCAGAGCAACTGAAGAAGACGGTAGCTGTGCAATGAGCAAATAAGGTAATGGGAAAATATTTAGAATACATGTAGTGTATTTAAGAAAAATTATTAAATTATAAAATAGATATAGCTTTGTAATTCTGTTTAGGCCAGCAGAGAAGGCCTTGCAGGCCTTGATGGCTCACCACTGCTCAAACCTGATCACACAGACACGCAGACACACTCCTTGGTTCAAAACTTCCTAAGTAAATATACTGTGTCACATAATATCCATAATTAGGAGCGCTTTAAAACTTAAATCCCTCACAAGCCTGGACCCAGAAGATATCAATTATTGCCTTTATGGTTGTGGAGCCATGGTGGGGGAGGGGCAGGGCACTCTAACTTCGGCGATTGTGTCAAAACTGGCTGAAGACTTGGAGCCAGTGGCGGAGGTGGGGCTGGATGCGGAGTCGGAACTGTACGTCGAGGAGGGATTATAGGAGAGAAAATGTGAGTGTGGCGGGGAGTGAGTTTGGTTCCAGCAGTGACCAGCTCTTTCATGTGGTCAGTAAACTCCAGGTGGGGGGGGATGGGGAGTGTGAGAGTAGAGGGACCAGGATGGAGTCTGGGGGGTGGAAGTAGGTGCTGGTGAGGGAGGTAAAGACTCCTTCTCTTGGAGGGGGGAGAAAGTGGGTGATCAGAGGTGGTCCCTGATGATGGGGTTGGAGACTCCTCTTCTTGGCTCTCCTTAGGCGGGGGCATCCTTCCCGTAAGGTCTCTACAGCGTTGCTGTGTGGTTATCTCTTGTTTAGACTCCTCTTGTCTCTTGTCTTAGGCAGTGGGAACAGACGGGTGACGCAGGTAGAAAAATAGGTTAGAGGTAAACAGTTTTACCCCTGACTTGTTCAGGCAAACTCCATGTGCCTTAAAAAGATGTCTGCGCTCCCAGAAAAGGTAGAAATTGTTGATAAAATGTACTGAATGGTCAGTACATGCAGTTGACAGCCATTTGTTCAGTGCAAACAGCCTGCTGAATCCTTCATCTCCTCCTCTGACTGGTGGAAGAGGGCCACTGATAAGCACCTCAGCCTTGACAGAGCTGACGATGATGTTTTTCACTGTGGGATGGTCAGTCACGATGTCCAGGATTTGGTCTCATGTTGGAGAACATATCTTTCGGAAAGCAGAGTATTTTGGTATTCTTGCTGCACAATGTTCTGACATCTTTTACAGCATAGTCACCAACAAGTCTCAGGCCCAGTCATTAGCTTTCCCTGCGGCCTTTTACTCTCACATTTACTCTCAGTTCTTACCCTGCTTTGAGAAGATGGCTGCTTATCCAGGTCATCAGATGGAGATTTAGGATCCTGGGACAATGGAGCAAATCTGTTTTGAAGTTGTAGGCTTGGTTGTTGGAGTTTGTTTGCAGGTTTTACTTTTCTCAGCTGTCCTTGGCTTTGTCCGGCTGAGTGCAGGGGGAGTTCTGCCTGCATGATAGTGCAGGCCAGCCATTTGCATCACACATCTCAGGACGCTGGGCTCTGCCTGTTAGCTGTCCTCCCACATCCTGAGGGTATGATTTCCTCTTCGGCTTTGCACCGAGAGAGTTCCAGGGAGGACTACCATTTGAAGATTCATTATCTGCTCTCTCCTCCTGTTTCTTGGTAGGCCTGGTTGTGCTAGTTAGCTCTCTTAGCTTGCGTTTGTCCAATGTTTTGAGTCCATGGTAAAGTGGTATCATTCCCACACAGTCCATTTACCTCCACGTTTACTTCTAGTCGGTGGGTTTTTGTTTCCAAGACTGCAATCTTCTGCAGGAGTTTTTGGTAGTCATCCGTGGAGAAGGGAGGCATCTTGCTGCTACTTAGCTTTAGGTTAGCTGCTAATTAGCATTAGCTAACAACCCAAATAGCTTGACGACTTTCTGGATTTGTCTTCACTGAAATGTTGAAGAGTGATAAATCTGGCAATGTGAATAGATTTCAAACAGGTTGTAAGTCCACTTACCAGCTTTTTCTAGAGCTTTAACTGCCTACTACGACATCACTCGGAAAACATGCGCATGCAGGGAAAATGAGGAGCTGCAACCACTCCATGACCTAATGCAGCATAATCACGTCTTCACAGTCAATTGTCTATTATTTTTAGTCGCAATCATTTCAAATCTAAGTTACTTTAAAACCTCTTTAACCCTAGCCCTATTTTTAGGCCTCTGCTCGAAAATTGCATACCCATGCTAAATAGACTGTAAATCTGTAACTACAAGGCCTATTTTAATAATTCTGATGGTATAGTACAGGTAACACTTGTGAGATGTGTTCAGATGTGAAAATATTGTGTATATGTTACTGGTTAATAGTGAATGAAGATGGCACACAACTCAAATTGAAAAGTTTCAGGTTCGCCTGAAAAAAAAGCACTGAAATCATGAATATCTTTTTTTAATGATGCAGGTGAAAGCTAAAAACTCTCCCAAATTATAGCACAACATGTCAGAAGTCTCTGCAAAGTCTTTGCTTTGATAAATTGAAGCAAAAAAAAAGTTAGATAGGTTTAGTACAGGGAGGTCGAGCTGATTTGTCATTTTGGAAGCAGCTGTTCTAACTGTTCCGTTGTACTTTTATATATTATATATATTTCACTTGTTTTATCACTAATAGTATTCAATCTATCCAAATACAGCAGTTTGGCATCATTTTGAGAGCCTGAATCCTCTCTAAACTCTGTCTGTGTCTGTGAACCACGGATCAATTCTCGTCTGCCTGTGTGTATGTGAGGCTTTTGTCAGCCTATGATTGGCCAATCCCAGACTATGACACCTCTTTAGACGCGTCAAGAGTCCATGAATGCAGGGGTGATAACGTGGGTTTGATTGACAGAATCGTTGGAGGGAAAAAAACAGAAAAAACTGATTCGCCGAAAGTGAATTCCCTTCCCCCACGGTCCCCCAGCCTTGTCTGACCCCCCTTTCTCCAGGGAACACTGTAAAAAACACAGGAAATGTATAGCAACAGTGTTTTAGCCGGTAAAAATGGAATATGAATCCTTTTTCTTCATGATTCGTCTCAAGGCACGAAGCATTTATGATTTATTCTGCGGTGGAGTGGCTTGGTTTTGTGGTGCTTGTTGGCTGTATCGCTGTAATGGTTTCAAGGAGAGAAATTTGGAAGATATCTCTGGATTCTGTGTCGAATAGTCGTGCTTTTTGCTATCTCGGTTGTCCGTGTTAGCGGTTAGCTTTTTGTTCGCAGCTTTGTACGGAGTGCATGGCTCGCCGAGTTATGGCGAAAAATACGTGATATTGTGGTACGTCTTCTAGATATATTAGTTTGTGTATAATTGTGTTTGCAGTGTGTAAAATGGTTTACATGATTAAGTTGCCCAGAATTTCTTCATTAATTCGGTATATAATATGTGTGTATTATGTGTGTTTCTGAAAAGTGCATTCAACGACACTGCTCTTCGATTAACGGTCTCGCTCGAACCCCAAATGGGGCTCGCTCGCAAATATTTTTTTCAATTTTAAATCCCTTATTAGTCCCGCAGTGGGGAAATAAAATAAAACAGAAGAAACAACTAAACAAAACCCAACACCGTGTCAGACATACGTATAACACTGCCTGTAGGAAGAATTAAGAGTCTGTCCATTATAGTTAAAGGTTCTGGTTCAGCTGTCCACATTCCTCTTTGGAGAACACCATGTGAAATAACTTACTCTTACTCATATACTATATTCTCCGACTACTCGGTCTGTCGCCCGTCTCTCCTGGGTGTTCTCACTTGAGTCAGGAAGTTTATCAGAATACACATATTTAATTGGCTGAGTATCGTGACGTGATTTACAACGAATGTAATTGGTCGGTGTGTTTCCTGGACCGCTGAACGAGTGCAGAAAAAAAAGCAAGAAAATGTGCATTTTCAATTTATAGCGTCATTCTAGTTTAACATAATCATGTAAGCTTATATAAATTAACTTTAAATTATAATCACAATTTGGACCTTTACAGCAAAAAACTAACATTTCAAATGAAAATGAGGAAACGAGAGGCATCATGACTCACCAAATCTACTTTTTCATTTAATGTTTTTTGTTGCTCTTGACTGATTCAAGCAGCACTTTGTCCTTTTGCATAGCCAGCGATATGTCCTAGATGACAAGTCATAGTTCACAGATATAAGTCCATTTTTGATCAGGTCTGTGCTGCATCTTTTTCTGCTGTCTAGCAAACAAGTGACTCAATATCCACTGGTTGTATGATGAGCTATGTGAGCTGGCCAGTTAGCTTTATGAATGTGATTAGTTCAGTTGGCACTGCTCAATAACGGGTAAACACGGTGGTGTTTTCCAAAGTTGACAAGGGCATTATCTGCTGTGGTGTGTCTAATGTCCATTTCATGCTTTTCCAGACATCAGAGCATGATCTATGCCATTTGCAGTTTCATCAATGTCTTCGTAAAAGTCAAGTTACTTGTATTGTGCACTTCATCAGACATGGAGTAAAATCTTTCTATTTCCCTTGTTTGAGGTGGCAACTGAGAAATGCACAGGCTCACTTTAGGTTGGAGACGGATCATCTGGATATCCTGCAGTCTTTGATCCTAAAACATTCGTTGTCATCTCAGCTTTCATTCTTCTTAAGTGCATCTTCTTAATTTTAGTCATTATTTATAGTCATAAAACAAAGCACCGTTTAGCTTACAACAAGGCAAGGCAGTCGGTGCTGTTGCCTAGCTAATGTTGGCAAACAGAAACACACCAGACACGAAGTGGATGCTGCACAGACTCTTGCTGCCTTCAGGACCACCAGGACCCCAATCACCTGGATACATAATTTCCTTCTGCTGTTAGCAAAGGCATATGATCCCCTCAGAATGTTAAAGATGTTCCATCCATATTTTCTGCGGTTGTGTATATATACTGCACAACAATTCCATGTAATCTCAGTTTTGGAGCTTGGCTTTGCGATAAATCAAGTGAAGAGTGTTGCTTTCTGCCACCTAGTTGCGAGCTCGTCTCTGTCAAGACGTTGCACAGAAACCTGTCTATCAGAAAGTGACAATTAAAAAGGAGATCATTCAGAACACCAATTATGGAGAAAACTTAGTTATCTTGGGTATTAACCGTGGTCTCCCATAAGTCACCTTTTCTTATTGCAACAAACTTGATTTGACCTAACTCTACATGAAAATGTAGTTTAAAGCGTCAGTACTGGAAATTAAGTTGTTTTTTTATAGTCATGTGTCAGTGTTGTGACAGTATCGAGCTGTTGTACATGTCCTTTAGTGGGGATGACTAACTACTATTGATTTTCAACAGTGGCCTGTGAAAGCACTCGCTTAAGTGATATTGAATCTGGAAAGAAGAAATTTGACGATTAACAATTTCAGGCAAATTAAAATCTAGATTGCGGGACTACACTGTTGGAATTCTTTGTCTCTGTCTCTTTCTCTTCTGTCTGATAAGACAAAACAACCTTGATGCAAACAAGGTCACGCATTAAGAAGCTGTCTGTCCTGGAATTGAAATGGATACTGGATCAATAGCCAGAATAGGGATAGAAATGAAACAGGGCAACCTCCAGGGGACTAAAAGATAAACCAAACCCCAGTGTTCCTCAGATCTACGAGAAGCACTCTCAAGATCTAAAGAGTGGGCTAAAAGTGGGGACGAAAAAGCATGAGAGATATCCTTCATTTTCAAATTAACATCTGAGACGTGCTTGCTTTGTGATTCCAGCCTATCAAGGCTCTCCTTCACTACTCCATATCTCTCCAAAGAACCCAGCAAGGTACAGTCACACACACACGTATTCAAATGCAAACGCACACAGATATATAGTACACTGTAGCTACACATCCGTGCACACACTTCCTCTCTGAGTGATAAGAATAGGGATATGTACTCCACTCCTTTACAGATTGCAGACCCAATTATGACAGGCAGAGATATAGGATGGACATCATCTACATATAAATGGATGGGAGAACCTAAAGAGAATATGGCTTTATAGTTCATAATGGGAAGGTCCCATCACACCTTTCTAATGGGGAGAAAGTTATTAAAGTACAATAACACTGACAACAGCACTGCTTTTCTTCTACCTTTCTAATGCAAATTTGAGTTGAATTTAACATTTATCATTGCATAATTTCACTTCACGCCTCCCTCTGTCATTCTGCTATAATGTTAAACCTAAAGAGTACAACACCTATCGTTTGCATAACAGTTATTACATACATTCGTTGCTTTGTAGCAATGTAATGATTTTCATATCTGCATATTTTTATGGATATACATAAATACCCTGACCCAACACATGACCACAAAGCTTGGATGGAACTGCAACAAAACCCTCACAATGGGGAACCCACTTCCTCACCAAAATACCATCCTGAAATAGCTGGCCACTGAAAAAAAAGTCACCTCACCAACTGACAGCAGTGACCCAAACAGCCCGTCCAAGGATCCGTCAGCTCTCTGTTCACTCCGCATCTCACTATGAGACTGACAAAAATCAGGAAAACATGACAAAATATCCTCCACATCACCCATCCAACGCCGTTGATTCATCACCTGTGTAATCGCACATGCAGGGAAAACTTTGAGAAAGCTCACAGCACTTTCATCAGGCTGTTTTCAGCCTGAAGCAGAAGAAGTGAGTACCAGAGACAGTGACGCATTCGCCTAAACACAACTGCCAGCCAAGTAGTTGCCCAAAATGATATTAAAGATACAATTCCTTCCACCAGTAACTCCGGTCTCGCACAATCTAGATTCATCCTCTGCACAGGGATAGGCAACGCCCTCAACATTACATTAGATTACATTAGTCATTTAGCAGACGCTTTTATCCAAAGCGAATTACAATAAGTGTATTCAACATAGGTGTTCAAGAGAACTACTAGTCACCAGAAGTCATAAGTGCATCTCCTTTTATAACAAGCATCTAAGAGCATTAACCAGAGCATAAACAAACTAATACGAATACAGTAAGTGCTAAGTGGAAGGCTCAGGGTAGTACTTCTTAAAGAGGTGCTCCAGTTACTTTCATGTACGCTGTGGGTGATTACAAATTATGGAAGGAAATCTTATTACTGCTTTAAATGTTTTTAAATAAATTTTGTTATTTGCTCCCAAATCCGTTTCACACCGCTTGAGTTGCAGCTGAAAGAACAATAGATCTAAGCAACACATTAATTTAACAAAATACACACATCTATCTGCTCTGAAGCAGTGATATTATAAATCTGTTAATTTACACACTCAAAGTTTGCGATTTCTTGCCAGCTGTTATTCCTGCATTTGTCAGTTCTGTTACTTTCAGCCTGACTTATGTGTTCAACTTATTTGTATTTCTCTGATACTATAGTTTTATCTTAATTTCTAAAGTGTGCCGCTCTGCTGACAATAGATTTGTCCATGTTTGTGATTGGTCAGATGCTCCAAACACAGTATCTTTATGTGAATAACCAGATTGAGAAACCCTGGTTGATTTACTGAGAACACACCATTTGTCCCCATATTACACTGATTTATAAATCTAACCATGCTTGTCAATTGTTTGTTTAGCCACAGTTCATATAAATATTGGTTAAAGTAAAACACAGACAGGTATTAAGTTAGTTCATCTTTATTGATTCAGTTTTGCATTTCATTAGTTGCTTTTTTACTTACCATAGCCACCATGTGTTCCAGAGTCTAAAACATTTCCTCTATTTATACACTGGATGATGGCAGCAGTGATGTCATAGGCTCAGACCAAGTATGGGGGGGAGTAGATTATGTATGTAGGTTAGTTGTGATCTGTTATACATTGTTGAGAGTGGATAGCAAATTGTAAACTATCTAAAAGTGTTTGCTACCTAAAGGTGTGCAGTAAACTATAGCTTTTGTCCCTTAACTATTTGAGTAAGTAATTGGTGTCACCTGTACTCATGGTATGAACTAGATCCTGCTGATGGAAGGCTCTATATATGCAGATGACTTTGACCAAGTATGGGGGGGGAGAAATTAACATCAGTGTGCAGCTGATATGTTTATCAAGTTACTTCATGATGAGTTGAGTTTAATTCAGTTAAGCTAAGTTAATTGTTTGGTTTTTGTTTTGTCTATATGTTTGGTTACACGTGTAGCAGGGCCACTTTTGTAAATAAAAAACTTTTTGTTATCTGGACAAAGTATCTTGTGTCTGTCTCCTACCACTTTCCAAGTCGCTCCGGTCAGGCTTCCCCACAAGCGGGATTGTGGTTGTTAGGGTTAGTTAAGGCAGATAACCAAAACATACCCTGGGTATGTTGAACTCTCTTCATAGTACAGGCACCTGGTCTGGCTCAATATAAACAAGGTGTGTGACCTATACATGGCCGGATTAACCTTTCGAGGGGCCCCAAAAGATTTGCTATTGGACCCCCATCCACCAACCATTCACCGTTTGATCTGTTTTTTGTGTCAATGAGGACAATTTTATAAATACAGCTGCCTCCCAAATCCACAGTGTAAAAAATAACCAGGGCTTTCTACAATTAATAGTCCCCCCCAAAATGTTTGGCCATAAAAGTCCAAACTTGGTGGCCTTTGGCACATTCTAATGCCACCATAGAAACTGATCAACCTCTTGGACTCTAAGCCCTATTTTTAGGCCTCTGCTCGAAAATTGCATACCCATGCTAAAGAGTGTAGATCTGTAACTACAAGGTCTATTTTAATAATTTTGATGGTATAATACAGGTAACACTTGTGAGATGTGTAAATATTGTGTATATGTTACTGGTTAATAGTGAATGAAGATGGCACACAGCTCAAATTGAAAAGTTTCAGGTTCACCTGAAAAAAAGCACTTTTATTGATATTATTTCTTTGAAATAATGCAGATCCAAGCCTAAAAATACTCCACAATCATAGCACATGTCTGAGGTCTCCACAAACAAATTTTACTTCGATTGAGTGAAGCAGGCCAAGCTTATAGAGGTTTGAGTACGGAGAGGTCAGGCAGGGTCAAGCCAAATTCTCATTTTTGTTGCGCTGTTCTATTCAAATTTTATATACTGTATAACTATATCTTTCACTTGTTTTATCACTACTAGTATTCAATCTATCCAAATACAGCAGTTTGGCACAATTTTGTACTCGTATCTCTCCTCCATGGAATTTTCTCGTCTGTCTATGTAGCCCTTTCTAAGCCTATGATTGGCGGATTTCAGCATGTGACACCTTGTGCAACGCTGAAGAAACTCAGGAAAGCAGTAAGCGGGTTCTTGAGTAGATTGACAGACTTTTTAGCCACTAAAAATCCAAAACCGTGCTGCGCCAACCCCGAGCGTAAAATGATTCGCCGAACAGTAAAATGCCGACCATCTCGTCATACTTGCACCCAGAAGCGCCATTTTCTCACACACACACACACACACACAAAGGGACACGGAGAGAACACGGCTGAAACGGATTACCATCAATTTCCAGCGTTCATCTTCCAGAAAAACATCTCAAGGTACGATGCGTTTAAATTCTTTTGCTGTGGAGCGGTTTGTTGTTCGTTGGCTTTCTGGCTGTAACTTTTTAATGGTTTCACGGAGAAGATATGGGTGGATTTGCGGTCGAATCCTAGTGCTTTCTGATCTATGCATCGGCCATGATAGCGGCCAGCGTTGTGTTGGGATATGCAAACGGAGTGCATAAGTCGCCGATTCGTGGCGAAAAATACGTGATATTGTGGTATATCTTCTAGTTGCTTATATTAGTTGTTTATAATTGTGTTTGGAGTGTGTAAAAAGTGACTTACATGATAGCGTTGCCCAGATGTTGCTGTTTAATCTGGTATATAACATGTATACATGCAAAATATTCGCTCTCGATATGTACATTTTTTCGACGACATGTGCTACCCTCCTTGAGCACGGAGCCCCCAAATTTGGGGGCGTCGTGTATAATAGGTCACTGCATATGTTGTAGTTCGTCTACCTGATTGCAAACATGTAAGACAATTAAGCATCTTGTGTATTTTAGCACACAGTCTGTAAATGGGTCATTGACAAATAAGGCTTCTAAAAAGGTAATTTTAAAAATTATCTTCAAAATGTATCTAATGCATATTTTTGTGTCTGGAAAAATGTGGTGAACCAACTTTTCATAGTATTTTAAATCGTTTTTAACAGTATTTTTTAACTTCACAGGCTAAATGTCAGGTGGCGCAACCACATATTTATAAAAAAATATATATTTTCCTAATATTTATTCAAACTGAAATTTTTGACAAGTATCCCTTACAGTGTCTACTGTGTCTAACACATCGTATTTTGTGGTTGTGTTTTTATCTCTCTCTCTCTCTCTCTCTCTCGGGTTAGATATATCTATATAGATATATCTTGACAGAAAATACATCTTGACAGAAAACAAATGTAGAAATTTTTGCAAATTTATTAAAAAAGAAAAACTGAAATATCACATGGACATAAGTATTCGGACCCTTTGCTGTGACACTCATATTTAACTCACATGCTGTCCATTTC